>NC_089594.1:21833887-22199268 GCF_019320115.1 Miscanthus floridulus
ACAGTGCTAAAGTTGGGATTTTGAGGTAACTAAACAAGCCCCCCGGCTATTTGGATGTTTCAATCGATGGATTCTACTCAATCGAAACAAAGGCTGTAGCCGGGCCGGGCCGAACCTTTGGAAGTAAAGAGAATAGGTTGGGCTTATTGGGCAAGTACACGGCAAGGTAGTGGGCCACATCACAAATCCTGGCCCACTCCACCCAAAAAAAACCTGCCCCACTGTTGATATATTCCGAGAGGATCACATCAGAAGCCCTCTTCCCCTTCGGCGGCGGCGGCGGCGGCCTATCCATGGCGGACGGTATCGTTATCGCCGAGCATGGACGGTCCAACTGGGGCTCCGGCTCCTCCACGCACGTGGTGGAGTCATACGAGGAGGAGGAGTGGGAGTGCGCAGGCTTGGAACCCTTCTTCTTCGACGTGGCGGAGGCGGTGGCGGACCATGAGAGGCGGATGCAGATTGAGCAAGAGAATGAGCAAGAGAAGGCGCGCCTGGAGGATCTGCGCAAACAGAGGAGGCAGGCCTATGATCGGAGCCGTGATTACGATCCCAAGCAGGGTGGCCGCTACATGACCCGCTGCTTCTTCTACGACTTCCTCCAATTCGACGTCGACGAGGAGTGTAAGCCTATCCGATCCACCTCTCAATTCCTGTGTAATTTTGCTTTTGTATAAGCCGCCCAGGCAACGCCGCCTATCACAATTCAACTAATTTAAATCCATGTGAAACTAAGTAATTTATGCATCTCATCTCGGTAATAGTTTCAGTTGCTTGAGTTTAGAGAGGAGTTTCCCTTTATTAAGTAACCTTTGTCAGTTACCCTACACAGCATGTGCACTCACACTATCGGGATTCAGTTGCAAACAAGCACTTCTTATGAGTCTGATTTGCTGTCTGCATGAAACATTAACTCATTTTTTTTCCTGAGCCTGATTTGCATTAAACCTAAATTATGTTATTGTTTTTTGTTTTCCTGTGCTGCAGCAAGCCTTGGACCAGTGAGATACACCGATAAGGTCTACAAAATGGATGACTTTTGTCCTCTGCTTAATGCAGTAAACATTCTCTCTGTGAAGATAGCATCCTTGGATGTTAAATTTCCAATACATGTCTATGGCACTGTCATTGCCAGAGATTCCTTTGATCGCAAGTGTGTTTATGTCTTCCGCCGCACTAGAGACAATTGCCAAGTCATCAAGTCTAAGGTACCGATATCATGCCTAGCTTAGTTATCCATCATTCTTAACATACAGATTCTAGCATGCATTGTGTTTGGAAAGATAAAAGTCACTACTAGCACGTTTATTAGCATTTTAACTGCTAGTTGGATCTATAATCATTCAAAACCTAACAGTTGACACACACCCTTATAGTTTTGAATCACTGAAAACTGTACTGTAAGCTTTTCTTGTAGACCCAATCGCTGACCTTGGAGGGCCCAAAGCGAGGACTCGTATTGTTAGATGATCTATTCATTGAGATCGATCTGAAGATAAAAGATGTTCGACAAAAGAGTGCTCAACGGGGTAGGGACAGAGAACTTAGTAAAGGATTTGTAAGGATCAAGGGCACTGGTCGGATCCTTGAGAAATCCCTTGTTGAAAGTAAATATCTTGCTACAAGGCTTAGTACAGTTGAAGTCGGGTGTTCAGTTGTGAAAGATGGCCTTGAGTCTCTTGTTGCTATTGAAGTTTTACGTGGAGAGTTCAGCGGTAAAATCACTGCTTGCACTGTGCACGTCCCGCATAGCCTCCTGCTTCATGATAGCAAACTTGGTGGTAAGAAGAAGGTTGGCGGTGTTAAAGGAGTCATCCAACTTTTGCAGCCTGTCATAACTGTGGGTAGGGGAGACAAGCTGATAGTTGTAATCCAGACTAGCGATGGCGTTTCTAAGCGCACCGTCGAGTTTACTCGAAGGATCAGGAGCTCAGATGAAGATGTTATCACTGTTGGTGCCACTAAGATGCGCGTTAAGGTTTCTTGGTCGGTAATGGACTGGTAAGCAGGTTTCTTGGTGGGTGATGGGCTGGTAAGCAGGTTTCTTTGTGGGTGATGGACTGGTAAGCAGGTTTGTTGGTGGGTGATGAACTAGTAAGCGTGAGCTTAATTATGGATTGTCGTATGCTATATATTTGCCGTGCCAACTGTCTGGCCCAGATAAGAAGTAACAGTGTCTGTATATAATGGGTCGTTATGTTGAACTGATGTCTATCGTGTTAGGCTTATATTATTATTGTTATAAGTAGTACTCATGATAAGTAGTAATCGTGATGACCATATTGTGCTCAAGTTGCCAAGAGAATTGTTTGGTGTTGAATGTCATGTGTTTTTTTTTTATGCCTGATCATTCCAAGACCACAGAATATGCTGTGTTTCAACAGAAACTAAGGCTATCAAAGAAGATTTGTTTCTCCATCTACCGCTAAAATGCGACAGAGGATTTGTTCACAATAGATAGATTCAGCCTACCACAGCGACACATGCATGCCTCAACCTGCTATTGGCGCCGACGAGTGGGCCTCCTCTTGCCCATCCTCCTTCCCCAACGCTGCTGAGAGAGAAGCTTCCCGCCGGATCCGACTGGCCCGAGATAACCTATGCTGCCGGCCGTCTCCCTCACGCAACTCAGGGGAGAAGGCGGCGCCACCACACGCCACCATGGTTGCAGTGCAGCGACTGGCATTCTCCGCGTCTAAGAACCGACCCCCAAGCACCGGCACAAGCTCCACGCACAGCACCTGCCCTGTTTAATTCTACATAGGAATTCCAACGGTAATGCTAGGCATACGCCGTCTGATGGGCACATAATCATCGGACCGACGTGGCCCGCACCGGACATAGCCGCCCACACGGAACCAAACCCCACCGCTCACTCCAGTCAAATTCATCAACCCTTTTCGCGCACCACATCATCCTGCTTCTCCACTCGACCACTCCTCCCCCGCCACTCATCTTCCTCGCCGCTGCTGCTCCGCGCATCAGCTGCTGTTGCTGCCGCCGCCTTTGCAGCTGCTCCTGTCGTTGCCACGAGATGCGCGGCGCGACGCTCTCCCCACCGCTACGTGGCGCGCCTGCCCAACCTCGACGGCGGACATGGTGGGCTCCCCATGGCGGATCCATGGCAGCACCGGCCTCCCATGGTGGATCCATGGAGCGGCGCAGATCCAGCGGCGACGACGGCCCATCATCCCACCCCATCCATGGAGGCGGCTCGATCTGCCTCCCCCTCTTTACCCTTTATCTCGAGGCTGCAGTGGATTTTTGCGGTGTTGCAATAGTCGTTTTGAGGATGTTGCATCATGTATTTTGTGGATGTTGCAGCTACCGTTTCGAGATGTTGCAACATAGATTTGTTTATGTTGCAGCATGTGTTTCTCGGATGTTGCAATAGGCGATTTCAAGATGTTGCAACATGTGTTTTCCGATGTTGCAACTGTCAATTTGAGAGGTTGCAACATGGTTTCATAGATGTTGCAATAGTTATGTTTGCAACAGTTGGTTTCAAGATGTTGCAAGTGTTGATCTAATGTTGCAACTCGCGGCCCCTCCCCAACCAAGCGCAGCGCCCTTCCCCCCCTCTCTCTCTCTCTACGCCCGACGTGATCGCGGCCACGGGCAAAGACGCCCTGTGTTAGGGGCGGGACACAGGGCATGATGTCGCGTCGGGGCGGGCGGTGGGGGTGTGCTTGTGCAAGCGTTCATCGGGGCGGGCGATGGGGGTGTGCTTTTGCCGGTGTTCGTTGGGGCAGGGGAGTGTACTTTCTGCAGCAGGCCTATGGTCGGATTCCCCCCATTGGACGTCCATGCGCTAGCACGCCCCGAATTCCAAGCTTTAACCGTTATCTCTGCTTCCACTTAATTTGCTTTCATATCATATCAATGCCCTAATGTTCCATCTTTGTGACAGAATCTCGAGACATCGCTACACAGCAGCTTCGCTGTAATAAAAGAGGCTGGGTAATATGGTTTTCAACTCTTAGTCCTACTAATAACAGCATAAACTTCCTAAGGACTCATGTAAGTTCTAACAAAAGTTTGATTTGAAGCACGAAATTAGTTCTGCTATCACGCTAAGCCTCCACGTTGTGCTCATGACATCAAAAGGACATTTTCTTGACTGTTTTTTCTTCACACAGGAACGGTGGCCTTGCTGTTTTTGGGGTAGAAAAAACACCGTCATCCTCGACCATGCATGCCTCCGCCGACCGGACAACTAGCACCACTGCACCAGAGATTTTATGGTCAGACAACTTCACGACACAGTTGGTCGACTGTTTAGTGGAGTGTTTTCCTATGGTAGTCGTACAACCAAACCAACCTTTCTCATCCTCCCTTTGTTGGTGAAGAGGATCTCAGGGATACGAAACTTTCAGCGCGTCCACAAGGTCAGGCCTACAGCCACACACTGCAGAAGATATATGCATAGTCAGAACTCGAAATGCTCCTTAACCACCAGTTACTGGGGGAATTACTGAAAGGATGTTGCAATGGATTCTATACCCTTGGCGACGGCAGAATGTGTTCCCAAAACATCTCAATTGCCTTAGTAAGCTCCCCCTCGTCATCTTATTCTCCTACGGTCTCCGGCCTGCAAGAATGGACATCATGCTTTGTCAAGCTAACTTGGATAATGGGTCCTCAATAAATTAACGACCTATTCATCGATAATTGAAATAAGACAATTGATTAGGTCCCTTGCAATTTAGACAGAAACATACAGGTTCAGCAATCGGCATATACCAGATTTATTCAGCTGCAATGTGGATTGTGGAATCACTCATGCTGGCCTTGTAATCACAACAGACACATCATGGAGACGTTCCGGCCATATATACAGATAAATAAAAGCTCGCGTTCACACCTTAAAATTTTATCAAAATTGACTGAAATTTGTTGCGGATGATTTAATATAGCAAGCAGCTACTTGATGTCATTTGGCACTACCAAATCAAAATGTGGGCCCCACATCAGAGCTGGACCCTAAAAATAAAAGCTCGAGTTCACACCTTAAAATTTTATTATTGAAATTGACCGAAATTTGTTGGATAAGTTCAAAATATCATGAAGCTAATATGTGCCAGTTAGCAAAATCTACACGTGAGTCCCACATCAAAAGCTAAAAACATTTCAAGTCAATATGTATGCATACAGTGATATATTAAAAATCAGCATCAAACCATGAGTTCAACCTGTTCAAACCCATAAAAAAAGAACCCAAAGACCAACCCATCCAACCTATTTTTTTTATTAAACCAAACCCAACCCAACCCGTTAGTTCCTACACATCCAAAGTGCACCCAATTGAAACCCAACCTATTAAACCCATTTCAATCCAACCCATTAGCAGGGTGATCTACAGCAGCCACACACTTGCAGAAGATATATACATAGTCAGAACTTGAAATGCTCCTTCACTACCGGTTACTAAGGGAATTACTGAAAAGGATGTTGCGATGAATTCTACACCCTTTGGCGACGGCAGATTTTGCTCCCAAAACATCTCAATTGCCTCAGTAAGCTCCCCCTCGCCATCTCATTCTCCTGCGGTCTGCAAGAATGGACATGATGCTTTGTCAAATAAAATGGGTCCTCCATAAATTCACGACCTATCTATTGATAATTGAAATATGACAATTGAGTAGGTGTAGGCCGGTCCCTTGCAATTTAGACAAAAACATACAGGTTCAGCATTTATCAGATTTATTGAGCAGCAATAATGTTGGATTGTGGAAGCACTCATACACTAATATGCATGGCCTTCTAATCAGAACAGACACATCATATAGAGATAAATTACTTGAGAGTCAAGAAGCACTGAGCAAGAGCAAGGAATGAATCATACTTCATACCTCTTCTACCTGTTATGCACAAGCACAATCATCAGGCCTGAAATCGGTGAACAAGGAGGCCTGGCATCCCAGTCCTGTGTCCTGACTCCTGACATCCCTCATCGCACATCGGCTTCAATGTAGTTGTCATCCTCCCAAACAATCTGCTTGTCGCTCTGATACCCCCGAGTCATCCTCCTCGGCGCGGTAGGGATCGGTCTCAGGCGAGGTGATGGACGCGCGGCCGGGCGGCGGAGAAGTGGGCGGCGGGTAGGATACGGAAAGGGAGAAGAAAAAGGAAGCTGATGCGTGGCGTGGATCCCATATATAAGAGACCGAAGAGAGACGGACGCCCTCGCGCGTTTGGAGCATGGCGGCGAGTTCATCGGGATCCATCTCCGCGCCCGACGAGGAGGCAGAGTGCGCAGGCTTGGAACCCTTCTTCTACGACGAGGCGGAGGCGGTAGCTGATCACGAGAGGCGGGTGCGGAGTGAGCAGGAGGAGGCGCGCCTGGAGGATCTGCGGAAGCAGCGGATGCAGCAGGCCTATGGTCGGATCCGTGATTGCGATCCCCAGCAGGGCGGCCACTACTTCACCCGCCTCTACTTCGCCGACTTCCGCGAGTTCGACATCGACGAGGAGCCTAAGCACATCGACCCACCTCTCAGTTCCTTGTGATTTTCTACTTTGGTCGCCACAGCGAATTCGTCCATGAGAATCTTAGTTTGCTCGCGACCGTGAATTCGCCCATGAGAATCTCATCTCTGCAGTAGTCTCTTATAGTTATACTTGAATACATAACCTCTGTCAGTCACCCTACACACCACACAGCATGCGCACTTACACTGTAGCGATTTAATAATTGCAAAACAAGAACTTATTCAGAGTCTGATTTGCGGGAAACCTTAACTCTTCTTGTTGTTTTGTTTTCATGAACCTGATTTGCAGTAAACCTTAATTTTGTTAAATTGTTTTCCTGTGCTGCAGCAACCCTTGGTCCAATGAGACATACCAACACGATCTACAGACAGGGCGATTTCTGTCCGCTGCTTGACGCAATAAACATTCTCTCCGTGAAGATAGTATCCTTGGATGTTGATTTCCCAATACATGTCTATGGTAATGGTACTGTCATCGGCAGAGACTCCCTTGACAGCAAGTGTTTTTATGTCTTCCGCCGCGATAGAGATAATTGCCAAGTCAGAAACTCTAGGGACATCTAATTATTTGCCACTCTTACGGAGGCCGTCTCTCTGATTGCCAACTTTATGGTGGCAACTACAAAAATGTCTTAGAAAATAGTAACTCGCCTAATTTTTTGCCATTTTTGCTGACGTGGCATGCCAGATCAGCCAGCCAGCTTGGGAACGGGTCGTTGATGCTCGAAGACCGAAGGCAAAAGACCATTCTGCCCCCGCCGTGTATTGCTTATCGAGCGCCATCTCCTCCCATCTGCTCAGTCCCAACTGTTTTCGAAGGATCTCAGGGGCTAGACTGCAAATATAGTTTGACTGGACGGTTGAATAGCCAACAAAGATGACGTGGCTGCTGACCGAGTACGTGGCGCATGCTGATTGGAAGATAAAAGATGATGTGGCCTCAACATGACTTTGGTTGACCAACGGTCAAGATGAAATTGTGGCCGTCGATCTGGAAACGGATGGCCAAGAGGAGCCTCTGCTCTGGTTGTCTTCACAGCAGCAGGGACGTCGGCGTGGTGGTGCTCCCGTGCGGCGGGGGCTCGACGGCGTCGGCCGGGTTGCGGCTCCGGTGGCCGGGGACGCGCGGCGACCGGCGGAAAAGGAAGAGGCGACCGCGGCGTGTATGTTGGTGGTCCTCTTTGTCAGCAGAATGGCTTGGGGTGGTCTGGAGACGACGAACGACGAAGAGGTGCGGGCGGACGGTGGTGGCGGAGCTCGGTGGAGTTCGACGATGCGGCCACGGATCGACGATGAGGAGTAGCGGGGTGAGCTCGTGGCGACCCTGCGGTGCCGGCGAAGAACTGATCGTGTCCAGAGGTGGTGGGAGGTGGGAGATCACGAGCTCGAGCCGACCCGGCAATGGCGGCGACGGCGAAAGTTGGGGGTGCTGGCGCGGGAAAGAAGTTGCGGGGAGGGGCGTAGGAGCAGCAGCGTGCACTTGCGACCTCGTTCCAGTTTTTATAGGGAGATGAACGATGAACGTGGACGGGAATGGAGCTCGGTTCATTGCCATCAATGGCGGCCGGAGTAACGGACAGAGGAAATGGAGGAACGTCCATTTGATGTAGGGATATTGAAGAGCAACGTTATAGCAGCACTATTATGGAATTTAATTGCCGCAGGAGTAAAGGAGGTGGGCTCTTTGGAGCTCGGATTCTCCGTTAATGGAGAAGAGAGAGAGGGAGGAATTCCTGACGGAGGTTGAAGACAACATGACAGGTGGGCCCGGCCTGGCAGTGAGCAGGCCAGAGAGAACCGTTGGGACTGAGCACATGGGAGGAGACAGCGCTCGTTAAGCAATACACGGCGGGGGCAGAATGGTCTTTTGCCTTCGGTCTTCGAGCGTCAACGGCCCGTTCCCAAGCTGGCTGGCTGATCTGGCATGCCACGTCAGCAAAAATGGCAAAAAATTAGGTGAGTTACTATTTTCTGGGACATTTTTGTAGTTACCACCACAAAGTTGGCAATCAGAGAGGCGGCCTCCGTAAGAGTGGCGAATAATTAGATGTCCCTAAACTCTAAGGTACCGTGCCTAGTTTAGCATCCTTCATTTTTAACGGTGAGGTTTTGACATGCATTCTTAACAGTCTCTCATAGAATGAGAATTATTATGTGCCACTAAACTGTAACGAGGACTGAGACTGTGCTACAGAAAAGTTCCTTCATTCTTTACAATAAGTATGAGAATTATTATGTGCCACTAAACTGTAACGTAAACCTTTCTGTAGACCCAACCGTTGATCTTGGAGGGCCCAAAACGAGGACTCGTGCTGTTAGATGATATATTCATTGAGTGATTGAGATCGATCTGAAGATAAGAGATGTGGAGGGTCTTGATGAACAGGTCAAGGACAGAGAACTCAGTAAAGGGTTTGTAAAGATCAGGGGCAGTCGGAGCATTGTGAAATGCCCTGTTGAAAGTAAATCTCTTGCTACCAGGCTCAGTACTGTTGAGGTGAGCTGTTCATTCGTGAAAGATGGCCTTGAGGCTCTTGTTGCTATTGAAGTTTTAAAGGGATCATTCAGTGGGAAAATCACTGCCTGCACTTCCAACATCCCGCATAATCTCCTTCTTCATGATAGCAAACTTTGCGGTAAGAAGGCTCGTGGCGTTGAAGGAGTTATCCAGCTTTTGCAGCCTGTCATTACTGTCGGTGTGAGAGACATGCTGGTAATTGTAATCGAGACTAGTGATGGCACTTCTAAGCACGCCATCGAGTTTATTCCAAGGTACAGCACTACTGAAGAAGATGTTATTGCTGTTGGAACCACTAAGATGCGCATCAAGGTTTCCTGGTCTGTACTGCATTGGTAAGCGCGTATCGTTAAGCTCATCGTGAGGTCCATGTACGGAGTACATCTCATTTTGCCTCCCTCCGCCACTGCAACTATCGAAGACATCTAACCCCATGAGCTTGATGGGCCTAAAAACGTGTTTATAGGATTATGTGTTTGTCAGTATTTTTCTTTAATTGAGTACGGGCTGGCATATGAGCGTGCCAGGAACTCAAGATCATGTCAAGTCCAATTGGCTGTTGAATCCCTCGTTGATGGCTTTGGTTCCTCTCTGAGCCACTCTCACGGCCCAACTGAATGATGATCTTTTCCATCAAGTCTTGGACTGGTGGAAACAGTCACGGTGCAAAGCTGGAATAGAGATGAGATTGGAGGAATTCCAACTGAACGATGAATTGATGATCTTTGCTAAGTCTTGGACTGGTGGAAACAGTCATTGTGCAAAGCTGGAATAGAGATGAGCAAGAAAGAGTAAGATCAATAAGATTGCTCTTGTCGTTTGGAGCAGCACAATCACAAGAATGATGCTTCTAAAGGATTACTTTGGTGGGAGATAGCCAAAAGCATAAGGGTGAATTAGACCAGATGAAGCGGTGGTTCCTGGAGCAACAGTTTATGCCCATTCTCCACGGGACATACTCACATACATTACAGCTAAGGCTTTGTTAGGATTAGATCCCTGTTAGGTTTTTTAGGAACCGGCGATACACATTACTGTACAAATGTGCATACCTGGGTCACACACATTGCATTGCGTATAACCAACAAAAGTGCTCTAGGCTTAGAAATATGCATGCAGGTTTTAAAAAATGGCAAAGCCCTGTGAATCATTCTTCTTTTTTTCTAGACCAGCAATGTCATAAAATTTGTGAAACTTGTATAGGCAAGGTTAGTTCATCAAATCTTCAGCACACTTTGGTGGACGCAAGAGAATTTTTCCATGGCACCTTTATAAGTCATTGACACATGAAAATTTTGCTTGCTACCAGTAATTTTCACAGTAACTGGTAGATAAACATGTCTTTATACCGTCTTGAACAATTTACCGGTACACAAAATGATACAAGACTTGCCAAATGGTATGGCACCAAGGTGATCCAACAATAGATCGACCAAAAGAAAACCCAATAATATTTACCACCGACGGACAACCCAAAATATTATCTCACTTCGGTGCCAGACCAGTCATAGTCAGAGTTCTATGGAGACCTTGTTTTCTTTTGCTTTGGATTTGGGCTTGATGATTCCTTAAAAGCAGAAGGGCAAAGGTTATTGATGCCACACTTGTCGCATTTGGGCCTCAGTGGAGTACAGATAGTTTGCCCAAATCCAACCTACAAGACATTTTTTCAGTTTTTTTCAGCATAGACTAGCAGTTCTGAAATCAAGGCAGGATTCAGATAGCATAGAACAATAACCACTATCTTTAAATCAAATAAAAAAAGCATTACTAAATAAAGTACCAAAATAAGAAAATACTTCAGTAGAGAGATACCAGTAATGGATTTATAGGTTCCCACTCATCCTTGGGTAGCCATTTCTCTAGAGAAATTCTTGTCTGTTCCGGTGTCATAGTTTTCTGTGCACAACACATAGCAACATAAGCACTATTCCCCAGCGGCCCAGCCTCTGTAATTAGTTGTGTGTTTTTTTTTTCCCAGAAGCGAAGACAACATAAATCAATACTAGGCTACCTGTTTTGTTCCTTCCCGAAAAACCCACCCAAGTCGGTTAGAAATGCGATGCACATGAGTGTCAACACAGATTCCTTGAGTATTCTTCCAAGCAATGCTCATCACCTGTTTACTTAAAGAAAGATACCCATGAAGATATTTATGTTCATATTTCAACCACAAAGGACAGAATAAGTAAGATTATTACCAAATGAGCCATTTTAGGGCCAACTCCTCTCAGAGCAAGCAGCTCATTCAAAGAATCTGGAATATCCCCTCCAAAACGTTCAAGACAAATTTTAGAAGCTTCTTTTATGAACTGTGCCTTTCTCTGATAGAATCCGACCTGTTACAATCATGAACAGTATGCTGTGAGTCATTTATCTGAGAAGTTTCTTGTAATCTCTAGCTTCAGATCATCTTGAGCCTAAAGCGATGTTCCATTTCAAATAGTGTTAAGGGCATGTTTGGATCTCACCTCCTAAAGTTTAGTTAGTCACTTTAGGGACTAAAGTTCCAAACAAACCGACTAAAAAGTGACTAAAACACTTTAACCCCACTAATCACTGGTGCTAAAAAGTGACTAAAACATTATAGTCTAGTAAACTTTAGGAGGTGGGCCCTAAGTCTGGTATAGTGGTATATTTGCAAAGCCTGTGACGGATAACAAAGCAGACACGTGAATTTTCTTTTTCATGCTTCTAAGTTCATTTCTTTTTTGGGTACATACAGTACAGTAATTTTAACTTATGAACGATGTAAGCATAGTATTCATCCTAATAGGGTGAAAACCTTGAAACTTACAGGTTTGATAAGATTTGCAAGTGTGGTCTGATCAGTCCTCACTATAGCATCGGGATCAAGTAAACCGTTTTCAGAGAGGCGTTCCACAGCAGCTGAAAAGAATCGACTCCAAAATGCAATCAGTACATTTCTGAAGGACAACTATTTAGTAGAAAGACATCAGAGAATCTCATGACAAGGCTAGTTTTTCCTGAATTTCATGACAGAACAAAAAAAGAACTCTTGAATTTCCATAGTAACAATAGATACTTCAGTGGTCTGAGAATTCTCAACAAGAAGACATAACCAATTCTGGATACAGGAAATTTTAAAGGCATACCATGGTTAACTTCATCTTTTGTCTGGCTTGACATCATAGTTGATATCAGAACTGCAAATCTTCTTTCCTGTCCAGGCATAGGAAGAGAAGTATTGATTACAACTGGATCTAAACACTTTACAAATGGAACCCATATGCACAATTATTTCTAGACAAAAAAGGCACAAGTATTATAAAACAGCAAATAAGTGAAAAGCCACAAATGTGGAAAATTTGCAATCTATTTGGCACAAAATTAATGTACAGATTGTTTTATTTCTAGACTCTAGACAGGAAAAACAACAACATTTTCATATTGTAGTACAGCACAAGAAAATTAGCCAACTAGGTGAGTTGCATAACCCCGAAGCTACCTATGTAAGGCCAACCAAAGAGCTCTACCTTTTTCTCTTTATATTTCCTTTTTGAAGGGAGCTCCACTTTGACATTAATATCGGGTAGGAAATAAAGTTGGGACATGTCATACCAACAAGGCTCTTTACATAAAATTGTAAAGGTGAAAAGATTATTGTGTGGCAAAAACTACCTTGGGTGGAAGGAGAGAACCAGCTTTTTCACAGCCCTTCGTATCTACGGGGGCTCCACCAGATAACCTCATGCTTTTAATGCCTCCAAGAACTGCCTCCCAGTTATCTGGAGCTCCAACTGCACAAATGGCTACCTTGGTTTTCATATCGTACATGGACATAAGAAAGATACCAATCAAATGAAAGAGGTGAATGCTTGATACAGCAGTCAACAAACCTGGCCTTAATGCATTTATTTTTCATGGTGCAACAATGAAGAATATAGGTTGAAAAAATGCACAGATGTTCAGAATAAGGGAACACAAAGTTTAATATAAGTTTTTAATCAGTGGCTACAATTAGACCATCTTTTTGGCTAACATTAAAATTAGGGGAAATCGAGAACAATATAATCTAATTCCAAACATAATGAAAAAATATTGAGCTTACAAATGATAGTTGTGTATGGAAAACTAAAAATGCCACAACATATCCTGACCATGTAAGATCTCACTTGTGGTTGTAGCAAGATTGACCACATGCTAGCAGAAAAGTTTCAATCCAGTGACTTCATCTTAGTAAGTAGTGTTAGAATTGATCTCATCCGTCTTAACGGTCGAGACAGCCCCCTTGACCGCGTCCTGATCGGGGACGTTCAGCCATCTAGTGGCTGGTGGGCCCCCGTCGCACAGTGCCTATAAAGAGGAGGTGGGGCAAACGGCTCTCGATACGAGGTTCACTGCTACAGTAACAACCCCGCTGTCCTAGCCCTAATCCGATCCAGAGGGAGGCACTGCCAGCGGCGGGAAGCGCCACCAGCATCTTCACCATCGCCGGTCTCCACCGCTACACCAACCGTCGCTGCCCGTGCGCAGAGCTTCACCGACGAACCAGCGATGGCAGGGAGCTCCTCCAACCCCTCCTACGGTCAGATGCTCCTACATCTCTCTCTCTCTCTCTGTCTCATTTCCCGAAGAAAGCTCTAGGTCTATTTGATTCAATTAGTAAAGTAAACACCCACTGGATCCACTCCTAGATGGTCCAAAGAACCTAACAATGGTATCAGAGCCGTCGATTTAGTGTGTGGATTGTGTTAGGGGTAGCAGTGTAGAAGGAGATGAGTTAGATCCAGTTCGGATCGAAAGAAAAGAAATACAGAGGGTTCATCGAACCCTAAACCCTAATCGGGTGATAGAAAGAAAAAGAAAGAAGGGGATTCGAATTCGATTCGGATTACCCTAAAGAACCCTAACCCTAAAGAAATTGGACGGTCCGGGGGGGAGTCTTACCAGGGCTTCCCCGCCGCCGTCACTACCGCCTCACACGGGATGGAGCACCCGCCGCCGGCTTGCTGACGCGCGGGAAGAGAATCAAAAGAACAGAAAAGATAAGAACGGTTTAGATCCGTTCGGATCTAGACAAAGAAAGGTTTTCTGAACTCTAACCCTAACTGGGTTAAGGAAAGAAGAAGAAGAGGGTTTCAGCCTAGACGAGAAGCAAAGCCGAACCCTAAATCCGTGAAAACTCATGGGGAAGAAGAACAGTGAATCAAATCGGCCCTAACCCTAACTTGCCGAAACCCTAACCCTAATTCCAATCCCCGTCCCCAAATCGGATCGGATCTGAGTAGAAAAGGAGAAATACAGAAGGGGAAAAGGGGAAGAGGGAAACCCAGAGGGACTACCTCGCCGTTGTGCAGAACGGCGCGTGGGGAAAAGAGGGCCGGGCCAGGGGCTCTGCTCGCCGGGCTCCGGCCAAAGGGGCGCCGCGGCCAGGCCACTCGACGGCGGCGCGCTCACCCGCTGGGGAGCGCGCACACCGGCGAGGGGGCCGGCGACGGCGCCGTTGCTCCATTGCTTCGCCTACTCCTCACTCGGTGGCTAGCTCCTGCTGCGCTGCGAAGAGAGAGTGGAGTGAGGCGAAGAGAGAGAGAGGGCCGAAGAGAATGAGGTTAGGGTTTCCTCGGGGGCGCGCGGCGTCGGCGTTTTATCCGACCGAAAATGGTGCTCGATCGTCGGATTCAGATTGACGGCGAGCGTTGCTCCGGGCCGAATAGAGCCCAGGCGGGCAAGAGGAATCCCGGCCCAGGCCCAGGTTGCGGCCTGGGCGCGGGGGAGGCGCCGCGAGCGCTACGCGCTGCTGCTGCTTGTGGGCCGCGCGCACTGCTGCTGCTGAGCTCCGGGCTACACAGTGCTGGACCGGGCAGAATGCACAGTGATGATTAAGAATTGTTTTATTATTTTTCAGAAGCAAATTTTGATGATTTCATTCAAAGAATGATTTAAAATCTCTGATAATTTTGCACAAACGTGTTAGAATTTTTAGAGAATAGAAAAGTACAGTAAAATGCTTCTGAAAAGTAGATAAAGAAATTTTGTCAAGTTTCCGCTGCAAAGTAAAAGGTTTATTGTCTTCTAATTTGAAGAGCAGTTATAGTTATTTAGTAAATGATGAAAAGTTTATCCTCCAGTTAAAATTGGAACCAACGAGAAAATTTTAATTGGAGGAATAGTCGGTTGATAGTTAAAGTTAAATTATGGTATTGTTATTTTCTGACCAACGTTGATGATAACAATATTATAATTCTATGAGTTTTATGATTAAAGTTTAAATCTCTGATGAATTTTGCATCAAAGTGACCAATTTTCAAAGAATAGATAAAGATCAAGGAATGCTCTTAAACTAGATAAATGTATTTTCATGTTTCCGCTACAATGAAGTTGATTGTCTTCTAATTAAATTCGAACCAACGGGAGAATTTAATTTTGAGGAACACTTCTATGTTTTCAAGATTATTGAGTTTCTATATGTTAATTCCATTTCTGCCCAACGGTGATGTGGAATTAGTGTAAAAGAATGATGTTTTATTCTATTTCTGTCCAACAGTGATATAGAATAGAACATAAAGATTTCAAAGTTTAATGAGCATTATTGTTGAATATTTTTTCAGACAAAAGACTTCCATGTTTTCATTCTTGAAGGCAGTAAGAGAAATGAGCTGGGTACTTGTGACTCAGACGATGAAATGCCTAAGGGCAAGTTATGTATGAAAGAATGTCATTGCTTAAGGGACTGTGTTCTCTTTAAAGAATGGCTTCAAAAGAAAAGAATTCTAGGATATTGATCCAAGAAAAGAGATAGATCAATGAGAGTTTTCGTTGAGAAATGTCTTTTATGTACTCTCTGTGAAGAAGAATTTATTTTTAGTTTCACTTATGAGAGTTGTAAAAATCATATACATGTTTAATTTGACCAACATTGGATTAAACATGTGTGTTAAAAGAATATTCGGATTTATTTCTGAATTTGATAATTGAACACGAGCCAATCCTGGCATTTATGTCGGTTCAAGGGAATTATCTCGTATGGCGGGAAAAGTTTGTGATAGTACCCGCATGGCGAGAAAAGACACATGGCAGGGTAAAGTTGGCATAGTACTTATCCTGCATGGTGGGAGAAGGATGTGATGACTCATGTGCTCTAAGTGTATCCCGCACATGGAGAGAAGTTTGGGGTAGCTCTTACGCTATCCTAGTATTGACCATACACTCTGATTGTGTCATGGTCATTAAGTACTCAATGAGTCTAAGAACAAAAGAAAGTTGCATGTGAACCAAAAGATGAGAATGATATGCAAGCATGACTTGCAGAAGTATTGATAATAATAGACTATGTTGAGTTTTGAAGTGTAATGAGGAAAATGTACTCCCATACGAATTTTGTTTGGATGAGGTAAGTAATCAAAGTTTCCTCATTGACAAGAGTTCTGAATGTTTCGAAATTGTGGTAGAAAAGTTCATACCACATTTCGAGGGGGAGAAATATAAGATTAATTAAGAAAGACAATTAAGAAAGATACTTCCCCATACTTCAGATAATGCAATGCATACTATGCATTGAAGGTAAAAGTGATCTATAAAAGATGAATGTGATCGTTGAGGGAGTAAGACGGTCATAATAACGGTACCCCTAAAGTAAAGAAATAGCTAAATTCCTGGACCTTTTACAGTTCCAATAGGAAGATAGCATAGTCGGCTAATATTCATACTGGACGAGTTCAGAGTTATCAAGGCGGTGCTTAAAGCACCATTCGAGTTTTGACAGATTAAACCCAAAATAAGAAATTTTAAGATACACCATCTTTAAAGAAGATAGAGTAATCTGGGGGAGCATAGTATGTAGATACCTAAGGCTTGAATATAAGTGGGATTACATATCCACTACAGTGTTTTAGAGCAACAAATTGCTTAATACATGTTGATGTTGTATGACATATACAACACCTGATGTTAGCTCTTAAAAAAGATGAATAAGTAAATAAGGATCTTATGATACAGGAGGCTATAAACAATTGCCTTTTAGCAATGAAGAGTAACAATAGCCCCATATGAAAGAAGTGTCACAAGGCCCCAGAAGGTCTCAAAGAATAAGAAAATCAGATATTTCTGGTGACTAAGAAGTCAATGTTAAAAAAGAAATTCAAATAGAGGATAATTCCACCTCATTTGAAAAAGCCATGAGAGGCGTTCACTCATCTAAATGGCAAGAAGCAAAGAAAGATGAAATGAAATCGATAAATACAACGATGTTTGAGACTTAGAAGAAATTCCCAATGGAGCCAACACAGTAGGCTGTAATGGGTCTATAAGACAAATGTGACTCCAAAAGAAATATGGAAAGCTATAAAGCGCCACTTGTGGCGAAATGATTTACACAAAGAGAAGGAATAGATTATAATAAGCTTGCAAGGATTCTTTTAGAATCATAATGGTGTTAGTGGCACATTACGATTTACAGTTACATCAGAAGGATGTAAAGACACATTCCTCAACGGGGATTTGTATGAAAAAGTTTACATGGCATAACTCAAAAGGTTTTGTCATGGAAGGAAAAGAACGTAAGGGATGTTGCCTGAAGAAATCCATTTATGGATTAAAGCAAGCTTCAAGACAGTGGTACTTGAAGTTTGACAGTACAATAAGAAAGTTTGGGTTTTAAAGAGAATGTAGAGGACAATTGCATTTATGTAAAGTTTAAACATGGGAAATTCATTTTCCTAATCCTGCATGTGGGTAGCACCTTGCTCGCTAGTAGTGGTGTTAATCTACTGTTGGAGAAGAAGCAGTTCTTGTCCTCAAGTTTCAATGAGAATGGTCTTGGTAAAGCGTCATTCGTTCCAGGAATTGGAACTTACCGAGACAAAAGGAAAAGGGGTATTAGAACTATCTCAAGTGTATACTTAGAGAAGATTCTAAAGAAATAAAGTATATATGTGAGTAAACTTGCGCATGTTCCTATAGTAAAGGGTAATAGTTTTGAAAACTTCCAGTGTTCCAAGAACCAATGTGAAATCGAAAGGACGTCCTATATGCTTCAGCTGTTAGAAGTTTAATGAGTGCTTATAAGTCAGAACTTACCCTGACATAGTTCATGTATCCGGGATGTTTTGGCTGAAGTCCAGTCCAGATATAGATCACTAGAATGGAGTTGAGAATGTTTTACAATTGTGCAAAGATTTATAGGCCTCATGGTGAGTGAGAAAGTATAAGTACTCTCAAATAGTTGTGGATACAAATGTTAAATTTTGGCGAGATGTTTAGTGAAACCCACATAGTAGCTAACACTCGCAGTTGGAGTTTTATTGTGGAAAAGCTCCAAAAGAAACAGTTGTGGTGTCATCAAAGATGCATACCCACAGTATAGCTTGTTATGAGGCTTAAGGACAGACGAAATGGTTAAAAGAACTTACACCCGGAATTGATAATGGTATACAACAGCAATAACCATTTAAGAAGTTCGCTCCTATAACAACGGGTCAAGTATGCTGCCAAACACATTGACGTTAAAGTTATACGTTGTGAAGGAGAAAGTCCGGAATCATACTGAAAGTATTGAACATAAAAGTAACAAGCAAGTGCTTGCGAATCCGCGTACAAAAGGCTTACCACCCAGTGTGTTTGGAGAACACACAGTCGACATGGGTTTATGGTATAGCCTATGATTTTCGGACAATAAAGGGCCCAAAAGTTAAAGAATCTGTTTCAGAACAGAGACGTGTATTGTAGCTGTTAAGTCTATCGACGATTGACCGTGACGATGAAGCATGCTCTATGCACTAATCCGTGATGGAACAAATAAAAGTGAAAGGGATTAAAGTCAAAGTTTAAAGTTAAAGTATGAGTTGAGATCAAGGGGGAGAATGTTAGAATTGATCTCATTCGTCTTGACCCAACGGTCGAGACGGCCCCCTTGACCGCGTCCTGATCGGGGACGTTCAGCCATCTAGTGGCTGGTGGGCCCCCGTCGCACAGTGCCTATAAAGAGGAGGTGGGGCAAACGGCTCTCGATACGAGGTTCACTGCTACAGTAACATCCCTCTGTCCTAGCCCTAATCCGATCCAGAGGGAGGCACTGCCAGCGGCGGGAAGCGCCACCAGCATCTTCACCATCGCCGGTCTCCACCGCTACACCAACCGTCGCTGCCCGTGCGCAGAGCTTCACCGACAAACCAGCGATGGCAGGGAGCTCCTCCAACCCCTCCTACGGTCAGATGCTCCTACATCTCTCTCTCTCTCTCTCCTTTCCCGAAGAAAGCTCTAGGTCTATTTGATTCAATTAGTAAAGTAAACACCCACTGGATCCACTCCTAGATGGTCCAAAGAACCTAACAAGTAGTAACCCAATAATTTAACTTCATATAAGCTTGCAGAAAACGAAACATGACATAACAAGAAAAGTAACATGGTAAACATATATGCAATAATTTATCTCTTCTAATAGCCTTCTGGGATTTATGAGTACCTTTTATAACTGAAGAAACTCTGACCTTTTTTACCACCTTGACTGAAGAAGGGAAGTGTTAGTTTTTTTGCAAGACATGGCAGAAAACATAAATAAGATTGTAATATGGCACAGAGAGACTTGCAAGCAGATTATCCAGAGGAAAGATACTTGCACACTGATTATGAAACATTTGGCTTAGCGCGAAACTGAAAAAGATTATCTGATCAGCACCAGCAGTTCTTACCCAAAGATGCTGTTGCCTTACTTGACGATGTCAATGTTTTGGTCTTTTCGTATCGAAAATCCTCGATGTCAGGGACAATACGAACCTGAATATGCATAGGACATTTTTCTGTTAAGAAGAGCATGAAACCAAGTTGTACTAAGATAACACATGAGTGAAGAAATGTAGCTAAATACATAAGGTAGACTTGCACCAAAGAATAAGGATTCAATGAACAAGCAATTTAAATGAAGGGTACAGAGAGTAAGGAAAGAAAAATGGAAACACATGGAACTTGGTTCTTTTCATACAACAACATTCTATTTAGTAAGCAGGCACCTGCTTCTTATGATGCTCCCCGTTTACTTCAAGTTCTCGCTTCACCCTTTTCCTCTTAACAGAAGCAGTTGCTTCAGGCTTTGAAATGTCAAAAGAAACACTGGATTCACGTTTGACTTCTCGTACAACTGAAAAAGGCATGAAACTTGTACTTTATTGACAGAAGAAAAACTATACCAAAATTGTTGGGAAATTAATCCTACTCGGCTTGTTCAATCCGCATGAACAAAAGAGATGATAAATAAGGAATTTTTTTCTCTCATCAAACTAAATCCATGTATCTTGACCTTGCATACAGCAGACAATCAACATTAAGCTAGTTGGGGGGCAACATGAGCAAGGCATTCACCACTTGACACGTTCACATCATGTCAACATTGATATGCATATTACTTCAACCATAGCAAAATCTAATTTCCAATGCCATCAAAAGAAAAGACTATATGTGAAATAAACTTAAAGAAAAGGAATCGAATTTTTTGCCCCTTGTATCACTTAAACAAACAGCATAAACTCACGAGAAGAAGAAATCCAGGTAGCACACTGATTTCACCCATCTTGTGAAAGGAATCACGCAACTCCAGTCTCCAGACACATCGGTATCAATATAACATTTAGGCATATACCATGAGATACAATTTTTTTTGGTTGTGGGAGGAGGTAAAAATAAAATTACTACTCCTACATGGCAAGTACCATTTCAATAAAATTGTTCCTCGGGACCAAACGGTGAAGTAAACAGAGCAAGAAGACATTGCACAACTTAGCAAAGGACCCTTAAAAGGGGGAGAAAGATCCGCGGAGACGAAAAGGGCAGGAAACCGGGCTTTCCGCTTTCGCTTCACCTGGGTTGAGGTCGGCGCGGACCAGCAGCCTGGAGGCGGAGGCGGAGCGGGTGCTGGGCATGGCGGCCGGCGAGAGACGAATGCGGGGGAGGAGGAGAGCGAGGTGCATCCGCGCCCGCGCCGCTGCGCTAGGGTTTTAGCTGCGACGAGGGTCCTGTCCTGTTCATCTTTTCCCCCCACCTGGGTGGTGTGAGCTTTTCTTCGCGTTTGAAAAAACAGTTGCGTTGCTTGTGGCGCTGCAGCCTACTGCGTGGCGCTTCGTTTCTTCGCCTGCAAACGTGTTGCTTTCGGCTGCGGCGTGCGCGGTGGCCGGCGGCAGCCCGCGTTGATCAGCAAGCGTACCCGTGCGTTAATCGCTGCCTAACCTGACAAGTAATGGTGGGGACAGAGGGACTTAGGGAAAGGAACTCAACGCCCACACACACCGACACACCAATTGCATGACAGCAAGGTAGTAATCCATGGTTATAGATTATGGAGAGAATTTGCAAATTTGATTGTTACTCTTAATGATCTCTTTGTTTGGTTGTGGAAAAAAAAATAAGACAGTTAAAAAAAATCCATACCCCCTGTTTGGTGCATGAGATAGAAATTATATCACAAGTCATAACCAAATCTTCACTCAATTAATTAACACCTATGTCATGATAATTGATTAGTGGAAATTCATCCTCTAAACTCTAACCCCTCTTCCCACCAAAACTCTTACACTTCGTGCTCCTCTTGTAAGCACACCTGAACCAACCCAAGTTGCTACGGTTCATTTGTGCGCGGGCACGCACACTCTGGAAAAAAAAACTTTCAGAATAAACACACAAAATTTTCCTAAAAGCCATTTTGGAATGAAGATATATATAGGAATAGTGGAGAAATTTCATTAAAAATAATTTAATTTTACATAAAAAAATATCGGTAATATTGTAGTCCAAGCATCTGGCCGCTCGGACGCTTGCTTCATGGGCCTATTGACCGGCCCAAACAACTTGCTCGTTTGTCAACCACACATGATGCTTCTAAACAAATTGGACCAGGCCATATTTCCCTACTCTGCCTTGTGTCGTTCTCCACCGCCACACCCACGCTGCCTGCTCGCCGCAGCAGCCCTCCACCGCGACATCAAAGCCTCCTTGCCGTGGCCGGAGTCTGCTCGCTCGCCGGTGCCGCTAAGCCTCCGCTCTTCCCCTCCCCAAAGGATCCAGAAGCACCCCTCCACATGCGTCTTCCCTCAAGTCGGCCTCCATGGCGTCCCCTCCCACTCCACGGTGGCCACGTCCCTCTCCTACGTCACACCGGTGTCGCCTTTCCCAGATCCGGCAGTATCTCCTCTCCCTCGGCCTACGACGGGCATGTCAAGGGTGTGCGGGCGCACACCAGCCACCTCGCCCATCGCTGAACGGGGAGCAGGGGAGGCTTGCGCTCCCATCCATGTTGTGTTGTCGGTAGGAAGGGGAGGTTGTAACACCCCGGTGTTATGCCTGCATTTAGGCACTGCTAATCATACATATCGTGCATCATCAAGCATCCTAATCATACCTGCATAATCTTGCATATAACAACTGAAACATTACTTCGAAACATACAAAACATGTTTGTGAAACGTAAATGATGCATACACTTATTAGAGTTGTTTTGCTCTGATTCTTGCTTGCTAGTTGAGTAGAAACTGTTGGTTATGCTTGTAAATCATCTAGAATTGTTTAGCACAATTTTTGGAGCAAGGTTTGTATTCAAATTAATTCAAAATTTTGCTTCCAAAGTAATTTCCCAAAATTAAGGTTTTGAGTTAAAATTTAACTTTGACTTTATAATTTAAAATCTAGATAGAATTGGACTTTGGTCATAAAAGCAAAGTTGTAAGGAATTAAATTCTAATCAACTTTCATTTTTGGTCCATTTTCAAAAGATGTCATTTTCTTGCTCAAAATGATATTTGAAAAACTGGTATTGAAAATCTCTTGAAAATTTAAATTGAAAATCTTCATTTTTCCTTAACGGGCCGCCGCCTCGCTTCTGGCCCGTCAGCCGAAGCCGGCCCAGCCAGCCTCCCACCCGTGCGCCTCGCGCTTCTCCCGCGCCGGCCCACAGCGCCCCGGCCCAGCCCAGCGCGCCGGCTCTTTCTCCCGCTCGCCCGCACTCGCGCGCCCGTCGCAGCGCCACGCCGCGACCGCGGCAGAGGAATCCCGCCGCGTGGCGACTCCGCGCCGGCGTCGCCCGCCGCGCGGCAGCCGCGGCCTGACACCGCGCCCACGCGCCCGCCTTCACCTGCTGGTGCCCGCGCGCTCGCTCACTCCCGCCCACATTTCCTCTTCTCCCCCTCCAGAGCCGAGCGCTCGAGCTCCGCCCTCGCCGCGCCCGTAGCTCCGCCGGCGTCGAGCTCTCGCACCGCCGCGCCATTTCCCGATTGCTCGCGCCCACAGCACCACCTCGCCTCCCTTCGGCTCACGCTCGCGCTTGCGCCGTTTTTCGAGCCCTGGGTGAGCTTCCCCGCGCCTCGCCACCGACGTCCATGGCGCCGCCGTGCTCGGCCGCCGTGGAGCGTCCTCTTCCTCCCCTTCTCAGCCGTGCTTAGCTGCCTGCTCGCTTTCGCCATTGCCTCGCACACCTCCCGCGCTCGCTTGCTTGCGCTGCCGTGGCCGGAGATGGCCGCCGGCCGCTGGCCGAGCCGCGCCGTCGCGCCAACGCGCGCCCCGGCGAGGCGCTCTGCCTCGGCTGGCCAGGCCGAGCCAGGCCGGGGGTTGACGCCCTGTTGGGCCGTCTCCCCTCCCTCGCGCTCGGGCCGCGCAGGCCGGTTGTGGCCGTGGGCCAGCTGTTCCCCACGGGCCGGCCCAGTAGTTTTTAAATGAATTGATTTCCATTTATTATTTGTTATTTGAAATCAAAAATGGTTTGAAAAATGTTTGGATGATCAAATTTGCTCCAAATTTGTTGAAACAAATTTTGCTAGGTTCCTTATCATCAGATCTACTTGGAAAAATTATTACATGTCATTTTTGGGATACTTTTCTGTAGGATTTTATTTAATCGTGTATAATTGCTGATAACTTGAAAAATGTGTAGAAAAATCTATAATCTTCAGAAAAATATGATTCCAAGTTTGTTAATCTTATTATGTCCTGAACTTCCTAGGAAAAATATGTTTCATGCATGTGCTGTGGAAAACTTTGGAGGTGTAGTTCAAGTGCCTTTAATGGCTGATTTTTGTTATTTTTGCTAGAGAGCAAACTTTGTATAAAACATGCATGTGATAATTTTTGGACAGTCATTATAGGCTATGAAGAACCTAGGAAAAATATTAATTCTGTTGTTTGACACTTTTCATAGTACAAAGTAATTTCATGCTCATTTTTATGCTATAGCTTGTCATTTTTGTGTAGGATAGTTTACTTATCCAAATGCCATGAAATTTTTATGGTAGTCTGCTTAGGGTAGTATTATGCTACTGTAATTTTCTCAGATTTTTAGGAGCATCAGAAATATATGTTGCTATTCAAACCTATTATTAATTAGGGTTTAAGCAAGTGTTGCTTTAAGTGTGATTAAGAAATTAGTAAAGCTTTGGTGTATCTTTGAAGCATTTCATAAGATAGGTTAACTTAACATATTAGTAGTAGAAGAGAATGCAGTAGATGACATGTGCTTGTAGTATAGTTTCTTGGATGATGTTGACTACCTTGCATTTAAACATATCCATTGCATCCATCTCCTTCGATGCACCGTTTGCATAATCACTTACGCGCATGGCATCATACAGGATCGCAAACCGAGAACCCAGTCGTCATACCCGAGGAGCCCGAGGAGCAGCTCGAGGTGCAGCAGCAGGAAGTGCCAGAAGCCGACGAGGAGGACGTTGAGGAACTTCCAGAGTGCCCCGATCACCGCCCGAGCTCCTTCGAGAGAGGCAAGCCCCGGAGCATTTTTCTCCCGGTTTGCAATAATTTAATTAAATACTTTACTTTAAAGTAATGCATTACGTTCAGGAGTTGTTTGCAACCGTTGCTGCATTATACCTTACTTACCTTTGTTATACTATATCCTTGTTATCCTGGTATCCGCAGTTGAGTCAATGCTTAGCTGGCTTAGACCGGTAGAAGTCAGGTGATTTCATGTCACCTGCGAGCTATAGGTGGTTACCTGGATCTGTTTGGATGACTATGAAGTCATGGTATAACTAAGTGTTAAATGAAGTTGAGACCGGACGGAGACTTGCAGAGTTTTGGACTGTAGTGTTTCCGTATGTGTCGATTAAGGACCGACCGTTGTTGGGCCTCGAGTCATGTTGAACGCATGCCTTACATTTAGCTGGCCGGATAAAGTACCTTCTGACCGCGAAGCTGGGAGATTTTTCGGGCCGAGCAGATTGCCCGCAACGCACTGTGCCGGAGCAGGTGTGGTAGGACACGGGGGTGGGATGATAAGGCCAAAGTGCAGTCGGTCGGCCCCCGGGTACATGTGGTTCCTGGCAAACTCGAGATTCCTGGAAAGTTGACTCGGTGATCAATATCTCACTTTAGCGGGTGAGTGAGGTTTGTGTAAGGAATAAATCACCAGCTGGTTAGGAATCGATTCGAATCGCCATCGCTCCTGGATAGTGAGCACTTGACTTGAGTTACTTCATCGTAGTAATTATTTATGGAACACTTGGACAGTTATAATGAATATGACAGTATGAAAGTTGTTTAATGATCATTGGTTATCATTATCTGCTTAATCACATGTTTACTCTAGTATAGGTGCAAACCTAGTTGACAGGTTAATAATAATTAACTTGGCAATAATGCTTTTAGAAAGGTTCTTGAAATGCTAAAAATGCTTCTTTTTGCAAATGAGTCAGCTACCCTACTATAAAGCCCTTCATAATCCTTGGGGTCATTTATTTTTGGTTATGTCGGGTAAGTCTGGCTGAGTATCTTCTCGTACTCAGGGTTTTATTCCCACTTGTTGCAGATGGGCAGATGTATTACGGCTACTGTATCAACTGCCTGTATCCTGCGATGGGTGATGCTTAGGACCATGGGCAGGGTCATTCCTTACGTCTCATCTGATGCTTTTGTTGGAGATGATCATTCGCTGGCACTATATTTAAACTCCGCGTGAGTGTGTGTGGTTTGAACAAATGACTTCCGCTTAGGACCATGGTTTGAACAAATGACTGTAGCAAAAGCCGGTTTTCTCTCTCCTCCCCTCACTCTCTCACTGACGCCGTCACTGTTCATCAAGCCGCACAAGCCAGTTTTCCTGCTTCGCTACAGTGTTGCTACAGTGAGAGAGAAAAAGAAGGAGAGAGAAAACCGTTTTTTTGCTACAGTGTTTTTGTCAGATAAGCCAAAGCCGGTTGAAGCTGTCCCAAACGGGGCCTAATTCTTGTGATTCTATTTTTCACGTTCGGCTCCGAAACCCTCAGTGGAACACCTGGCGTTGATTCTTGTGATTCTATTTTCTAGCTCGAAATCCCTCCGTAAAATCTCTATTTGGCACTGATTCTTAAGGGTGCGTTATCTCACAAACGTAAATCTCTATTTGGCACTGATTCTTAAGGGTGCGTTATCTCACAAACGTTTCAGATTCATCAGTTCCTAGAGACATTCCTTCTAGTGAATACGAATCATGTTCTCAAATCGTTTGGCTAGTAGGTTCAATTCTGATTCTTGGTGGCTAAAATCATTGGTTTACATGAAAAATAATAAAAAAAATATTTTTTTTACAAAATACAAAAAAATGCTAATGTTTTTATGGACGAAGAAAAAAAATCAAAAGCATCTGATTTTAATTGGTTTCACTTGAAGACGATCACTAGAATCATTTTAGATTAGATGGGAGGGGTAGTAATGCAAGAAACAGAATCTGGAGGAAACTACTCTGAAGGTGATTCTGATCTCTATTACAAAGAGAGATCACTAGAAACGAATCAGTGTCGTCTTTAACCGTTTGGAAGTGTTTCCAGTGACTCTGAAAAGAATCCTAAACTATTCTCTTCTGGAGAGAATCCAAACCTATTCTCACATCCAAACGGACCCACAATTCTCTTGAGAAACGGATCGGTTCTGGCTATCCAATTTATCCCTAAATATTCCACTCCAACCGAACATAGCCCGTTTTCACTGTTACCTATCGCTGGATCGTAAATTTGATTCACGCCAGGGAAACTAGTTTCGATGCTTCTATTATCAGTCAATATTTAAAACCAGAAAAAACAGAACGTCGAGAATGAATCCATTTAACAATGGGAAAAAGCAATGGAAAAAGCGCCTAGGGGACCATAAATGTCTTTTAACTGTTTACTCCATTGAAACAACATAGAACTAACTAAAAGAAAGCAGGAAAGCCAAAGAACATGTACTCAGATCGACGATAGAGCCTATCACCTTGGTCAAAACCAAGATTTCTGGTTGATCATAATCATAACACTACAAACCGACAACAGATTTTGGTATCATATGGTAGACCAGGTGACATATTTGGTTCGCAGGCAGGCAGGTCTCACCAGGTAAAATATTCAATCCCAACTAAATCACGCTCAGGCAGGTTGCAGGCATGGGTGCTAACTCCTAACGAGGCATCCTACTGCAGGGTTAAAACCAAACAGCCCCTTTTACAATAACTTCCTTAAATAGCAGTTGAGAATAAACTTGGTGCCAAAACTAACAGCAATGACAGGAAAGTTCAGGAGGATACATCAACAGACCAAACTAACTATCCAGTCACATTCCACAACCACAAGAAAGCAAAATGAGCTTGACAAAGAAACTCCAATTATTCCCAAAAAACATTGCCGGTAGCGGTTGCAGATAAACATCTAAGCAGGAAGACCATCAAAGAACTTCATGTAGTCATCAAGCTTCTCCTCATGCCTGATCTTAACGATCGAATCATCCTCTTCCACCTGCAAAGCAAACAATAAACCGTATTGGTTAAGTGACCAATGAAGAAAACTGATAGACAAAAGAGGCAACAAATGGGGAACGTTATGAATGGACATCCCCCAAAGTCTCAATTCCTTACATTTACGGTCTACACCTGCATGGTTGACATGCAGAACTCTTAAGAAAACATTGGTTGGCCAATAGGCACGGGGGTATTTGGAAACACATAGAATTTGCATGTTTTAAGAAACGAGCAACTTTGGCACTAGCCCTTATTTTAGAGCCCCAATGACTGGTTGTCAAGCTCCTCTCCATGATCCCCTACAGCCTCCATGTTCTACAGCACCTCAGGCTTGCCAGGCTTTGTTCCCTTAAGCTCCTCTAAGCCGCCAGCACTATGCCCCACTCTCCTAATTGGTCTGCTCAGCCTACCTTCTTAACAACAATCAACAATCCAGAAAAGAACCAAGCTCCCGTCCATGGACAGATACCCATCTGCGACATTGTGGGATAGGCAAAGGGGACGACGCGCAAGTAGGCTGGTAGGTATGGACCAGGAGCGACAGGGTGCAGGCTGTGCGGCATGGTGTGGAATCATGGGGAGATGGCATGCAGGGAATTTCAAGCCAAGTTTGAGCCTCTCCATCACTCTACATTTGAGGCCTTATGCAGAAAAAAGGGTAGCTTCAACAGGCCCCACTCAAGCACTCAAACTTGAGCGGCACCAGCATTTGCCCTGAGCCCCATCTTTTCCCAATGGGCAAGCAAGCCATGCAAGGAGGCGCAGTGGCAGTGGAGGGTCAGGAGCAGTGGGGGTTGCAACCCTGCTGGACCTCGATTCTTAGAATCAACCACCAAAACTGCTATAGTTACTCTAAGGTCTAAGGAAAGAAGACCCAGGCAAGTAATTGAAATTCCCTAGCTCGCAGTGGGTCTTTCCATTTTTCCTACAAAATAATCATGAGAAAAAAGGAATATAGGTGGTAATATGTCCCCCCCAGGGAGGTTGCCGCCCTTCTTTAGCTAAAATATCATGTTGCACTGTTTCAAAAAAATCATCACAAAAATCATGTATGTAGTACCTAAAGTTTGTAGCTGAAACAATTCAGTCTGAAATTCATCTCTGATGTTGAGATTAAAAAAACACAAGTGTCACTGTCAACACATGATGAACAATGACAGGTTGACCACTTGTTTATTTTATTTCTTGACATCTAGGATTTATATCAAACTAACTGTTGCAACTATACTTAACTCTGTGTTCTACATACGTGATTTTTGTGATGATTTTTTTGAAACATTGCAACATTATATTTTAGGTATTGAGGGCGCCAGCCCCCCCTGGGCACTAAATATGTGTTGTAGTTTGTACCCAGTACTCCGGCGGCCTCAACTTGAGGTTGTAGGTGGAAGCCATGCTCATACAGTAGGCACCTGCGTCATGAACAACCAGTCCAGCTCCCTAAAAGGACAATATATGTCAGAAGGAAACAGAGGAGACACTAATCATCAAATAAAATATAATGGCTTTGAAAAAAGACCTCATCAGGGGTTGGAAGTTCCCTATCTTTTCCAAGGAAATCTGCGGACTCACAAACTGGTCCTACAACATCAAAGGTCGCTACTTCGGCACCAGGAGTGGGGGGAGAGACCAGTTCGATATGCTGCCACATGAGTAACAAGATTCAAGAGCTGAAATAACTTTCTTCACATGACATTTTTGTTTATTCGGTTAACATGATTTCTATGCATTTCAATGAAAATGAAACCTAAACATAAATGCTTCATCAAGTTGCTGCAATCATAGTGCTTCATTAAGTTGCTGCAATCCCTGAGTGATGCATAGTTGACTAAGAGAATCAGCAGTGGAAACAACAATCATAAAATAAATCTATGGCAAGAATGAGATGTAGCAGTATCATATCATTCCAAAACTAAGACTAAATCCTTTACTCTCAACACATTACCTAAATATTTAATCTACTGTGTGGTGTCTATGTGATGCTGAGAACATAGGTGTGTAGTTGAACATCCTGAGCCTACACCAGTAAATTACCCATATATGGTTGTAAATATTAGCATTGAAAAACTGTCCGATACAAGGCAATATTCAAAATTTCCATGCATTAATCTACTTTCTCAAGACTATCACAATGTCAAAGTGGTTACCATCTTGGATACACAACCAAAGCTATGGCTTGGAATCATTATGGTTCTATAGACGGAAAAAGAAACTACCTAGAGAACATAGTAGTAACACTCGCTGTCATTGATTAAATCTCTACTAAACAAACCCTTCCTAAAAAAAAAAACTCTAAACAAACCTGGTATGCTCCATACAGACTAGGTCTGATGAGTTCTGCCATGCTGCCATCAACAACAATGAAATTCTTTGTACCATTAGATTTAACACCAGTTACTCTATTAACGAAGCAGCAAGTATTAGCGATCAAAGATCTTCCAGGTTCAATAATAAGAGTAAGATCTGTAGAGAGAACTAATTCTCGCACCTGCAACAAAATAAATAGAATAAACATGATGAATCAAGCCATAACTGCATAAGCTAACTTTTCATATCACAATAAGGAAAACTGATATCTTAAAGATGCATGCGTGCCTGCATAGATATGAATCAAAAACATGGTAACGATGCTGAGCTTACAGTGTTGATGAGATCCATAGGTGTAGGTAAGACTGCATCGGTATGATGGTAATCTATTCCCAAACCACCTCCAATATTCAGGTACTCCAACTTAAAACCTTGTGCTCGAATTTCATCAACATAATTCACCATAAGAACTGCAGCATCTCTGAATATATCAACCTAAAAAAATGGAAGAACACTTTAGATACATCTACTAAGAAACAGGTATTCTGCAAAGAATACAGCAAAGAATACAGCCATCTAAGCAAAGAGTACTGGACACTGAACATAAATGTTCTGCATGAATATTATTTGGGTCTTTATGGCAGAAAGATAAAAGCCATAACCAGTATCAGATCACTTTAAGCAAAATAATTGAAATGGTATTTACTATAGCGACTTAGTGAGTGCATGGGTAGTACATATGCATGGAAGGATGGAGGATCTACCTCTTGATTCAGTCAAACATGCATCTTAATTTCAAAATAGTTGCATGGTCATCCTCAGGTTCTATACGGGACTTCAAAGTTAGATCTTAGAAGACAGGTTCTATAATGGACTTCAGGTATAATTTTAATAATAACAATAATTTCTAATTTTTACCGGTGGTAAAGGCTGTCAGGCAATCATCCTAAAACAGGGTACATTAACAGACTACAGGTGACATAGTGCAAAATGGTCATTGTTGACTGGGGCAGCAAACATTTAGCTGACTGCAGCAAAGTGACTGTTAACCCGACACAAGATGTTGCCTATTAGGCAGAGAAAAAAGTACAATTTACCACTGCAGGCAAGCTTTTTATTTCCTCAAATAGACGAATATGCAAGAGAGCTGTGTTTCATTGCATTAAGAAGAAAAAGAACAACTGCGGGCAAGCTCAGTCTCAGTTCAACAAATTCTAGACATAAGGCTATAGTGATATTAAAATAATACTACAAAGAGAACAAGACATTACCTTTGTAATAGTAGATCCCAGATGGCAATGAACACCGACGAGTTTGATTTCATCTGGGTATGACTTGATAGAGTCCAAAAACCATTGCAATTTCTCATTGCGGATCCCGAATTTGGACGTTTTATTTCCCGTGGCAACATACGGATGTACCTGTTGAAAAAAGTTCCTTCTTACAAAAAAATGTCCAAGCACTGCTACTTGGCATATCAACGTATCTTATAGGTGTGAAATTCAAAACTTTTATAACATTTAACTCTTCTTCTTTTTTTCTCGAACACGCAGGAGAGTTTAACTCTTCTTTTATTATCACTACCATTACTAATATACTGCTGACTCTTTTATCTTTTGGTAGCTCTTATATTGGGTTTTATCTCTACCGGTCTAGCCTGCCCAATTTGCTTGGGATTAAAAGGCTTTGTGGCAGTGGTCGCTCAAAAGTGGAAGACACAAGGAGTTATTTAATCTGTTAAAGGAAAAAAATCAGATAGGGAGGAAAGAGTGATCACAACAGAAGTGGCAGTTGTCCACAAGACATTCAAGTAATAAGGAAACAGAAGGAAAAAATCCATGGATAACAAGCACAAGTAAATTAAATCAATAAAAGGTACCCCACTCAAAACAATACAAAGGGATGTTAGCCAGCAGCCAGGTGCACACCCACAACTGAAACTTGATAGTTGAGAGAGAGAGAGAGAGAGAGAGAGAGAGAGCACAAACACAGTGCCTGCTGACTGAACTGAGGATGTCTTGTAGTAGTATAAGGTGATGTACACCCACTACCAGGCCATACATGTTCAAGTTGATGTACACCCACTACAAGACCATACCGGCCATTCTACCAACTACTAGAACAAAGCCATACATGGCCTATGGATAGAATGGCATGACCAAATAAGCAAGAGCTAGCCAAATTCCATCAAGGGATAAGACAAGGGCAATAAAAGAAACCAAATACTCTCATTGGCCGCATGTGTATACATGTACGTGTGTTTTGGGGAGTACTAGAGGGTAACCATACCTGCGGATCCACATCTGGATTTATTCTAAGCAAAACAGGCACTTTCTTTCCGGTAGCCCTTGCAGCTCTGACAATATTTTCCAAATCAAATTCACTATCCACGTTTACAAATACTCCGCTCTCAGCAGCTAATTTAAGATCTTCGAATGTCTTCCCATTTCCGTTAAATATACACCTGATCTTCAAAATAGAAAATGAATATAGTTACTTTCTATTCAGAAACAATGCCATCAACTGGAGAAACGGTGAGCTCTACAGCTGAAGGGGTTTGCAAGACCAATGGCAAGCGAAAATCCTTGAGTAGATTAAAACAATGCTATGCGATAGCCAATAATATCATTATGTGATTTTTTTTTTTTTTTGGTTTTGGGCCTATAGTCCATGTACACTTTTGTAACATTATTTATTCTTTCATACAAAAAAAATAACCAGGTCTCTCCTTTTTGCACTATCAAGGACAGATCTGCACAAACAAAACCATAGTACTTGTATACACAAGTTCTGCTAAAAAAAACTGAACGCCTGTCAGATAGCTTAACTAGCATTTTGGAATCTCCCAGCTCTTTCCAGATTCATGTTTTGTTGAGGACATATGTGGGAGTTAGATCAAAAGAAAATTCTTCAACCCTTTGCCAATGCACGTGAAAGTGACAATTCCAAGTTCAAAGTTTTTGTATATGAGTTTTTTACGCCGTTGTGCAAGGGAGGAACCAGAAGGAAGGTTGCGGCTAGCAGGGAAGAGATCTTCAGGAGGCTGTCCGAGGGTGCGCAGGTCAACCAGCAGGCCGCTGAGCCAATAGAGAATAACAGTCAACATCTTCTGTCCCGCAGCTAGGAACCTGACTTATGCATGCAGACTAAATAAAATGAACTTGGCACTAGAGCTGGCCTTTTTCGTACTAGAGTTTTGGTGACGTGCTTGTCTGCATGTTTGTGTGGCCATTATGTGTGATCCCTGTTCTTACTTTGTAATCTGGTATTCCCAGAAACTCGCTTTCTATAAAGCAGGGCCGGAGCTCCTTTGTTCAAAGGTGATATATACTTCAATCCTCCATTCCGCCCACCATTTATACAACAAGAATAAGACATTTAGACCTATACTGTGATGCATTCATATTTGATTTTTGTCTGCAACTTGGACTTGGAGTCTTGAAGTTGGAGAAATCAGAAATGGGTGGACTTGGCTTGCTGTTGCCTTATTGGGGAAAAAAGTAAAATTACAATATTTGCAGGGTAATTTCAATGCTTACTGAATTTTAACCTGCATTATTATTTGTTTATTAAAAGTACTAAAATGTATCTGCATATGGGGTATTTGGGGGTAAATGCCCTAATAGTGTGTCCATATCAGCCTGATAACAAGACACTTATCTGTGCTGCATAGACTTCGATAACAATATACTCCCTTCATTCCAAATTATAAGACGTTTGGCTAATGCAGTTTGCTGATGCATAGATGTTTTGGCTAATGCATAGACGTTTCGGTGCATAGATTTTGATAATGTATTACCGTGGCTAATGCAGTTTGTGCAATCGCTACAATAATCTAACATTATCACTGCTATCCATGCCAAATATACAGAAACGCCCTTCATCACCATCAGCGGCAATGCAACATAATCTATTATAATCCATCCAAAATTAAAACAATAAACAACAGCAGCAGAAAGTGAAGACATTTGCTCAATGACACCAGTCCATCCCAGGAAGTAAAAATCTTGGAACAAGAGCAGCACCTGGTGGGGTCAAATCCCGCCTGGAGAGCGAGTCGGAGCTCGTTGCCGCTAACGAGGACGGCGCCGCAGCCAAGCTCACGCAGGACGCGTAGCACAGGGAGGTTGTTGTTGGCCTTCACGGCATACCCGACGATGGAGCGGAGCCCCTGGAGAGCGTCGCGGTAGGCGGCGAAGTTGCGGAGGATCTGAGGCTTGCTGTAGAGATAGAAGGGGCTGCGCTCGGCAGCCGCCATCGCGTCCTCCACCCGCACTCCCTCGCAGTACAGGTAGCCGTCGGCGCCACGCCGGAAGCAGTGCTTCGGCACGCCGGCAGCCGCCGCCGCCGCGGGCTGTGGCGGTGGGGACGGGGAGGCCGTGGAGACGGAAGCGCGCACGGAGGACAGGCGGCCATGGCGGCGAGGGAATGAGACGACGGCGGGGCTCCGGCGGTTCGGGTGGCTCGATTGGGTAGGGTTTGGGGTCGGGAGAAGGGAGCGCGAGAGCAGGTTAGCCGCCGCCATTGCTAGGGTTTAGGGAGCGAAGTGTCCTGTACCAGTTCCACGCAAACACGAGTTTACAGGGATTTCAGGATTTTACCTCCACGTGTGCCTCAGAGCAAGTATAATAACGTTTTTTAGCCGGCTGGGAGGAGTCCACGTCGACACGGAAAATGGCCACGTCGGAGAGAGATTACTGAGCGGGCGTTTTCCATCTCGCCCTCCTGCAGCTCATCATGGTTCGAGAAAAAAATTATTTCTCGCAGGCGTCTCCCAGCTCGCTATCGGCGAGAAGCCGACGCCGTCTCTCCCAGCTGATGGCATGTACATGGGCTTCTACACGTTGACATTAAATGCTTGTATTTTTATTATAGTACACCTCTCAGCCGGTTCATGGTACAGATTGATTGTATAATTAGCTGTAAGTAACATGGCAGCTTCTCTCAGCCGACAGTGGGCTAAACCATTAGCCTTGCTCTCACTCACACTAATTTCTTTGAATTGTTTCGTTATCTTTTCTCCAATTTATTTTTTTATTTATTTTCTTTCTTTTCCAGATACCGATTCATTTCGGGTGGCTCTTATATATAAGCAATCAAGCATGCGATGGGTTTTGACATGAAAATGAATTTTTAGGGGAAAACAAACAAACAAAAAAAGGGCGCTGCTGGCGCTCGGACGTCCGATGGATATAGATTCCATCGGACGCCCGCCCCGCACGCCTCTGCCTCCTTTCGGACGCCCGCGTCTGACCCACGTTGCATCTCGCATGCTGCACCGCCTCCACATACACACGCAACCCCATTTGTGTTGCGCCTGTGCATGCATGTAGGAGCACCCACGCCTACTCCTGGAGCCGAGCCCCTCATTTCCCGCGCCTATACTCCTGCAGCTGCAGCTCAGGCCTCGCTTCCCGCGCCAATGGATGCATGTGCATGTAGCTAGGACCATCTTTAGTTCCCCAAACTCCTTAGCACTATGAAAAAAAAAAGATTTCCCGTCACATTAAGTTTGTAGTATATGCATGAAGTATTAAATATAGACGAAATTTAAAACTAATTGCACAATTTGATTCTACTTTACGAGATAAACATTTTGAGCCTAATTAATCAATGGTTGGATAATTATTATCAAATACAAACGAAATGCTGCAGTACGCTAGCCCAACTAAACGTGGTCTAGGGTGGGGAGCACCCACGCATGTGCTACTGCAGCAGGTACGGGACCGCCTCCTTGGCTCCCGTGTCCATGCATGTAGGTGGGGACCTTGCCCCTTATGCCCTCGCCTTGCTTTTGTGCTGCTCGTCGACGTGTTTACGCAAAGAGACCAGATCTATACGGAGTATTTGCAACATCAAATCTATTTTGTAATATTTAAATAAAATACTTGCAGTATATAATATACATACAAACATGCATGGCACCTACTGTGCCGGATAATAAAAACCCTCGCAACATAAAAGCAATTACTGTAACATGCGTTTGAAACAGGTGACACATTTATAATATAATTTTACAACATACGTGTATAACTACAGCAATATAGATAATATCCGTTTGAAACTTTTGAAGTACACATTTGCAACATACGTAACATAAAAATGAAGCACTTATAACATAAAACATTTGAAACATATATTTGCAACATATGTGTATAGCCAATGCAACATACACATGATAATATTTGAAACATATATTTGCAACATATGTGTATAACTAATGCAACGTATAGATGCCAATATTTGAAACATATATTTACAACAGATAAAAACACTCGTAACATATTGTGAAATAGATACTAAAACATTTGAATATATGTTGCAACATACATTAATAGCCGATGCAATATACTCCGTATGCAATATTTAAATAAAATACGTGTAACATCTCAAATGCATGAAACGCTTGATGCCATGGTGTGGTGGAAAAATTTGGACCAGTACTCAGATGCCGAGGGTCAACTGTTGAGGAAGCACCAAACGACCTACAGTATGTAAACGTGTGCCTTCTCTCCTCTCACAAACAGCCTGTTCATCCTGGCTGGCCCTGCAGCTGGTTCATCCGGTCGGCCAAGCCGTTGTTTAGTTCTCCGGAACTGTACTACGTAAAAAAAAGATTATCCGTCACATTAAATTTGTGATACATGTATGAAATACTAAATGTATACGAAATCAAAAATTAATTACACAGTTTGATTTAACTTTGTGAGACGAATCTTTTAAACCTAATTAGTTAATGTTTGGATAATAATTCACAAATACAAACAAAATACTACAGTAAAAAATCTATACCAAGTTTGCAGGGGGCAGCATGCGGCAGGGGCTGCTAGCTGACACACGGAGAAAAGAAAGAAGCAGGAAGCCCAGCAGGTCTGGCCAGAGCTAGTGGCAGCATGTTGCAGAGACGTGTAGTACTCCGTACAGTAAGAAGCAGCAGGTCTAGGGGCTACTCCGTAGGCTGCATGCGAGGTGGGAGCCAGGCATGCGTGGAACATGTACAGTAAGAAGCAGTCTAGGGCCTTGTTTAGATCGTAAATTTTTGCAATCCGGACACTGTAGCATGTTTTGTTTGTATTTGACAAACTTTGTCTGATCATGGACTAACTAGGCTCAAAAGATTCGTCTCGTGATTTACAACCAAACTGTGTAATTAGTTATTTTTTTACCTACATTTAATGCTCCATGTATGCGTCCAAAAAGTGATGTGATGGAGAGAGAGTGAAAAAACTTGGAATTTGGAGGTGATCTAAACAAGGCATAGAATCCCACGCCGTGTCACGCGCGCGGGTTGGAATCGTTAACTGACGTGTGGCTCGTCCGTCCGAAAGACACGTCGCCCATAGGACGCTCTAACAGTAGCATTACCGAACAAAAAACGAATCTAGATAAGAAAGAGTGGGTATGACATAGGGTAGGGATATATTAAGCTTGTACCCCACCCTCTTGTTTGGCATGTGACGATGAGTTTAGCATTAGAAAATCAAAAGAGGTGCATAAAATAGCTAGAATTGTCACTTGCCCCGTGCCCGTGCTCCAAATAATCAACATCCATGTTCACGTATGAAAGTCATATCCTTAATGTCTTCGTCAACCTGCACGGTGAAACTGGAAAAAGCTATGCATGAGTTTTTTTTTTGTTCGAATCGTGCAGGTTTTATTTCATTGTGGAAAGGGAAATTTTGTCAGTGTGCCTAAGAGAGTTTGATGTTGTGAATTGTGCTTGAGTAGCAACTCGCAGTCTATGTGTATGTCGTTAGAATTTGTGTATGCGCCACTGAAACATAGTAGAGGTTAGTGGCACTGGCAGGAATACGAATTCCAAAGGGGCGCGCGCACACGGATAGCAATTTCCAGATGGCATACACAAATTGCAAACCATTTCTTCCCTCTGCCACAAACACATTTCACAAGTGTAAGAAACAAAGAATAAAGGAGCAAACTCCTCCATGGAAGCATTTTATCCTGTCCTTTAAGAGTACTAGTATAGTTCCTAGCCACGGGTTTATTTCAGGGATGCACGTGAAAACAACGAAGCGACAGTAATTTTTTTCATAGTTTAGTCCGAAAAACACTCATGCATAACGACAAAGCATAATAGTTCATGTCTCGTATGATGCAAATAATAGTATACTGCAATGCTAACGCTGCGGCAACACCTAGGCATATACAGATAAACTTGTCGTTTGATATGCCTATTCAAGGGGATGGGATTTCTAATTTTTTGCCACTCTTATGGTGGCTCACTCTCCATTTGCCAGCTTTGGAACGGCAACTACAAAAAAGTCCCGGAAAACAGTAGCTCGCCTAATATTTTGCCATTTTGGTTGACGTGGCAAGCTAGACTAGCCAGCCAGCGTGGCAATGGAGAGTTGACCCGTGAAGACCGACGCAAAAGACCAGCATGCCCCCCGCCTTCTCTCACTTAATGCGCATCGTCTCCCTCCCGTCTGCTCAGTCGCACCCCCTCCCCTCCCCTTCCCTTTCATTCCCCTGGCGGCGGCGGTAGGAGCTCGAGGCGGGCTGGCGTAGACGGCGGCCACAGCTAGTCGGTGCTTGGAGACGGCGACGGCAACATAGCCTGCAAGGTTAGATAGACTTCCTTCTTCGGGATCCCCCCTTCTTCTCCCTACGCGCTGCTTCTTTGGATGAGATGCGATAACTGATGCTAGGGTTTCATCGAGTTAATGCAATGCTTGATTAGGCTTCCTGGGTTCATGGTTTGCGTGTGTTCATGTAGGATTTGGATGTAGAGGACACCATTAGACAACATGGTGTTGTCTCCGTGCCCCCCGTGGTATGTTTCTTTGTTATTGCCTCCCCAATGTGATGTAAACTACGGAGTCGGTTCTGTCCTAACTCCCGATTTGTTTTATTTTAATGTTATTGTCAGGATTGATCCTGGCTATGCTTTTAGAATCCATGTTAGCGTTGATAAATACACTCTGGTTAACGAATATGGAGAGCTAGAGCTTGTCATAGATGCTCAAGAACATGTAATTTGGTTTGACTGTAGGAAAGTGTGCACTCTGAATGGCTTCATAAATGAAATGTCCACCAAGATGATCTGGGGGCTCTAGTCAGCAACTGCTTGTTTGGGGTGTTGACATTGATAGTGGAACAGAGTGGAAGGTTACTAGCAGTGATCAGTTTTAGGAGATGATAATGTGTAGGATGGATCATAAGGTAATGCATGTTAGCTGTGATGTTGTTGAGAAAGATGCAGCTGGGCTCAATGTAGTGGTTAGCAGATCAAACAAAGGTGGGTCTTGTGCTATAGCCACCTAATCTGGGGTCACAAATGCAGGCAATGCAGAAGGCTTAGCTGACACCTGTAGTACTCCTGACAAAGGTAGAGCTGAAGGAACCGTTGTTGATTGGACCACACTGACTATATTGCCAAATGAGAATTGTGATGGTGAAGCTAATGCTGTGGCAAATGAGGACCAAATCTATGAGGCTTTTGGTTTCAAGGAAGCAGATGAGGCTCCTGCAGATGAGGTGCCTATCCCTAACATACCTGCTGATGTGGAGGCTGAAATGAATGAGGCAGCAATTCCCGTTAATGATGACATCCATGATGAGTGTTGACGGTCAATAACAATGAAATCCGACCGTCAATTAATATCAAAGATAGGGGAATTCAGCAAACCAACATCACATATGCATTTACTTCTAACTTAGTTCCACATGTATTTGGAGAATTGTATTTTTCGTAGGACATATACACAAATACATGTATTCATATCCAAAAGGCGCTTTTTGACGCATATTTGCACAAACAAATAACAAGGACGTCAGGAAAATAAACTCCAAAGAGGCCCAACACGCAGAGGTACCCACCTGGAGTCCACAAGAGCCCACCACGTAGAGGCGGTGGTGAGGTGGCGCAGCCCAGGGGCCAGCCGAACCAAGGGTGCGGCCGCACCCTAGCTGGGCTGGACCAGCACCGCCTTCCTCTAGAGGTTCGATGGCGGTTCCCTGAGGCGGTTCATCGTGTGCTCCAGTGCAACTTGTGGTTTCTTACCGCCTTACTCACCAGTATAAGAAGGGAGGCACACCCCCCTCATCAACACACACAACACTCTTGAGCAATCTTTACTTTCAGTTCATAGTTGTAGCTTTTACTTTCTTGTTAGTAGAAGAGCAAGGCAAAGCTACCTTGGAGAGCTTGACTCCTTGGAAGAAGACCACTTTGGGTATGAATAGAATTATGAGTTCTTTCAAGTTTATTCTCTCATTATCCAATTATAGTCATATTTATGAACTAGAGTATAGTTGTGATGTTATAATCTTGATATATGAACTAGTGTATAGTTTGTGTCATGAGAGTATCATCATTAACATTGTGCTTAATAAAACATATAACTTATATAATGAAGATTAGAGCTAAGTTGGGTGTGGTGGTTCATCGTACCGCAAGGTGTGCCCAATTCATAACTTGTCGATCCGTAGGGTCAGAGTCCCGGGGTGAGTTGGGTAGTCTCTGTATACGTAGGCATGGTGCCTGGGTATGGAGAGGCAGGTGTCTGCATGGCCCTTGCTTCAGTCGAGGGGATGGCGGCAGGTGGTGATAGCACTATCCGTCCTTAGCATTCCCCCTGTTCGTTTGGGATGTAGGAGTCTAAATTGGCATGGTGGTTGCTGGCAGCCCAGTACACGCATGTTCTCCTGATCCATGCCACACTTAGCACTAATTATAATTATGTAAATTGTATGAACATTAACTAATCATAATATGACTATACTAGATTAATGCCTGCTCGCTTAGGAATATTCTTTTATCAGTTTCTTTTCTATTTATCATTCGAGGAAAGCTCATGTGTGTGTCCACTATCTCTATTATCATTTCTTACCCCTGTATTAACAATTGGTTAGCTTGCACAGCATTACTACCTATGATCATATCAGAATCTTAATCAATGCCTTCCTTTGGGAAAATATAAATAACGATACCCGAATACTCACCGGGTGAAATGCTACAAACGATAGCTCCGTGCACTTGCGAATTAATATCTAAAAAGGTTAAGAAACTATCAAGGTCAATACTTGTGATATCGCTATACTCTAGCGATACTCCTAAGTAGAAACTACAAGGACATTTCTGGCGCAGTTGCTGGGGATAGGTGCTCTGCCTAATCCTAGTGATTACGTTAAGAAATGCCAACAAGCATTTCTGGCGCCATTGCCGGGGAAGGCATAAATGATTAAGATTCATAATGATATGTTCATGATAGTATGCATGTAAGGTAGCCATTGTTTATGCAGGCTAACTTCGCTTGTTTTCTCCTGTTGTGGATGAAAACAGGGATAGTGTATGACCAGGTTTGATCTACCGGAAAACTTCATCGACAACCTGGAGGTTATCCTAAGGAGGAACCGGTCCCATACCGTTTCTCCCCGTACCACACCTCCACCTCCGCCGACAGACAACCCAGTCAACCCCGCACCATCCGCTACTACCACTATGGCCAAGTCACTCCACGACTACTCTGTTCCCAACGTTGCCAACGTGCCCACCGGGCCCGCTGTCAACACTGGGGCCAGAAACTTCGAGCTCCGCACTGGCCTCATCACGATGGTGCAGGCAAACCAGTTCCATGGTTTGCCAAGTGAGGACGTGAACATGCATCTCCAACACTTACTCGAGCTCTACGACACCATCGTCATCAAGGATGTCGCACCTACAAGCATAAGGCTCCATTTGTTTCCCTTTTCCCTCACGAGGAAAGCGAAACAATGGTTCTACAAGGAGAAGGAAGCTATCAACACGTGGGACAAATGTTCCGCGGCGTTCCTCGCCAAGTTCTTCCCCATGGGCAAAACCAATGCCCTGAGGGGAAGAATTTCAAACTTCTAGCAGAGTGCCATGGAATCAATTCCTGAGGCATGGGAACGACTCCAAGATTACATCCAAGCATGCCCACATCACGGCATCGAAAACTGGTTAGTGCTCCAGAATTTTTATGATGGATTAACCCTGATATCTAGGGGGCATATTGACGCTGCTGCTGGAGGGGCCTTTCTCTCCCTCACTATTGATGGAGCCACAGCTCTGATCAATAAAATGGTGACAAATCAAAGCTGGGAGAGGAAAGAAAATCATAAAAAGGAATGCATACCGTTAAAGAAACGGACATGCTTTCCGTAAAAATAGACCTACTGATGAAAAGGCTGGACGATCGTGCCCAAAAGAAGGACGCTATGATGGGCACCGTCCAGGCCATAGACTCACACATGACGTGTGAAGTATGTGGAAACGTTGGCCATTCGGGGAATGACTGCCTCGAAACCCGAGAAGACATAGCGTTCATCAACAACAGGTTTCGCCAACTAGGTAATAATGGGTGGAACAACCAACAACGTCCACCCTACCAAGGTAATTCGAACTACAATTCCAATCCCAATTATAATTCGAATCAACCCTCATTGAAAGACTTAGTGTTAGGGCAAGCTAAAATTAATGAAAATCTTACCAAGAAACTTGCCTATCATGATAAAAATATTGAGTGTATAAATTCTAAATTAGAAAATTTGACTTCCTCCATACAAAATCAATTGAGCTTCAATAAGGTTCTTGAAAAGCAATTGGCTCAAATCGCTGCTGCAATTCCTATTAACAATAATGGCAAAATTCCTGCTCAACCTGAAAAATCACGTGAAAATGTAAATTCAGTGACTACGAGGAGAGGTAAGTCCACTCGTGAGCCACCATATCCTAACCAAAATGCAGGAAAAGAAAAAGGGCAAAAAGAAGTCGAGTCATCAAGTGCACAAGAAGAGGAAGTACAAGAGAAGGAGACGGCACCACAAGACTATGTGGACACAAACTACCCGCCGTTTCCTACAAGAACGCACAAGCAAGCTGTGGATGAACAATTTGCATGTTTCGTGGAGATGATCGAGAAGATACATGTGAGCGTCCCCTTAATGGACGTCTTACATGTACCCTCATATGCAAAGTACATCAATGACATCATCAATAACAAAAGGCCACTACCATCCACAGCAGTTGTAAAGCTAACAGAAGAGTGTAGCGCAGTTATACTCAATTTTTTAGAGAAAAGGAAGGACCCTGGATGCCCTACAATCTCATGCTCCATCAGGATCCAACACTTCAACCAAGCCTTGTGTGACCTGGGAGCTAGTGTGAGTGTCATGCCCAAATCCATCTACGACAAGCTGATCCACAAGCCATTAACACCCACACCAATGATGCTCCAATTGGCCGATTCATCACTACGCCATCCGGCCAGAATCGCGGAGGATATGCCTGTCAAGATCCAAGATTGTTATGTCCCCATGGACTTTGTGGTACTGGACATGGAGGTCGCAAAGGAATTAACCCCTATCCTAGGGCGACCCTTCTTGAGCACCGCAAAGGCCCAAATCGACGTCGGATCAGGAGAAATAAGCTTCAACATCCATGGGAAGGAAGAAAAGTTCTCCTTCAAGCCAAGGAAAGAGCAATGTTCAATGATTCACATAAAGTATGGGCCTAATCCCCAGGGAATAAAGGAGGTGCATATCGAACCTCACCTTGTGAGCAACTTGGTAAAAAAAAGGACAAAACCAATAGAAAAAAGCCGGAACAAAAGAAAAAGGCAACTCCTAAAAAGGCTGAAGAAACAAGATCAAAGAAAAAGCCAGAGCAAAAGCAAAAGGCCGCTCCAAAGAAATTTGAAGCCGCACCCATCCCACCAAGGATAAACAAGAAGGCTTGGCAGCCCAGAGAAAACGCTCCAAAGCCTACTCCTACATTGCCAAAAAAGACCAAAATGGTGTGGCGAATGAAGGTACCAGCCTCCGTGTCCGTCTCTCCCGAAATAGAAGCTTCATCCTCTAGAACAAAATGAAAAGGAGAAGAGTCTTGTTCACTGGACTATAAAAGGTAAACCCTTGCCAAAGGTAAATCGGTAGTTATTTTTTTACAAAACACATTTTCTTCTATACAAAAGGCTATTTAGTTTTGAGAATAACTCTTGCCAGGAATAATACCTTGATTTAAAATAATTTTTGATCACTTGACTAAGTATAGAATAAAAATGTTAATCAAAATCTCAAAATTTGGCTTTTGTTAAAAAATCTCTTAATCATCCTTGATCTATGCCAAAACACTTAATTTAAAATATAGTTTTTCGTACACTATAAGTTTATAGGCTTTTTAGTATAAGCATGAAGCTTAGTTTATATAATCTACTCATCAATTGTTTAGTTTGACTTTTGAACTAAAAGTGCCAAGCATGGAAATCAGATGATTACAAGAGTCTAACCGTTACAAAAAGAAATAATAACGTAATAAATAACAAATAAATAAATAAAACACATCTATCAAGTTTCGCTTCTAATAAGAAAGAGGGCCATGAGCGAAGAATAAGCTTGGGGGAGGACCCCCGTCAAGGTAAGTACCCTCTCCCCTCTCTTTCTTTCCAGTTTTTATTTTTTATTTACATTTGAAAAAAATATGGATCATTATAATTCTTAGCATCTAGCAATTAAAAAAAACAAATATGATAAAACAACAAAAATATTAATTCCACTCTCATATGTGACTAGGAATGCTTAAGTTCTCCCTATGTTAAAATGATGAATAGTTGCTCTGTTTATAATTCATCATGTGCCTAGTTTGTAACTTAGTATTCCTCAATATTTAAGTTTGTTGGCTAAAAATGTCTTAACCTAAGACTTGAGAAACTTGTGGGTTGCAAAAGCATGATTCTTTCTAAGTTGTTGCGAGTTATGATATGCTAAATGGATTATGCTATGACTTAGTTCTAAGAAAAACTTGACACCCGGAGTTTTATTTTCAAAAATTTAAAAACGACATGTTCTTCAATGGTTATAAAATTCCTACCACAGCCATATGGCAATATTTAAATTTCAAACCTTAGTCATATGCTGCTTGTATTTACATTGAGCTTTGTCAAATTGATGTGACCCTTGTCGAGATACTTGCCATGCACCCATGATCATGATTCACGTACACCCAGAAATAAAAATGCTAACTCTCACACTGAGAGTTACGCAAAAACATGCCATCCATCCACCAAAAATAATAAATATTCCATTCATGTGCTATGATCTCTTTCAAAATTTCCAAAAGGAATTTGGGCTATAAAAAAAGAAAAAAAATATATAATATCTATGCCAAAGGGCATGAGAGAAACAGGGGGTACAAAGATGCCCGCCGAAAAAAAGAGAGAAAAAGCATAGCCCACCTTCTCCATATTTCCTAGAAAAGAATGAGATTCATGACAAAGGAGTTCAAAAAGAAAATAGGATTAGAACATATTCCACACACTTGCACATCTTGATCAAAGTATATGCCTTGCATCTCCTTGGATCTGGTTTTTGAATTAGCAATATTATGTGATGCAAGTAGGCACATTTTTCATACCTACCCAAAACTCCACATATAAACCTTTCTAGAAGTAGGATGAAAAACAAAGGCATTATCAAAGGCCTATGGTTAGGATCATACACATTGAGCAATTGAGTGAATCATTTGAGGAACTTGTTGATTATTTTCAAAATTCATAAAACCTCCGGATGAAAAGTTGATCAAGGAACAAATGATTAGTAAATCTATTATGTCGTTCTATCTTGCAACCGCCCAAGGATTGGAAAAGCAAAAGCCCCATAGAATTTCAAGTTAAAGGGGTAGATAAAAATGCCAACTTATTTAAATTGAGGAAGAATGTTTTGTTACCGCCATGGCACTTATGAATTATATCGGCATCGTAGCAACTCCTAATCAACAACCCAAACAACTTAATGTTTGCTCGGGACGAGCAAAGGTTAAGCTTGGGGGATTTGTTGACGGTCAATAACGATGAAATCCGACCGTCAATTAATATCAAAGATAGGGGAATTCGGCAAACCAACATCACATATGCATTTACTTCTAACTTAGTTTCACATGTATTTGGAGAATTGTATTTTTCACAGGACATATACACAAATACATGTATTCATATCCAAAAGGCGCTTTCCGACGCATATTTGCGTAAACAAATAACAAGGACATCAGGCAAATAAACACCAAAGAGGCCCAACACGCAGAGGTACCCACCTGGAGTCCACAAGAGCCCACCACGTAGAGGCGGTGGTGAGGCAGCGCAGCCTAGGGGCTGGCCGAACTAAGGGTGCGGCCGCACCCTGGCTTGGCTGGACCAGCACCACCTTCCTCTGGCGGTTCGATGGCGGTTCATCGTGTGCTCCAGCGCAACTTGTGGCTTCTTACCGCCTTACTCACCAGTATAAGAAGGGAGGCACCCCCCTCATCAACACACACAACACTCTTGAGCAATGTTCACTTTCAATTTATAGTTCTAGCTTTTACTTTCTTGTTAGTAGAAGAGCAAGGCAAAGCTACCTTGGAGAGCTTGACTACTTGGAAGAAGACCACTTTGGGTATGAATAGAATTATGAGTTCTTCCAAGTTCATTCTCTCATTATCCAATTATAGTCATATTTATGAACTAGAGTATAGTTGTGATGTTATAATCTTGATATATGAACTAGTGTATAGTTTATGTGTCATGAGAGTATCATCATTAACATTGTGCTTAATAAAACATATAACTTATATAATGAAGATTAGAGCTAAGTTGGGTGTGGTGGTTCATCGTACCGCAAGGTGTGCCCAATTCATAACTTGTCGATCCATAGGGTCGGAGTCCCGGGGTGAGTTGGGTAGTCTCTATATACGTAGTCATGGTGCCTGGGTATGGAGAGGTAGGTGTCTACATGGCCCTTGCTTCAGTCGAGGGGATGGCGGCAGGTGGTGACAGCCATGTCCGTCCTTAGCATTCCCCCTGTTCGTTTGGGATGTAGGAGTCTAAATTGGCATGGTGGTTGCTGGCAGACCAGTACACGCATGTTCTCCTGATCCATGCCACACTTAGCATGAATTCTAATTATGTAAATTGTATGAACATTAACTAATCATAATATGACTATACTAGATTAGTGCCTGCTCACTTAAAAATATTCTTTTATCAGTTTCTTTTCTATTTATCATTCGAGGAAAGCTCACGTGTGTGTCCACTATCTCTATTATCATTTCTTACCCCTGTATTAACAATTGGTTAGCTTGCACAACATTACTACCTATGATCATATCAGAATCTTAATCAATGCCTTCCTTTGGGAAAATATAAATAACGATACCCGAATACTCACCGGGTGAAATGCTACAAACGATAGCTCTGTGCACTTGTGGATTAATATCTAAAAAGGTTAAGAAACTATCAAGGTCAATACTTGTGATATCGCTATACTCTAGCGATACTCTTAAGTAGAAACCACAAGGACATTTCTAGCGCAGTTGCTGGGGATAGGTTCTGTGCCTAATCCTAGTGATTACATTAAGAAATGCCAACAATGAGCCAGTGTTCACTTGGGATAGAGACAACCCTGACATGAGTGTGGGGACAATGTATCCTTGCATGGATGATTTCAGGAGTTAAGTAGCATGCCATTAGGAAGGAGTTTGAATTGGGGACAGAGAAGTCTGACAAGGAGAGGTTTAGAGGCTATTGTAGATCCAAGGGCTGTCCATGGATAATAAGAGCCATGACACAGATTGATGGCAGTGCCAGGGTACTAACACTTCTTTGTCACATTGATGTATCTTTCTTTGTCTTATATGTATGTAGGATATGTTCTTATCTTGACTATTTCTAACTATTTTTCATGTCTATGCAGATCTAGATCAATAAGGGGGTCCACAAGTGTCCTTCAAAAAGCAGAGTTCTTGGTAGGATGGCATCCCAGGCATGGATTGCTAAGAGGGCTATCCCACTTTTGAAGGATAATCCTTAGATAGATCCCAAGGCTGTGCAGAAAGAGTTAGAGAGGAAGTACAACATCAAGATGGCATATCAGACTGTATTTTATGGGAGACAGAGGGCTGCAGATAAATTATTTGGTAAGTGGGATGACTGTTTCGATAGTTTATTCAGATTCAAGGCTGAGATCGAGCTTAGGGACCCTGTTAGTGTAGTTGAGATAGATACCGTTAATGTGGATGGCAAAGTACATTTCAGTAGATTTTTTTGTTCCTTCAAAGCAAGCTTAGATGGATTTATAAATGGTTGTAGACCATATATTAGTGTAGATTCAACTGCTCTAAATGGTGAGTGGAATGGCCACATGCCTGCAGCCAATGCAATAGATGGCCATAATTGGTTGTACCCAATTGCATTTGTCGTCAGTGGAAAGTGAGTGGCAAGCCATGTCCACATGCACTGACAGTCATAACAACTGAAAGGCAAGTAAACATGGAGAACTATGTGGATGTGGCCTACTCAGTGCACAAGTTCCAAGCAGCCTATGATGGAATGATTCCTATCATCACTGATAAGAGCCAGTGGCCAACAGTTGACAAGGGGTTCAAGCTTCTTCCACCAATTGGGAAGAAAAGAGGACTTGGGAGGCAAAGGAAAAAGAGGATTCTAGGATGCCTAGAGAGAAGTGGTAAAGCCACAAGGCAAGTTACTTGCAAGGGCTGTGGTGAATTAGGCCATAGGAGGACCAGTTGGAGGTGCCCACTAAGTGGCACCAAAAAAGGTAACTTACTAACCTAAGCTACACACCTTACTGAATTTGCCACATTTTTTTACTAACTAAATGCAGTTGCAGGAAGAGGACAAGGAAGACAAAGTCAAAGAAAGGGCTAGGGTGATGACATGGACACTGAAACTGCACCACCTTCCCCAAATTCACCAACGGCTCCTGAGCCTGAAACAGCTGCACATGCACCTTCACCAAGGACCCCAAGAAAAAGGGCAGCCCCAGCACCATCACCAATGACACCTAGAACAAGGGTAGCAGCAAAGAAGGAAAGAGAGGCAGCGGAAGCAGCAACAAGGTACATTGTGACTACCTAAATTATGTCTACATAACTCATGAACTTGGCAACATGTCACTAATCCACTTTGAAATGCAGGATGTTGGACTTGGAACCTCCCTAGCCCTTAGAAATGATCATTGCAGAGGCTGAGCACCCACCAAAATCTGCACCAGCTAAGAAGTTGACCCCAAGAAAGAAGCTGGCCACAAAGATAAAGAAATCACCTGCCAAGGGGACCTGAGAACAAGGGCAGCAATCAAGAAAGCTTAGCTTTGTGATTGTGATGCATATTTTGGGACATATGGTATTGTAACGTATTGCCTTCTAGGCCTAAACAACCTATTATGGTAGTATTGCCTTCTAGACCTCTGAAAACTTGTAATGACTTGTCTATGGTTGTGGCATGTACTCAGCCGGAACAACCTATTATATTGCCTTCTATGCCTGCCTGAACAACCTGTTATGTTGCTGTTGGTTTTATCTTATTTGCAATGCTATATCAGTGCTCTTTTTGTGAGGATTTTAAGATGTCATGTACAAGTGCAATAACAAAAACAACATTCCCTTGCATTAACCATTCAACATTTTAGAGATACATGCCCACTGCTCAGTGCAACAAACACACAGTTCAATTACAAACTACATGTTCAACTAAAGCATCTAGGTTCACCTCAAGTTTAACTAAAAGACAACAAGAACTACTTCATTACATACATAACTCCAACAGCTACACCAGCACCAATGACCAAGCTCAAAGTCTTCACTGCACCAACCAAAGCATCTAGCTTCACCTCCATTGAGTTGTTCTCCACACGAACCGCTGCACTTGAATCAGCTTCGACTACAAGAGATGAGGCCTTCTATGACAATTAGAAGTTTATCTCTTGTCATAGAAGGCCCATCATTAAAGACCTTCTATGACAATTATAAGCTATTTTTGTGACAATTCTTCCTCAACTGCTGCTTGAACTTATCCAAGATTCATCACAATCTTCCCCGTGTCCACCAATAGTTCCAAGTAATCTAGCTGCCACTCAAAAAAGCCACACTTGACTAGAACCTAAACACATGCACACACCATCATAACTGACCGATCGAGTCCAAATCATGAACAAATCGAAACAAAAACAGTGGGTTACCCCTTGCATGTTTGTAACACCTCGGGTGTTTAAATACTAAAACCTGTCATGTTATCATATGCATTGCAAAGCATTTGGCATTTAGTGAAAATTTTAATATGCTTACACTAAAACAAGTTTACCTTTATGTGGTATGTGTTGAATAGTATTGTTTGAATCAAGTTTAAAATTTGGTTTGGATTTGAATTTTCAAGAAAACCCTGATTTTCAGTATTTAAATCCTACCCTAAAAACTTATTTCAAAATCTAAGCATATTTTGGGGTTGAGCCTTAAAGCAAAAGTGTAGAGCTTGGCAAGTTATACAAAGTTTGTTTTTGGAGTTTTCAAAGTTGTTATGAAAAATTTGAAGTAATTTGAAAAGGCGAAATTCGTTAAATGTCCCCTATTTGAATTCAAAATGTCATTTCAAAATGTAGACCGAATTAGGGGTGGTTATAAAAGCAAAGTTGTAGAACTTTGGATTTTGAGCAACTTTTATTTTTGGAGATTTTTGAGTTGTTATACAAATTTGGGAGTAATTTGGAAATTTAGACGAATAGCAATTCTGTAAATATGGTGAACAGTGTCACGACCACCGCCCCACCGCCGGCGACCTTCTGCTCGGTTCCAGATGCGCCTGTGGCCGCCCTTGGCTTCATGCTGGCGCAGAGAAGGCCACTGCGTGTCGTCTCCTTGCTCTCTTGGCCGCTCTATAAAGCTCAGACGCCATCGCCGTTCTTCCTTTCGTTGCTCTGTTTTTCCCGACGTCGCCGATCATCTCCGGCGAGCTCGCACCGTCGCTGTAGTGCCTCCACCATCGCAGCAAAGCGCTCAATAGCTTCGCCTACTCCTTGTGCATCTAGCCATCCAACTGTGGTCACTTGATTTCACCGGGAATCGTCGTTAGCCGCCTTTCTTCCTCGCGGCCGGCAACCTCTCCGTCGTGGCCAGCGCTCTCCGGTGAGCCTTTGCTCTTGCTCAGTGCATCTCTAGCTCCGCCTTGTTCCCGAGATGCTCTATGACCGGTTGATTGCTCATTTTGTCCGTCATAGTCGCCTGAGCACCGCCGTCGTCGAAGTTTGCTCCGTCGTGGCCGCTGTCAACGTCGACCCGCGTCACCGTTGCTTCTCCGGTCTCGCTCTTTGCTCCAACGTGTTCGTGGTGAGCTGCTGAACCTTCCCGTGTCTTTTGTTTACACTCTACCGGCCTTGTTTCACCGGTGTGGCGTTGCTGAGCCACCGCGTCCGACATGGGCGACGTCAAGCTCATAACTCGCTATAATTGCTCAAGCTAGTGCCTTCAAGCGATGTGGGGTGGTGTGGGGAGTGTTTTGGTGCTTTGGTTGTCGCCGTTGGTCTTACCGTCGGCGAGTTTTCGTCGGCCAGCGCCATCGCCGTCGTGGTCAAAGCGGGAGGTCGGGGATGACATGTGGGGTCACCCTGTCAGCGACCGTGTAGTTGAAAAGTGAATTTTCTGTTTTTTAGATTTGAATGAATAGTGATAGTTTTTGTTATTTTTGTGTAGATTTATTTAGAGCTCCAAAAATTATGAAATTTTTTGTGTGACCTCTATGTTATGTATATTATTTAAGAAAAATATGAAATGTTGATTTTCAGTACTTTTTGAATGTGATAAAAATTGCTCAATTAATTAATAAATGGGTTTCCATGATTTTTCTAGAATTAATTAATTATCCAAAAATTATAAAAATTGTTTTGCCACTTAGTTATCATGTGATGAACATTTACAAAAATTTTAAGCTCAATTAGAATAAGTTGATTTATTTCATAATTTTGAATTAAATAATTAATTCATAAAAGCAAATAGTAACCTTTAATGATTTAGGTTTTGTTTGAAATTTTGGATTGAGTGATGACCTTGAATCATTAGTTGGTAATGATCCTTGGCAATTGATGTATGTGTTACGAAAAAGATTTAGTTAGTTTGACTTGCAACTGGACCGCGAAGGAAAGTTGTATTCGAATTGTTAATTTTACATCCATCATCGAGCATCATGTTTCGTATTCCGCATCATGCTAAACATGGCATTGTTACTACATGTAGTGAATGAAGGTGAACACGTGATAGTTAATCAAGTTGCGGAGGAGGTTAATCCGTCTATTGAGGTCGGATCTGATAATTGTGGAACGTCGCAGGAACCTAACTTTTCCATCAACGAAGGCAAGCCCCGGATGCATTTAACCCTACCTTGTGCTTTACAAATTTTATCGTTTTTGCTTTTATATATTGCATTAAGTGATTAGGAGTCAAGTGGAAACCTAATTGGTGCATCACCAACCTTGTTCTTCCATATCTACCTTGATTACCTATTTTATTCGTAAATGTCTAGTTATGCTTGGTCATGCTTAGTCGGGTGATTACCTGTCACCTGAGAATTTTAAATGGATCTTTGGTTACTTATGTTATCATGAGATATGAGCATGGAAGTAATAAATCTAGACCGGGCGGACTCGGTGTGTGAGAGCCACAAGACATGGAGGTCTTGTGAGCGGCTTCTTTCCGCCTGTGTCGATTAAGGTCCGTCCGTTGTTGAATTGCATGAGATGAGACTTTGTAGTACTAACCACATACTCCGGTAAGCCTTAACTTGGCGATTCTATTACGAGAATGGCTACTCGCGCACTGGGAGTGGAGAGATGACGGGAATAGCGTGTACCCACGTGGCATTGGGCTGGATCGGTGGAGTACTGTATTCTCAGGTGGCGCGGACCTGTTCTTGTTTTAGGAGACCTGAGAATAGGTTGATATATGTAAGTCGGGGACCTGCATATGTCGTGTGGTCTGGAATCCCCAGCTGGGTTAATAATCGGTTCGAATCGTCGTTGCTCCTCGGTTATGGAGACTCAACTCATTGTTCATCATCGTAGTTAATAACTGAAACTTGAGTAAGGTTTGAGAAAGAGTTTGATATGAGGGTCATGATCTCATTACAGATCATGGCAGATTCATATATGGTTCTAATGAAGTTTAAATATTGAAATACTGAAATTTTGTAAAGAACTTTTACGCAAAAGAACTTTGAGTATTGCTAAAGCCATACCTTGAATCCCCGAGCCTGCATTCCTGAGTCTTCTCAGTTTTTATTTCGGTTAAGTCTTGTTGGGTACTTTTGTACTCAGGGTTCGTTGACCCTTGTTGCAGGTGAGCCTCATGAGCAGGTATGTTTTGGACCTTGCTGCATGACTGTTGTTCCTGTCGATGACGATAAGTGAATGTGTGATCCTTGGGCAGGATGCTTATCTTGTGTGTTATATTTATGTTAATTATGCCACTCCACTACTACTATGGTTTGTAATAATTATCGAACTTAGTTTGTAAGGTTTGAAATAACTGGTTTGTAAATTAAGTTATCGTAAGACTTCCGCTATTTTACTCTGATGTATATATTTGAATAAATGTTGTAATATTGCAATGACTCTGTAATGTGATCCTGCTCGGAAATCGTGGATGATTCGGGGTTCCCCGAGGACACCCGACAGACTTCTTAAGTTACCAGGAACATATGCATAGTTATCAAAGGTCGCTGGACAGTGACAAGTGCATGTGGGTCCTATAATTTAGGAGGTTCTGCCACAATGTTCCTGGGGCACTTGAAGAAGACACGTCCCTTGTTTCCATTGTCATCTGTTTGGGCCACGAGCTCCAGCACCCTCTGCAGCCCACACTCATCGCACATGATAAGGGGGAGCCTCGTGTGTCTCCCGAGTGGGTACTCCCCTATCATGTCTGGGAGCCACGGGCGCCTGATGCGCGTCGACGAGCTCGCATGACGGGACATGGCGGCTAGGGTTGGGAGGGGCGTCGGCGACCAAGTGAGGAAGAAAAGAGCCCGGAAGAAGAAGATGTGGGAGAGGGATGCGACTGAGCAGATGGGAGGGAGACAGCGCGCGTTAAGTGAGAGAAGGCGAGGGCAGGCTAGTCTTTTGGCGTCGGTCTTCACGGGTCAACTCTCCATTGCCATGTTGGCTGGCTGGTCTAGCTTGCCACGTCAGCCAAAATGACAAAATATTAGGCGAGCTACTGTTTCCCGGGACATTTTTGTAGTTGTCGTTCCAAAGCTGGCAAACGGAGAGTGAGCCACCATTGTAGTGGCAAAAAATTAGAAATCCCCTATTCAAGGGAACAACCTACCTTGATAGCCGCAAAATGTTTCAAAGTTCACAGTTATGCTTAGCAAACAAGAACGATATCATGTGCAATGATCTCGGCATGGTTACAACATGATTTCTGGTCAACTTCTTCAACATGTTCTTTGTCCTGAAACTCAATTAAGAAGAAATAATGAACATAAGGCTAGAAGAACCTATAGCCAACTTCACCGGGTTTACTATCAAAACATACCAATAAAAAGATTATACTTCACTCAACCTGCTAAAGTCTTTTTAAATGTCACCAAAAACAACATATGTGATGTGCTCTTGAATACCTTTTTGTATCGAACCAACTACCGGTTGCAATTTGGGATAGGGAAACATCCGTAGCATGAAGAGGCCGGTAACCTTTTTGAACAAAGAAAATACGTGGATCATGCTTGTGACAGTTACTGTGTCGGCTGTGTGATCTAATAACATGATAAGCAAGGCATTTTAAGCTCTAATCAATACTCTATGCTTGTTCTTTGAATAATATTTTGGAGTTTAGGTGGTGCCATTTGCAGCATATTAAATTTGCTCAATATATGACAATGCGGTGTACTACCATGACACATGCTGGACTCATCCTTTTCGTTCAGCTCTCCTATGGGACAGAAGTCTGAGTTGAACAGTGCAAATTTGCTAAAAGTTAAAATATTAAGTGTTTATGCATGAGAATGACTTCTTCTATATTTCTTTCGTGGATGGTGGAACCCTCCAATTAACCCACCAAGAATATGTTGTGAAATTCAAAGAGCTGGTGAAGGTGATGAGCAAAAGCGGGGAACGGTGTGGCCAAGGCGGTGGCGGCCGCAGCTGTCGTCATGATGGGAACGACGGAAGCTAGCTGGTTGTGGTCATTTACATGGCAGATGTTCCTGCATTGTTTTTTTGAGTGGGATCTATATAGACCTGTGTTTTGATAGAACCTTACACAGTAGGAACTGCACTACTATTGAATTGCACTAGGTACCTGGATTATATCTGCTTATGCAGTAGGAACTGCACTACTATTAAATTGTTTATGCAAAATAATCTAATTGCTTATCTATAATAAGGATCCGATTTGCTTATGCAATGGAAACCGTAGTACTATCTGTTCTCATCGATGTGCTGCTATTTTGGATGAATTAATAACTTTTGCTGATGGTGGCGACAGTGTTCCAGAACCTTGTTTGCGTTTTGAAATGGGCAAGAAAGCGCAGTGTGGGTATGCACGCTACAACCTTTCCTGTACGGACACAGCTGGTGCTTGCCCCATCTTTAGCCCCATCTGCCCAGAATGGAAAACATAGTTTTTATATTTTTCTTATTTAGATTAGAGTGTGTGTGCTGGAGGTTTAAAGGCTGCTTCCAATATTTTTATATTAAATTTATTTGGAGTATAAATATTGATATTATTTTTTATAAACTTGAATAAATTATTATCCCAAAGTCTACACTTTTATTTTGTTAATGGGGGCATGATTTTTCTATAATAGTTGAATGGCTAGGACTGTATCGGCGGCTTGCCATGCTTCTGCCGATGTTTGCCGACCTGGCGTAATTTCGTCACTTCACATTATTGGATTGTTTTCCTACATTAGGATTGCTTGTTAATGGTTGATCAAGCTTGATTGATCCCCCTCTGAAATAAGAAGTTCTGGCCTGGGAGGTATAATATCAATCACTTGGTGTCCATCCGATGCATCCAGTATGGATATTTCATATCCCCTTTTCTTTACGTAGTATTTTTTTTACTATACCTATTGACGTAGCATTATAGACTGTATTGTTACTCTTGCTACCATCAGGATAGATCTATCCCCTTCCTCGGTTTCCCCCTACATATATGGAATATTTTAAGAAATGAACGTTTTTTTAGTGGGATCGGGGGACTTATATAAGATAAGCCACTTTTTACATGGATCGTCTAGTCGAGAGACAATGCAAAATTGTCGGTGGCCATATCTATCTTATTTACGTAATAACCAGATCTGATTTTGAGTATTTGAATTAAGATATGGTATAGCTCATATAGCAATGTCTATATTCATATAGAGAATATCGATTTTGCTTTTGAACCTTTTTAGACGAACATATATCAAGAAAAATATTAGAATCACTGTGGGGGTATTAACCCCTATACCCTTACGGCTAGGCTTGGGCCGGCCTGGACCAGGAGGTCTGGCCCACTAGAAGACGACGCGCGGCCCGGCCAATCTGCTCGGAGTCCCGCGCAAGGAATCAAAGCAGACTTGGAGATCAAGCAAGATCCTGGTCGGTTAGAATAGGAATCCTTATCCGACCACCTATGGCAATTGTAACTGGTTAGGATTAGTTTCTAGGTCTGTAACCCTGCCCCCCAGACTATATAAGGCGGGCAGGGGACCCCTCTCAAAAACATCTCTTATTGACATACAGCAATACAATCAGACGCATGACGTAGGTATTACGCCTTCACAGCGGCCGAACCTGGATAAAACCTCGTGTCTGTCTTGCGTCACCATCTTGTTTGTAGCTTGCACATCTGTCTGCCGATAATCTACTACCTTGGGCATACCCCTAGGTAGACTGCCGACCATATTTCGTCGACAATGGCGCGCCAGGTAGGGGGTGTGCGTACTGCTCTCTAGACGAACAAGATGGTCATCATCCCCGGTTCCATGGCAACGCCGAACGGCCTCACGTTCACCATCGGCCAGATCACCCGAACGGCCTCACGTTCACCATCGGCCAGATCACCTAGACCACTGGCTCCGATAACTTCATCGCCATGACCACGGAGGAGGCGTGGATTCAATCTGCGTCAACCACTGCTTCACCTGCATCGGCTACGGCTCCGACCACGGTGGATCTGGCTCCGGCCACACCAGCATCGTCTTCAGCCACGCCGACAACCCGTCATCCGCTTCCTCGCTACAAAGGGAGGCAGATCGACAACACCGACCTGCTCGACTCCATCGATCGGGTCGGCACCAAGCTTGCTGAAACCCTAGCTCTGGTAAGTTCGATTCAAAATCAACTTAATAAGTAGGTAACCAGTACCCACAATAGATCTACCCGACCAGCTCGGGCCAGTCGTCCTGCACGACTCGGTACGAATCTCGTGGTCACATCTACTCCTGAAGGGCGCTCCGTTCGTCGCTGACCAGCCCCTGCGATGGGTCTCCGGCTCTCTGAGTGCGAAGCCTCGATGGAGAACTACCAGGCTCAGCCCTACGGCCTGCGCAACTTTGTCAACATGGGCCGGATTGAGGAGTATCAAGAAGGATCAGTCCACACAGTTCAAGAGGGCGGCTCAAGCTCCCCGTCTGGCATCGCATCTAATGGCTCCGTCCACACTGAGCTCCAGCATCATGACAATGAAGGAGTTGAATACGATCTGGATATCCTAGACCATGCCCCGGGGTACCCACGATTCCCATCCTTCCCACCAAGGCGAGGAGACTTGATCAATGTTATCAGTAATGACGAACCACCGGCAGTTGGCGAAACATAACAAGAAAGGCTAGCACGCGAAGCACGCAATATTGACCGGTTTAATCGCAGACAAGCCAAAGCCAAGGCAGAAGAGGAGGCATGACGCATAAGGTTCCAGCCACGTGATCTCAACAACGCCTTTGATAGGGTAGGGGAAAAGCAGGTCTTCAGGACTCCAAGCGCCAATGTAGCTGTTGCTATGGCGACAATGCAACGACTACCCAATACCCTAGAAATCTAGGCAATTCGTGATGATGTACAAGCCTACCTGACGGCTGCTATAGCCCAGACCGCAGAGATTGCAAACCAAGCCCGGGCTCCGTTCGTCTTAGTCGAATCAAGCCGCAGTCGCCAGTACTCAAGTCAGCCACAGTCACCCAACCAACGTGGCTCGCGCAACAACGACCCATCAGACAACCGTCAAGGCGGAAACGGTGGTCATGATGGTGGTCGGGATGACAACCGCCGCAACAACCAGGACGATAATCGACGAGACAACCGCGACAATCGCCGTGATAACCACGGTCGCAGGGTCAACCAGCGTGGCAATCGAGATCGCCATGACGGCAATAACGATCTCCGCCATTCCCTCGGAGAACGTGATCTGCGCGATCGCATCAATCAAAGAGCCAACGATCGTGCATCCCACGAAAGCTATCGCCGTATGGAATATTATACTACCCACGGCCCTCCGGGTTTGAAGCAGTTTACTCCTCACCTTCGCCATGTCATATGGCCCAAAAACTTCAAGCTTGAAAAACTCCAGAAGTACAACGGCAAGGAGAACCCCGAGTTATGGGTCATGCTCTACGAAACCGCGTGCAGATCAGCCATGGCTAATGAGCACGTCATGTCTAATTACTTCCCAGTCGCCATTGGCCATGCAGGCCACCAATGGCTGGTCAGCTTGCCGGTGAACTACTTTGATTCTTGGCAAGAGCTCAAGCAAGCATTCATCGACAACTTCATTGCTACTTACGAACAACCCGGCAACAAATATGATCTGCAGCAGATTCAAGATCGCAAAGATGAGCCACTGCGCGAGTACGTCCGACGCTTCTCGGAGATGCGCATCAAGGTCCCGTCAATCTCCGACAACGAGGCAATCGAAGCTTTCATCACTGGTCTCCGCTTCCACGACGCCCTAAGGGACAAGCTCCTCCGCAAAAGACCTAAATTGGTCACAGCGCTCCTAGCCACTGCTAAAAAATATATGGATGCCGATGATGCTAAAAAGACAATCATCGAAGAAGCAGCAAGGGTTCCACGCTCCGACCACCCCCCGCACCACGACAACTATCACGGCAACCGTAGTCGAAACGACAATTTTGATCACCGCAACCAGCGCAATGATTCCCGCGACCACCGCGACCAGCGTAATCAGCGGCGTAATCGCCGTGACGATTACAGGGGCAAGCGTGCTCGGGAAGATGACGGCGAAGTCAACACCGTTAAAAAAGGTGGCGGACGTCGCAACTACGAAGAAGACTACACCAAAGCATTGAAAGGACCCTGCCAACTCTATCCCAAGTCAAACCATACCATGGAGAATTGCCATGTTCTCAAATCTATCTACACGCGCCAACAGGCTCTGGATACATCTGACAAGCCTAACGACGCAGGGGAGCAGCGTAACGAGGACAACGATGATGAAGACGTAGATCCCCATCACAAGTACGTCAAGCCAACCGACCGCGTCCACACCATCATTGGGGGCAAAGTGTCCATCGAGACCAAACGAGAACGCAAGCTGCTCGCTCGTGCTTGCTTGAACGTGGCCAACGCCGACAACCTCATCGCCGATCCGTGGCTCCCTCCTTGGTCTCACCACGAGATCTCCTTTAGCAGAAAGGACCAATGGGCTACAATACCTGAGCCAGGGCATTTTCCTCTAGTTCTCGATCCTTGTATCAACAAGGTTTAGTTCGATAGAGTGCTGATTGACGGCGGTAGTTCCATCGATATACTATTCAAGAATAGTTTGCCAGCCTTGAAGATAACCCAGGCTGATCTCAAGCCATACGAGGCATAGTTCTAGGGTGTTCTCCCCAGATAGAGCTCTACACCTCTCGGGCAGATCACGCTACCTGTGCAATTTGGTACCCCAGACCACTTCCGCACCGACTACATCAACTTCATGGTCGCTGACTTCGAAGGCACCTACCATGCTATCCTTGGCCGACCAATGCTCACCAAGTTCATGGCCATACCTCACTACAGGTATTTGGTGCTCAAGATGCCTACTGAGAAGGGGGTTCTAACTCTCTAGGGCAACATATACGTAGCTTACACCTGCGAGGATGACAGCTTCAAAATAGCAGAGGCTCATGACCTCTCTATTCGCATGGCCGAGACCACGCTCGACACCAAGAAGACCCCAGCCGACCACCTAGAGATCCCAGAGCTCGAGGCCCCACGCAAGAACATCAAGTCCAAAGAGCCCAAAGCAATCTAGTTGGTCGACGGTGATCCCAGCAAAATGGCCCTTATCAGGGCCAACCTGGATCCTAAATAGGAAGACATGCTCGTCAGGTTCTTGAGGAGCAACGTGAGTGTGTTCGCATGGAAACCCGCTGACATGCCCGGTGTACCTCAGAACTTGATCGAGCACTCCTTAAATGTCGATGGCAAGGCCAAACCTATCAAGCAGAAGCTACGACGGTTCGCTCGCGACAAAAAGGAGGCTATTAGGGTAGAAGTTACATGGCTTTTGGCAGCCAGTTATCAAAGAAGTGTATCATCCGGAGTGGTTAGCCAACCCGGTTCTTGTACGCAAAAAGAATAATGAATGGAGAATGTGCGTTGATTACACTGATCTCAACAAACACTGCCCTAAGGACCCCTTCGGCTTACCTCACATAGACGAGGTCGTAGATTCAACTGCAGGTTGCGAGTTGCTTTCCTTTCTCGATTGCTACTCTGGTTATCACCAGTTCACTCTAAAAAAGGACGACCAGATCAAGACATCCTTCATCATGCCCTTCGGCGCCTACGGCTACAAGACCATGTCGTTCGGGCTCAAGAACGTCGAGGCTACCTACCAACACGCCATATAGGCCTGCCTCAAAGATGAGATAAAAGACGACCTCGTCGAGGCTTATGTTGACGATGTAGTTGTTAAAACCAAGGAAGCATACACCCTTTTTGACAACTTGGAACGTACCTTTGCAGCCCTTAACACATTCCAATGGAAATTAAACCCAAGGAAGTGCATCTTTGGTGTTCCATCTGGTATATTGCTCAGCAACGTCGTCAGTCACGATGGCATACGCCCTAACCTAGAGAAGGTAAAGGCTGTCTTGGACATGGAGCCGCCCAAAAAGGTGAAGGATGTTCAGAAGCTTACTAGATGCATGGCTGCCCTCAGTCGTTTCATATCAAGATTAGGGGAAAAGGACTATCGTTTTTCAAGCTGCTCAAAGCATCCAAGAAGTTTGAGTGGTTGGAGGAAGCAGACGCTGCCTTTACACAGCTGAAACAATTCCTTACATCACCTCCGGTCCTCACTGCTCCTAGAGAAGATGAAACCCTCCTGCTTTACATTGCGGCAACTAATCGAGTGGTCTCCACTACCATAGTGGTCGAGCATGACGAGCTCGATCACATTTACAAGGTACAGCGACCATTTTATTTCATCAGTGAGGTGCTCAATGAATCCAAGACCAGGTACCCACAGATTTAGAAACTGATCTACGCCATACTAATTACATCCTGAAAGTTGAAACACTACTTCGACGGATATCGTGTGGTGGTCATGACTGAGTACCCTCTGGGAGACATCATTCGTAACAAGGATGCAAACAGATGCATCGTCAAATGGGCAATGGAGCTATGCCCTTTCTCCTTCGAATTTGCAAGCCGCACTACAATCAAGTCTCAGGCACTTGTCGATTTCATTGTCGAGTGGACAGACTTAAGCACACCTGCCTCTCAGGGGCCCACCGAGTATTGGAAGATGTACTTTGACGGCTCTCTCAATATTGATGGCATAGGAGCAGGAGTCCTTTTCATATCACCATCCAAGGAGCAGCTCCAATATGTCCTCAGAATTCATTTCTCGGCGTCTAATAACGCCACCGAGTACGAAGCATGCCTACACGGTCTGCGCATTGCGGTCGAGCTCGGTGTCAAATGTCTCTATGTCTACGGAGACTCGGCTCTGGTCATCAACCAACTCAACAAGGACTGAGATACGACCAGTGAAAGGATGGACGCATACTACAAAGCGATCAGAAAGCTAGAAGGCAAGTTCTATGGCATTGAGTACAAACATGTGGTCCAGGACAAAAACCAAGCAGCAGATGCGCTGTTAAAGTTAGGATCATCCCGAGCCAAAGTACCACATGGCATATTTGTTCAAGACCTGCTCACGCCTTTCATCAAAGAAGAGGATCCCACGGTCGACAAGCCTCCAGACCAGCTACTGGTGGCTACGGTTCCGGCGTTAAACACCACCAAATCACCTCCAACCACTAAGGAGCCCAATTGGAGAGTACCTTTCATCAAATACCTAACAAATGGCAGCAGTTACACTGATCGGATAGAAAACGAACGCCTGATGCATCGCAGTAAGCAGTATCTGCTCGTCGATGGCAAATTGTGGCGCAAGAATGCGAAGGAGGAAATCTTGATGAAGTGTATAACCTAGGAGGATGGTGAACATCTCCTAGACAAAATCTACTCTGGCTCCTGCAGCAATCACGCGGCCTCGAGAACGCTGGTGGGCAAGGCTTTTCGAGCAGGGTTCTATTGGCCGTCAGCCGTAGCCGATGCAAAGAGGCTAGTCCGCCATTGTGAAGGTTGTCAGTTCTTCGCCAAGAGAATCCACATACTAGCACACGATATTCAGACTATACCAGCCTCTTGGCCCTTCGCATGCTGGGGACTAGATATGATCGGGCCTTTCCAACCGGCCCCTGGGAAATTTACATGCGTCTTTGTGCTGATCGACAAATTCTCCAAGTGGATAGAGTACATGCCCCTGGTCAAGGCTTCTTCAGAAAAGGCTGTCGCGTTCCTCAACCAGGTCATCCATCGCTTCGGCATACCCAACAGCATCATCACTGATCTAGGTACTCAATTCATCGGGAACGCTTTTTGGGACTTTTGCAATGAAAGGAGCATAGTAGTAAAATACGTCTCGGTGGCACACCCTAGAGCTAATGGACAGGTCGAGCGGGCAAATGGTATGATCCTGTATGCACTTAAGAAGAGGATGTACAGAGAGAATGACAAAGCTCCCAGAAGATGGCTCAAAGAGTTACCAGCCGTGGTCTAGGGTCTCAGAACCTAGCCCAGTCACAATACCGGCGTATCACCATACTTTATGGTTTATGGCGCTGAGGCAGTGCTCCCAGCTAATATAGCCTTCAGATCAGCACATGTAGAGAACTTCGATGAAAATAAGGGCAATGAAGTACGGGAGCTAGAAGTGAATAGTGCAGAAGAGAAGCGGCTCGATTCTTGTGTACGTACAGCCAAATACCTTGCTGTGTTGCGCAGGTACTACAACAAGAACGTCAAGGAGCATTTCTTCATGGTTGGGGACCTGGTCCTGAAGTGAAAGACGAATCAGGCTGGCGTCCACAAACTCGCAACCCCATGGGAAGGGCCCTTCATGATCAAGGAGGTTACACGCCCAACATCTTACAGGTTAGCTCACCTAGACGGTACAAACGTACCCAACTCATGGCACATCGACAAGCTTAGGCGTTTCTATGCTTAACTACTAAGATATGTACCCCTCTTGTACTTTCAATTTATTTCAATAAAACTATTTTGATTTCTCCGACCACTCTAATGTGTCACTTCGAAGTCTATTGTTATTCTAACTCAACCAGTTAAAACCGACCACCATTCCTTCTCGGGTTTTCAGAGCAGGCCCTGTCTCTGGTTCCTCCCAATGCGTGCACAGGATCTGCTCTCTATGCTATGGGTGATCGGCAGGTGCTCTCTGGTTTGACTTGTGTGTTTCTACGTGTGCACAAGCTATGTACCTTACACTCCGACCACAAGACAAACCAGGGCCATACAAACCTTCCAGGATGACGTGTCGACTAAACTGATACAACTAAACAGAACGCCAACACGTTCTAACTTAGTTACATCAACACGATATTCGAGCTTAAACACGTTTTCTACAAAACAAACAAGCTTATGTTGATATACAGTTATGTTATTACAAGCTTGCCTGAAAAGGTCCAAGTTTACAATAACACAACTACATCTTCTTCTACAGCTATAGCCTATATTATTGGCTGGTCGGGGCATGTAGCACCTGCTGCTTGCTGGGCCTGACATCATGCAAGGGTCTCGAGGACTCTGGCATTGATCAAGTTGAAGAAGATGGCCCCGCCGATGCCTGGCTGGTTGAGACCGCAGGCTTCACCGGTTGGCTTGAAAATGATGGCGCTCCCAGCTGACTTGTTGATGGCGTTCCTTGTATGGGTGGTGTTGCACCTCCACATAGGTTAATATCGCCAATTATCTTCACCAACAAGTCCAGCTGAGTCATCCGTAGCTCCTCAGCTTTGTCTGGATCTACCTCCTTCGGGTATCCAGCCTCCAGGCGCTTGAGATCGATCAAGGGGTAGTGAGCACGTACCATGCTTAGCACATGTGCGCCTGCGTACTCTCCTGCCTCCTTTTCACAAACTCCTGGAACCATCCCCATGCCCTTTGGCATCTCTTGATCAATCCCAGCTGCGGCGTCCTTGGCACATCTTCTGCTAGCGCTGGATCGATGAGGTTAAGGACCGACAAAATGCCCTTTGCCACCTCCTGGCACCAGTTTCTCCAGGTGTCACGGTCCTTGGTGATCTCTTGGCATTGCGCCTTCCAGCTATCACGATCTTTCATCACGGCCTCCAGATGCTTCTTTGCATTGATTTTTATAACTCCAAACCGCACATGCTGTTAAGACGCTATACTACGCCAAACTACGGTAGGCAACAAAAATGAGCAAAGGTGGTTGGACAACTTACCTTTTAGCTCCTCTATCATCTTGGTCGTGTGGTCTCGAAGCTGTGACTGGTCTTGCACCAGTTTTCTGTTGTCCTCGTTTAGGCGATCACACTCCCCGACCACACGACTGTTCTCCTCTCACAGACGGATCATTTCAGCTTCTAAGCCTGCACTACAGCTGTTACTACCAATAGCGCAACAACACTTGTCAGTAGTAGGTATGATAAAATGGCTACTTACTTGTTCTTTCCTGCTCTTTATTACTGAGCTAGATGACTAGGTTCTAGTTCTAGGACTCTTGCACTGTCTTTTCATTATTAGCGGCTTCAAGTTGCTGGCGCAAGCGTTCCACCTCTGCTGTCAGCTCCCTGTTGCTTGTAGTGATCCCCTCGATCTGGTCAAAGCATTTCTTGTGGTACCTTGCGGTCTTCATTAAGTCCTATGTGCAGATAGCTAAGTAAGATAGCTATGACTAGACAGCAAGATCAGGGGGTGAAGCGAAGCTTATCTGCACCTCCATCATAAGCCGTTTTGCCGCCCGTTCAACTTTCTTGGTTTCTTCGACCTCCGGGATTTCCTCATGGACAACCCATTGGTCATTCCGCCAATGCGACACATACACATGTTGTCGCTTGTCCTGTGGATGGCCTAGGACCTCCTCCACTTCATCCTCTTCGGGCTCTTCTTTGGGTCCTGGTGCTGGTCCGGCGTCAGCAGCATCTGTGATCACCATAGCCTTCCCACGGGCTACAACGTCGACAAACGTGGTCTGTGCTCTCACCTCTAGCCACTGCTCCTCGATCTGCTCTGTTAACCTCGACGCTGAGGTGTTGCCCTCAGCAGGTTTAGCGCTTGGAGCACTCGTGCTCGGCTCGGCTCTTCCCTCGACCACCTGCTCGAGGACTGTTGTCTGACTGTTTGCTTGCTGAGGCCCCGACGGATTTTTTACTATGGGTTCCTCGATGGTCGGCCGCTGGGCAGTCTGCTCTGCACTTATTGGCGGCGCCACACCACTTCCGGCTAGCTGGTCTGGACTTTCGGTGGATGCCAAGCTAGTACATCCAAGATAAGTTCAGAAAGCAATCATATTAAATGCAAATTGCTAACTTATAATAAGGTTACAAATACTTACATGTTGGAAGAGCGGAATGATGTGGAGAAGGCGCGTCTCTTCGGCTGTACTTGCTCCACGTGCTGTGCGGGTGACTCCTGGTCTCCCTCTACATCCAGCACTATCGCAGGGCCTTGGTGCTCGACCCCTCCCCCGCTTGTCCTTGGTGTTGCAGTGGTCGGTGGTGTGCTCGGTCAAGTTATCGCTCCCGTCGCCGGTCGTGTTCCTTGCTCCATTGACTCCAGTTGCTTCCTCCTTTTTCGAGGGACAAGTTGAAAGGCATCTGCATCTTCTCTCTCCTCTACACCATCATCTGGCCAGGCAAAAATCACCTGCCGACGCTTGCCAGCCGGGTTCTCCTCCGGGTCCCCCTCAGGCTCATTGATATTTAGCGCCCCCCGGTGAGCTGGGTGGTTACTGATCTCTTCTTCGACTGTTTGGGGGCAACCGGCCGTTTACCAGCGGTTTTGGCTGCTGCCTCCTCTCCCGCTCTGAGCATCGCCTAGTCGACGTCCTCGTCCTCGATCTCAACGCTGGTCTGGGTGGTGGGATCAGCTCCTTATGGCCACTCTACTCCAAGGGGTGGTGACACAAACACTGTCGCTCTGTCCCGACCATTAACCTGGGTAACAAAAGGGAGCGAACATAGTAAGTTTCCACTTATCCTACCACAATATAAGACTACGGGTACAAGGCAAGACGAGTTACCTTTAGGGGAGGTCGGGCAAGCTTGAAAGCGTGCTCGATGTCGCTCAATCTGGCATAATTTGGATCAGCTAAGTTAAATAGCTCACTAATTCTGGCTTTGACTTCAATTTTGTCAAGCGCCCCCTGCCTCATCCTTGTCGGGTCCGCGCTACCTTGATACTCATAGCCAGGATTCACCCTCCTCTGGCAGGGCTGGATCCATTGGCTGATGAAGCTCCCGACCACACTCGGACCATCCAGTTTTTTCCACGGGATCATTCCAAATATTTCTAGAATCTGTTCTAGATGCTCGGGCTTCTCTGACCAGCTTGTCTTCTTCTCTGGAATATAGCCCACGTCGCACAGTGTGATCATGTTCGGCTCTTCGCGGATGTAGAACCATTTCTTGTACCAGTCATCGAGCGACGTGTTCCATGGGCAATGTAGGTACTGGGCTTTCATGCCGTCACGGAGGTTGAGGTACACACCCCCGGCTATCTTCGAACCACCGCTTCCTTTCTTCCGCAGATAGAAAAGATGGCGGAAAAAATCAAAATGGGGCTGGAAGCCGCCATATGCTTCGCAGAGATGTATAAACGTGGCGACAAGGAGGATCAAGTTGGGATGCAGATTGCAAATCCCAATCTCGTAGTAAAGACAGAGCCCTTGAAGAAACGGATGTACCAGAACCCCAAATCCCCATTTAAAGAAGTCTTCGAACACCACGATCTCACCTGGTTGTGGATTAGGGTACCCCTCGCCCTCCGGCGCACGCCATCCTACGAGCTCCTTGTTGTGGAGTACCCCCATGGTGACGAGGTCTTCAATGGTCTGCTCGTTGCTTCTCGATTTCCACCATTCCTTCGCCATGACCCCTGCTTTCTTCTGCGCATCACTTTTCGCCAAGACTCTGGCCTTGCTGGTGAACGAGGAAATGGCAGCGGATTGATTGGTGGCAATTTCGGATGTATTAGGGTTGGCAAGAGGAAGAAGAAAGCTACGGTTGCAAATGGCAATGGGGTTCAGTAAAAAGTAACTTACCTATCCTATACTGTATTTAACCCAAGAGTTATGCCATTTCGTCTGCCCAGGATTCTTGGGAGACGTGCGCACGCGCCGTAGATAGTTGTTTTCATAGCCTCGAGATCTACGCCAATATATGCGCCTCTTCGTTGCCAGTGTGGGAGGGCCCACGCTGACGCACCTACTGACAGGTGCCACGCAACTGTTTGCTTGACAAGACAAAAAGGCAGTATGACATGCTATACCCGTCTACTTCTTTGACCAGATGTGTTAGATCGGACTTGTCAGAGCAAATAAATAAATAAATACATGAAATAATAGTACAAGTGGCATACGGTTTTTGACCACACTTTTTGTGCTTGGGGATTATCCAGACCACCCTCGTGCTCGGGGACTATCGCGACTATCCTTGTGCTCGGGGACTGTCCAGACCACCATTGTGCTCGGCGACTGTCCAGACCACCATCGTGCTCGAGGACCGTCCAGACCACCATCGTGCTCAGGGACTAAACTGACTACGGTTATTCTTGGGGATTCGTCGTTTACCCATGCTTCGATCGGGGACTGCCCCGACTGCTCTCCTTGACTACATGTGATTAGTACTCGCATACAGTTGAGAGGCATTTTTTTCTCACTTAGACCTTGCTATAAGACTTATACCTCGCCTTCTAGCAAGCTCGGGGACTACATCGGTACGATGCACCTGCCGGTGCATCTCGTATCGCTTGTACGACGATTGGATTCTCAGCTTAATTGGGAATTCTTTTTAGACCCTGGCACCACGTGCCTGTGTCACCTACTACCAGGCTCAGGGACTAAGTGGGCACACTTCACCTTGCGGTGAATGTGCTTATTTTATCGACCCCTATGCTCTGACTGTTGGTCATAACTACTACTGTACAAGGGTTACTTACATTTCTTTTCAGAAATACAAGTGGGCACACTTGATCAGGAAAGAAATCTTTTTCTTTTTTCTTTAGAGCACCATGCATTCTCCGGACAACCAAAATCTTCAGCTATAATCATGGTCTACTGCTCTCTGTTCTGACCAGAATACTGGTACATTCGCTTGGTCAATGTTTCAACCAGTTGGAGATGACATGAAGATGGATCGCATTAGCCGAAGAAGATCGAATGGCGTGTCACAGCATAATACATGGTGCTCGGGGACTAGCTGTGGGGGTATTAACCCCTATACCCTTACGACTAGGCTTGGGCCGGCCCAGACCAGGGGGTCTGGCCCACTAGAAGACGACGCATGGCCCGACCAATCTGCTCGGAGTCCCACGCAAGGAATCAAGGCAGACTTGGAGATCAAGCAAGATCCTAGTCGGTTAGAATAAAAATCCTTATCCGGCCACCTATGGCAATTGTAACTGGTTAGGATTAGTTTCCAGGTCTGTAACCCTGCCCCCAGACTATATAAGGCAGGCAGGGGACCCCTCTCAAAAACATCTCTCATTGACATACAACAATACAATCAGACGTGTGACATAGGTATTACGCCTTCACGGCGGCCGAACTTGGATAAAACCTCGTGTCTGTCTTGCGTCACCATCTTATTTGTAGCTTGCGCATCTGTCTGCCGATAATCTACTACCTTGGGCATACCCCTAGGTAGACTACCGACCATATTTCGTCGACAATCACTTTCACCCTTAGGCACCTTTTGCTGTCGGTTCAGTTCACGTTGATTCACACGAGAGAAAAGGATTGCAATCCATATATACTTACTATAGGGTAATTTTCACTGGTGGTCCTCAACCTTGTTCCGAGTTTTTATCCTGGTCCCAGTTTTTCATCTGGGTCTCGGTACTCTCATATTACACATTTAGTTCTCTAAACTTGTTCCAAGTTCTTATCCAGGTCTTGGTAATTTCAAATTGCACATTTAGCTCCCTAAACTTTTTCTAAGTTCTCATCCAAGTCCCGGTACTTTAGAATTGTACATTTAGCTCCCTAAACTTATCCTAAGTTCTCATCTAGGTCCCAATATACGCGTCACATCCTCCGGCCAGCCCAGGCCTCGGAGGACAGTGGCACAACAAGCACAACCTAGACAGACAACGGCGCGGGGAGATGGCCTATGTGGACGGCGACCCGGCGAGGTGGCCTATAGGAGGACGACTGCGTGTCTAGGTGACAGTGACCACGAGCTACAGCCTTCGCGACGGTGACCGTGGGCAGCGGCCTTCGTGGCTCCGTGCGACAGTGTCATGTGCGTCGACGAGCACAGCAGCAGCCTTCGTGGCGGCGAGCGGGCGTGGCAGCACAACCGAGCGAGTAGGGTGAGCGGGCGCGGCGAGCGACCGTCGCCGGGAGCTAAACATGTAATTTGGGACTAGGTGAGAACTTAGGACAAATTCAGGGAGCTAAATGTGCAATTTTTAAGTACCGGGACCAGAACTAAAAATAGTTTAGGGAGCTGAATGTGCAATTTAAAAGTACCGGGACCTCGATAAAAACTCGGGATAGGTTTAGAAAGCTAAATATGCAATTTAAGAGTGCGAACCGCCGATGAAATTTACTCGGTACTATATAGGTAGACAACCAATGCGCATGGGCATGGAAATCACAAACTGGATTCAGGTTCTTTACCGAGTGCCTGAGGCACTCGGCAAAGGCCAAATTGCACTCGGCAAAGCCTTTGCCGAGTGCGGCACTCGGCAAAGAACACACGGCAAAAAATTGATCGGCAAAGCCCTATTTGCCGAGTGTCTTTTATCGGGCACTCGGCAAAGATTTTGCCGAGTGCCCCGGGGACACTCGACAAAGAAAAGCAACAGTCACGGCGCCGGTCCCGTTGACGGTCACTTTACCGAGTGCCAACCCTGCAGGCACTCGACAAATATTTTTTTAATTTTTTTTAAATTTCTTTGCCGAGTGCCAACCCATGAGGCACTCGGCAAAGATTTTTTATTTTTTTTTAAAAAATTTCTTTGCCGAGTGCCAACTCGTGAGGCACTCTGCAAAGAGCTTTTATTTTTTTTGAAAAATTTCTTTGCCGAGTGCCAACCGTCAGGCACTCGGCAAAGATTTTTTATTTTTTTTAAAAAATTTCTTTGCCGAGTGCCAACCCGGAAGGCACTCAGCAAAGAGCTTTAATTTTTTTTGAAAAATTTCTTTACCGAGTGCCAACCCTACAGGCACTCAGCAAAGTGTTTTTATTTTTTTTTAAAAATTTCTTTGCCGAGTGTCAGCCATCGGGCACTCGGCAAACGTTTTTCATTTTTTTAAAAAAATTTCTTTGCCGAGTGTCAACCCGGAAGGCACTCGACAAAGATTTTTTTTTAAAAAAAATTCTTTGCCGAGTGCCCTATGGATGGCACTCGGTAAAGTTTGGAATTTTTTTTTAAAAAATTCTTTGCTGAGTGTGCTATGGCCGGCACTCGGCAAAGTTTAAATTTTTTTTAATTTCTTTGCCGAGTGTTATGGTCACAGCACTCGGCAAAGCTAGAAAATCTATTTTCTAGTCGCACATTTTTCCAGCTTTGCCGAGTGCTGTGATCATTGCACTCGGCAAAGGGGTCCTTTGCCAAGTGCAGCACTCGGCAAAGTGACCCAAAGCGGCAAATTTTTTTTTTTGCATTCCATCATGATAAATACATTCATACAAACATATATCACATATATATCTCATCCATCACATATATATCTCATCCAACCACACATCCATCCACCCATATCACATCCATCACAATATATAATAATAAGTGCTCAAGTCCATCCAAATAAGTCCACAAGTCCATCAAAGTCCACAAGTGCATCACAAGTATATCACAAGTCCATCACCAAGTGAAAAACAAATGTAAAAAATACAACATGCACTCATCTCAGCCACTGCGACTGTGGTGAAGGCCCAGATGCATCATTCGGAGGTGCATGAGGTGGATTATTTGAACCACCGTCAGATGGAGACTGCACAAAGGAGAAAAGATTGCATGTGAGACAAGATTATTTTGATAGCTAATCTAGGACGATAGAGGCCATACAAGCAAAGCACAAGCGAAAGTAAAAAACTTTGATACTCACAGGAGTAGCTACAGCTGTAGGACACGGAGGCGGAGGTGGAACCAACAGCCCAGGTGGCAAAGACAAGCCCTTACGTTGCTCAAGCCCTTGTAGGAAATCCGTAATGTCCATCAGCCTCTGCGCCTGGGCCTGCCGCTCGGCCCGCTCGGCCTCTAGCTGGGCCCCCAGCTCCTAACGTTCCTTCATTTCTTGTTCCAGCCAGGCCTGCAATATTTCACTCCAATGTTTCAGTAATGCAAAGCTAATTAAGGTGTGTAAAGATCAATGTATGACGAGTAAAATAGGAATAACCTCGAGTGCATCGACCCGGTGCTGTGCAGCGGTTGGCCGTGTGCGAATGGCCGGGCTCTCGCTCGTGCTCCGTGCTCGGATCTGGGAGAGAGAGGGAGTAGAGGTCGTGTCGATGACGCCGTCGCCAAGCCAGAACCGCCCATGCTTCTTGCCTTGCCCTGCCCTCATGACGGCCTCTCCATCGAAGTCCTGGGTGCTCGGATCGTGGTTTGACCCATGGAGCGACCTTGCCACCTCAGTGTACTCACTGATGCGGGAGTGGACGCTCAGGTTCATGTATGCCGCGGGCGGGTCCTCCAGGTTGAAGGAGACGTCGGACGTCGCCTTGCCCTTGTGGGCCATACACCATGCCTAGAAGTCCGAGCAAGCCTGCCCACTATGTGACGCTGACTGCGAGAAAGATAGCACGATGATTAGAAATCAGGCAGAACTGAGCGTGACAATAGATAAATCAATTCACGTACCCATGCTTGTTTGTATCCGGCGAGGTTGCGGCTGCCTTGATGGTGTGCTGGACCTTGCATCAGCAAACGACGGTCCCGGGCATCCCTATGCATCTTGAGGTACTCCTCCATGAACCACCTGTCCACCATCATCGCCCAACACTCGGTATACGCTTGGCACCACCAGGGAATCATCTACACGTCATCAAGTATTGGACATATAAAAAGATCAAATTAAACCAACTTAATCTCAAAACAAATCAATATTGATGTTCTTCATTTACCTCAAGGTACTGCTCCCGAGTCAGCTGCATCTCTCTTGCGTCTTTCTTGGTTTTCCTCTCTCCAAGCTTCGACCCGTAGTAGGTTACGATGGCCTAGATGCGCACCTCGTGATGCATGTCGGTGACGAGTTTTTTACAGGCTTTGGTAGTCGCCTGCTCCGCCCTGGCCTCAAATCCCTCCTCGCATCTGTAATAAGTCTGCATACAAAAGTGATGTATCTATTCATTATTTCAAGAAAAGTCCAATGAATGTGACGTATTGAGCATTGTTGTGTGAGGGAGACTTACCCAAAACTCTGCCTTCACCTGCGCCGCCTTGTTGGGGTACTTTGCATCGGAGGCGACGGCATAGTGGTCAAATGAGTAGGCCGGCTCCGTCTTCGATGCGTACGTGACAATGCCGGGGAAGTGTTGCCTACACAGAAGACCCAGGATGCCGTTGACTAGCCGTGCGCTACCACCCAACACAACCACCCAGTTCCTGCACAAGTGATTAAGAAAAATTATTAGTTTTTTTCATCATATCATATGAAGTAGTGGTGATAACATATACAATTACTTACTTTTGTCCTTCGGGGTGAATCACTGGGCGTTGGTGAGGAAGCAGAACCTGTGGGAGGCTCGCGGGACCTCATAAGTAGACACTCGAAGAGGAGTTGGAGGAAGCGGAACCCATGCCTGCTGCCTCCCCCCTTCCTCCTCCTCCTCCTCCTCCTCCGTCTGCCGAACCAGCTCCTCGTCTGACTCATCCACGGGCGCCACCTCCTCCTACAGCTGGCGGTCCTCCTCATGTGGCGTGGGAGGAGACAGCCCCCTCCTACAGCTAGCGGTCCTCCTCCTCCTCCTCCTGTTCGATGCCTCTGCTGCTCCCTTCACCCCCTCCTGCGGCCGGCGTGGTCTTTGGTAAATCAAGTTCACAGACCTATGACGTCGCCTGCCATCTTTGTTCAATCACCTGCAATAAAAAAGAAAAACAAGACGTAATTAGAAATAGGTGCAAAAATGAACAAAACATAATTACAAAAAACATAGTAATACATGTATTAGAAATATATGCAAAAATGAACAAAACATAATTACAAAAAACATAGTATTACATGTATTAGAAATAATCTTCATGATTGAGATTAGCTGGATCATAGGTCTCGTCATCACTATCAACATTGTCCAACTCATCAACACTATCCGAAGGAGGAATGCTGTCTTCATTGTCATTGCCCAAATGTAATCACTCAAGCATTTGTATGTCCTTTAGATTTCGCACCTTGTCTCCAGCCTGCTCATCATCACCCCTTTCATTGTCTACTTCTGTTCCTATCTCTTCGGTTAAGTCTATGTCAAACCTCCCTTGTAGCCCCTCTTCTTGATAGAACTCTCCATCATATGTGTTTGGGTTGAAGTTGTAATCTTAATTGTTTGGGACAGGTAGTTTACCGTGTGGCGATACCTTGTGCACAATAGACCAACCCTTAAGATGCTCGGCGTCTTTGCACGCGTATGACGTATAATAAACCTGGATGGCCTATTGAGACACAATGTAGACATCTTTTCCTAGATAGACGGAATCCTGTCGAATCTCGACTAGCCCAAGCTTAGGGTCTGTCTTGATGTCTTGTCTGAATGGATGGTCAAGAGGTAGGAATTGACGATGTCTGTCGAACGACGAATACTTGCCACCCTTCTGCAACCAAATAAACCTCACACCTTCCTTGCATATTGGGCATGGGAACTTCCCGTGAACACACCAGGCGCAGAATATCCCATACGCCAGGAAGTCATGCAGGGAGTAGTAGTGGCACCAAACGTGCATTTTGAAGGTTGTCTTTGTAGCTCGATCGTATGTCCATACCCCTTCATCCCAAGCATGGACCAATTCATCAAACACGGGCTCCATGAACACACCCATATTACTCCCTGGGTGTCCAGGAATTATCAACGACAAGAATACGTTATGTCGTTGAAAGGAGATACGGGGGGGGGGGGGGGGGGGGAGATTAAGGGGGATAACAAAGACGGGCCAACATGTGTATGGGGCAGCCATCATTCCATAAGGATTGAACCCATCTGTTGCCAACGCGACACATACATTACGAGCCTCATCTGCTTTGTCACGATGTTTGTCATTAAAGCGGATCCAAGCTTCACCATCAGATGGATGTACCATCTTGTCAGGATTGTACTGTTTGCCATTTTTGTGCCATGTCATCTGTTTCGTGGATTCCTCGGTCATGTATAGCCATTGGATCCTTGGTAGGAACAAAAGGTACTGTAGGATTTTCATGGGGATCGTAAGTTGCCTCTTCTGGCCATCATCAGAGTCTACCTCCAAGTACCTGTAGGATTTATACTTTGGATAGAACTTTGCATGCTCATGTTCTTTCCTAAATAGGACGCATCCTTTCGGACAAGCATGTATTTGCTCATACGGCATCTTAAGTGCTCGAAGGAGTTTCTGTGACTCGTACATGCTCTTTGGCAGAATGTGGCCCTCAGGAAGCAGGGTGCCAATCACGACCAACATCTTATCGAAACCAGGTCGACTCAAGTTTAACTCGGACTTCAACCCCATTAAGCGTCCAATGGCATCCAGTTGAGACACCATTGACCGATCGTGAAAGGGTTTCTGTGCCGAGTCCATCATGTCGTAGAACGCCTGTGTGGTTACCTCCATCTCCTCCTTCTCACGTCCCTCATCGAACTGTCCTTGGTGAAAGTCATCTAACATGTCTGCTACCCTGGCATCAGCATCAAAAGCCTCCACCCGTGGTCTCACCACCTCCTCTCTCATACGATGGGCTTCACCATGGTGGACCCACCGGGTGTAGTCCGGCGTAAATCCATTCTTCACAAGATGTTTACCCATTTCCACCTTGTTTACCCTTCTCCTGTTTCCACATTTGCTACAGGGACATAAAACTAGGCAATGTCCTTTAGCAGTGTTGCCAAATGCACTGTTCAAGAAAGCATCAGTCTTGTTCATCCATTCCGTGGTGTAATCACTCTGACTTCTCCAGCCCATGTACATCCACTGACGGTCATCCATCCTCTAACATATGTATCAGCAAGTAATGTAACCATCAATTGCATCTACATGGTGTTCCTACTATCTAATAGGTGAGGATAGGTCCTAATCCCACCCACAGATGCGTAGATGGGGTTAGTTTCCATGCTCTACCCCTATCCGAGATAGAATTTCGGCAGCACCTCCCCGTTGTTCTCTAGATACACGTCCTGCCAAAGAAGAGTGCGTATCTGGAAAACAACAGGGAGGTGATGCCAAAACTCTGTCTCAGACCAGAGCAGAACATGAGAACTAACCCATCTACGCATCCGCAGGCTATCCAAAAAGCGTGGACAATCCGAAATAGATACGGTCATAGATATGCAAAGATCTGCATACCTCCAACCGTATCTCTTTCAAATGGGAGATGCCTAACTAGGTTATGCGATCTACGACCATGATATGAAAAGAGGGGTTATACCTCGGGTGGCGGCGAAGTCAGGCTAGCGGGGCCGTGGCAGGTCGGTGCAATGGCGAGACGACGCGGTGCAGGTAGACCGGCATGGTGGCGAGAACTCTGACTCAACTCCGACGGGCTCTTCTCTACAAAAATGGAACAAAATACTGTCATTTACAAAAAATTTCGGCAGAACCTCCCCTGCACGGTGAGGTTTCCAAAACCTACAAAAAACAACGGCATGATGGCCGACAAGCACATATGGCTCAAGAGAAGCCTTGTAGTTTGGATATCAATCCATGCAGAAGAATATATCCAAGTAGTACCACTACTTGTACTACTACTTTCACTATTGCTACTACTACTACCATTGGTTCTACTACTACTACCACTATTGCTACAACTACTACCATTAGTTGTACTACTACTACTACCACTACTTCTACTACTACTACCGCTAATTCTACTACTAATACTACCACTAGTTGTACTACTACTACCACTAGTACAACTAATACTACTACAACTACCACTACCTCGACAATAATAAGTGAGAAGGCATACCTGACGGGCGCCGGGGTAGGGGCAGGCGGCGTCGGGATTGGGTAGAGTCGGGGACGGGGTCGGGCACGGACGGCGTCGGGGCGGGCGGTCCACGGGGCGCGGCCGGTGGAAGGGCCGGCCGGGGGCAGGGCCGGTCGAGGGCACGGCGCGCGAGCGGCGTGGACGTGCGAGCGCGCGGGCAGCGCGGGCCGCCGGTGGCTGTGCGGGCGAGCGGGCCGGTGTGGGCGCGGCGCGCGGCGCGAAGGCGGGGGCGGGCAGGCGTGGGCGTGGGGCTGGCTGGCTCTGACTGCCTGGCCGGCCCAAAATGCCTAAGTCCCTGCGGCTTTGCCGAGTGCCGGATCAGGGAGGCACTCGGCAAAGATTTGATTTTTTTTAAATTTCTTTGTCGAGTGCCCCAGATCTGGCACTTGGCAAAGATTTAATTTTTTTAAAATTCTTTGCCGAGTGCCCCTGGCACGGCACTCGGCAAAGATTTAATTTTTTTATAATTTCTTTGCCGAGTGCTCCTGTGGATGCACTCGACAAAGAGGAAAATTTTTTAAAAAAATTTAAAACACTCTTTGCCGAGTGCCTTATGCCTGGCACTCGGCAAAGACACCCTTTGCCGAGTGCCATGCCCCGGCAAAGTTTTTTTTGTTTTTTTGTTTTTGGCCTCTAATTTTTTTGTGCAGCCCTTTTAAAGCACCAGGAACTCCTAGTTACAATTTGTGGATTTTTTGTGGCTTTTTGCTATATTTAGTTACTTTATTTCGTTTACTTGAATTTTTCCAAAAAATAGAAATTTGAACTGCACGTGGTACGAATAATAGAGTTTAATGATTCGAAAATTGATAGTCATGTTAGTGAGTGTTGTGAGAGGCCGTATCCAGGAACGGACCCGAAATTTCGGACATCTTGTTCACGAAACATGTCCGCGAAATTACGTGTGAAGTGTTTTTAAATTCTATAAAAAGCAAACGAAGTCTGAAAATCATAAAACCTGTTGAGATGTCGTAATATCATATGTGGAGGCTATGATAAAAATTTTAGAAGATTTCGTGTACGTTGTCATGTACGATGCTTATAAACCAGAACATCTCTACATGTGATATCAGATATACGGCCATCCAGACAAGATAATACAGAGCACCCAGGTAAAAATAAAATCGCGCTGGAGGACAAGGTTTTGATGTGCGTTCAGCTCCCATTATTCGACAAAGGTTCCATATGGTGCAGCACAACTTCGTTCGAAAGTAGGATATCAAGAGGGAGTAGCTCAGTGGTGGCCAGGAAGCTTCTCCTTGATCTTGTCCATGAGACCCTTCTTCTCTTCGCCATGGCCGGTGGTGCCATCGGTTCCATGAGCCCCTACTCCGCCAGTCATGCCAGCGTGCCCCTGCTGCCCGTAGGCTGCCAGCTCCACCCGTCGCTGCCACCGCCTGGTTCTGCTGGTTGTCCTTATCACTACGTAGAAAACGATTTTTAGCAACGGATCGATTTTTTTGTAGGGGCGGCTGGTGATGGAGCCGCCCCTACTGTGGCGTGCTCGGGTGCCCAGACACTAGCCGCCCCTACAAATGGAACAGCAGGGGCGGCTGGTGTTACGAGCCTCCCCTACAAATAGGGTCTGATTTGTAGGGGTGGCTCAATCACCAGCCGCCCCTAGAAATTCTATTTGTAGGGGCGGCTGGTGATTGAGCCGCCCCTAAAAATGGCCCCGTATTTATAGCTCCTATTTGTAGGGGTGGCTCAATCACCAACCGCCCCTACAAATGGCCCCCATATAAAACTGAGGCAGCACCTTCTTCTTCCTCGGGTCACTCACTCCAACCCGTGAAAGAAAGGTGGGGAGGCCTTGGGCACCTCCCAAAAATTGCTCTACTAAGGGGGGAAGGTTTTGGTCTCAAATCCTTTGGTGGAGAGGTTGTAGAAGGTAAGAAAATGCTATTCCACACTTTTTTTTGAAGTTTTAATGGTTGATTAGTGAATAATTAGAGTTTTGTTTTTCTCTCTCTTCTATGGTGCTTGAGTTATTTATGAGCAAATTAGACCCAACTTTTAAATGTACTAGGGTAAATTAGGGAGGGGAACAAGACCATACCCTTATTTGGTCCATGTTTCTTGATTTTAGTGAACCATTAGTTAGTTTTATGGATGTTTCATGTGCATGTGATCTAGATCTAGGGTTTGGTTTTTTTATTAATTTCATTTTTGTAAATTTATGTTTGATAAAATTGGACTAGGGTTTGTACGAAAGATATTGGGTAAAGTATAATTATTGCTAATTGTTGTCTTTGAAATTATTTATTGTAATCAATAAATATGTATTTTAATTATTTATGGATAAATGGGCCATTAATTAATTTTCCTCTACCATGGTGTGTTTGTATGCTTCATGTAATTATATTATATTTATATTCATATATATCTGAGGTATATACAATTATTTTGAAATAATTATTACTTTGATTAATTTTTATATGTATCTGAATAAGTAGTCCTTTAATGTTTGTTTTGTTGTTGTTGTAAAAGATGGAGTACAGGAACTCTTGGATGTATGGTTCGTTAAGGTTCAAGGCAGGTTTCCGTGAAGAGGTGGATAAATTTATTGAAGCTGCAACGAAGCATGCAACGACATTGAAAGAGAATAAGGATACAATTATTTGCCCCTGTAAAGATTGCAAGAACCATATGGCATGGACAGATGTGACTATCATCAGATCACATTTGATTATACGAGGATTTGTTGAGGACTACACAGTGTGGATTCATCATGGTGAAACAATTATTGTTAACGACGAGGATGAGGAGGAATACGACGATGAAACCATAGAATCCCTGCCCCAATATTCAGCCAAGCTTGATGCACAAATGGATTTCAAGTTTGGCAATGAACAAGGTGGTGATGCTGGTGGTTGGGATGGTAACGACAAAGGTGGTGCCAATAATGATGGTGGAGCACGTGTCAGAGTTGAAGATGATTTAGATGACATGATTCGAACCATTGGACCAGAGATTTTACTAAATAGCCCGAAAGGTCTAGAAAATTTGGAAAGAGTGACAAAAGCATCGAAGGAGACTGTGTATGGTGTTGAAAAGGGTTGTCCGACACATTGGACATTGCTACGTTTCATGCTTGAGCTGCTCATCCTGAAGGCTAAGTACGGCTAGTCAGACTGTAGTTTCAATGATCTATTGCATCTCCTGTCATGGGTGCTGCCACAACCAAACTCAGTTCCCGCCAACACATACCAAGCGAAGAAGATCATAAGTCCATTGACAATGGGGGTTGAAAAAATACATGCATGCCCCAACCACTGTATACTTTTTCGTGGTGAAACGTTCAAGTCATTGGATAAATGTCCCTGGTGTGGGGCCAGCCGGTACAAGAACAATGACCTTTATGGTGGGGACGAACCATCCACGGAGAAAAAGAGGAATAAGAAGGGTACAAAAAAGGTGGTACAAGAATCTTAGCCCCCAGAGGACACTCCATTAGGCAACGATGCAAAGCAGAAAAGAATTCCTGCCCTGGTAATGTGGTACCTGCCAGTGACCGACCGCTTGAGACGTATGTTCCTAAACCCTAAAGAAGCCACACTCATGACATGGTGGGATGATGAGCGCAAGGTGGATGATGATAAGATTGCACACCCGGCTGATTGTAGTCAGTGGCAAAGGTTTGATGAGAAGCACAAAGAATTCAGCGATGACCCAAGGAATGTACGGTTTGGCCTGAGCACCGATGGAATGAATCCCTTCAATGAGAGGATGAGCAACCACAGCACATGGCCAGTGATCTTGACCATGTACAACATCCCAACATGGTTGTGTCAGAAGAGAAAGTACCTTCTCCTCACTATTCTTATTTCTGGCCCTAAACAACTAGGCATTGATATAGACGTGTTCCTCGAGCCCTTGATGCAAGAAATGGAGAGACTATGGAGGCATGGGGAGCAGATGTACGATGCGTTCCGAAAGGAGGACTTCATATGTAGAGCAATAATATTTGTTACTACCAATGATTACCCCACGCTGTTTGCTTTGTCTGGATAGATCAAAGGGAAGACGGGATGCTTGGTTTGCTTGGATGGTACTACATGGGTTTACCTAGATGCATCCAAGAAGATAGTTTACCTAAGGAACCGACGCTTCTTAAAGACAAATCACAAGTACCGCAGCAAATTGTTCTTTAGATTTTATGACAATGCCCCAGAGATTGAACCCCCTCCGGAGAGACGTCATAACGGAGAACATGTGTACAGAATGGTGAAAAACATACGCGTCGTCTATGGAAAGAAGAATCCGGATGGGACGAACAGAGATAGAAGCACACCTCCTATCGAAGGCGTACCTTTCAAGAAACAATCGATCTTCTTTTAGTATCTGCCTTATTGGCCAGACTTGGAGGTCCCCCATGCCATTGATGCTATGCACGTGCAGAAGAATGTCTTTGAGAGTCTCATTGCTACCTTGATGGACACAGGCAAGTCAAAGGATGGTCTGAAAGCACAAAAAGACATAGTGTAGCTAAACATGATGCCACAGCTTCACCTGGTACCTGAGGCTAATGGAAAATACACTCTGCCCGCGGCGTGCTTCAACCTAACACCAGACGAGAAGAGAGCTATATGCACTTTCCTGAGGGGGATCAAAGTCCCGACTGGGTTTTCAGCAAATGTGAAGAAGCTAGTGTCGATGAAGGACTTGTCAATAACACACTGCAAGGCTCACGATTGCCATGTGATGCTAACAGTGTTTCTACCTATTGCAATCAGGGCTATAAAGTCAGAGTTCTTGAAAATGGCCATCACCCGCATGTGCTACTTCTTTTCGAAGATCTCACAGAAGACGATTGGCAAGGAAGAGCTGAGTGACCTACATGAATTTCCAACACCACTCTACTATATGGCTACCATACAACTTCGAGTAAGCTCAACTCTATACTTAAAGCTTTGTTCGATATATTTCATTCGATGCAAAAGGGCTTATCTAGTTCTATGATTAAATCCATGCAACAACCACTGGATTTGTATAGCCGTCGACGTCGGGAGGAGCATGGCATGGGTCTTTGATTCATTAGATAAGGACACGGTGACATACAAAGACTTCATATCGATTCTCAAGACGTATACATATCGACAATCCTCATTAGCTTATATGTTTGTATACATACTTGTAACGTTCACTTTTGGATACTAACAAGTTGTACTTGCTAAAATAATTCGAACAGGGCATTTAGGTTCTATGTCACTAATCATCATGGAAGGCATGATCCAGCAAGGAAGGAAAAGCTGGCTATAAAAACACTATGTGCGGTAAGTGTAACTTACTTCTTTAGTACTCCGTTACATGGCTGTCAAAAGCATTACTTAACATTTTCATATGCAAAACACACAGTGTCCCAAGCAGAAGCCTGGGAGTGTACATTGTGGATACTATATATGTTCTATGATGGGTAACATCGGTGCCTATAGGAGACACCCCTTAAGGGTAAGTTTGAACCTCTTCACCCGTAGTATAAAAACTTCGTAAATGGTATGAAATACTAAACTAAAACTTGTTTTCTTGTAGTGGAGAGAAGAGAAAGGAATGAAAAGAGGCCCATACAAGGATGACCAACTCTTAGAGCTCGTCGGAGACCTTTGCAACTTCACATTGGACCAGATTGTACATGTCAGAGGCGCCTACCATGACCGAGAGTCTGACTTAGGTACAAATCCTCAGTACCAACACCTTCGTGAGACTGAAAGGCTAGCTCTAGGACGTTGATAACAATGTGTATGGAATTTGTATATTTAATGATGGATTGTATATATTCATGTGAATTGGACTTGTAATTGTAGTTTATAGAATACTCTTATGCTTGTAGTCACGGTCGTGGGGTGTTCGGCAATGCGAACGTTGGTCACGGGGCGTTCGGCAACGCGAATGCGGTTCAGAACGTTGGTTGCGGGGCGTTCGACAACGCGAACGCTGTTCGGAACGTTGTTGTGGGACGTTCGGCAAAGTGATTTTGAATTGAAAATTTGATTTTTTTGTGAGAAAACGTACTGTAGGGGCGGTTCTAGATTGAACCGCCCCTACAAATACCTGTTTGTAGGGGCGGCTGGTACTACAGCCGCCCCTACAAATCTATTTGTAGGGGCGGCTGGTAATAAGAGTTGCCCCTACAAATATATTTATAGGGGCGGCTGGAAACACTAGCCGCCCCTACAAATTGATTTGTAGGGGCGGCCTGAGAACCGCCCCTAGAAATGCATGATTTATAGAGACCCTTGTGTAGGGGCGGCTGGGCAAACCGCCCCTACAAATGGTCTACAACCGCCCCTAGAAATGCTTTTTGACGTAGTGTGTGGCCATCGGGGAGCTTCTCCTTTAGCCCCTTCTTCCTCCGACCGCCCATGCCGTTGTCCTCGGATGACTGCACGTACGGTATGATCGGCAAAGATCAAGTTATTACAGATGACAGTCACTCAATCAATCAGTGCTTATGTACATGATGGATTATATATATATATATTGTATTCTATATGGGAAACAAAAGAAGCATATATATCGAGCTGGAGCTGGAGCTTCCGAAGCGATGAAGGATACCGTGGCTCCTGTGCTCCTCAGCAGCGGTGGGCTGGAACATGCCCATAGCCGACAAGTCAGCACATGTATCGATCGATCAACCATACACTCTGCAGAGGTTTTACATAACCACAAGATCCACCTTCCTCGCTGACCGTCATCAACTGGGCTGATTCCGGCCGCTTGCTAACCTAGGATAATGCCACTCTACCATTCAGCCCTGGTACACCCCAAGTCTAGTCTGGGGTGGCTGAAACTGTGAGTCATGGGCTGGGTCCACAAGGTCTCCATGAAGTCTCGAAAGGGTGTGGGGGAAAATCCTCCGTGCCCCGTACCTCCCTCACACTGTTCGCTATCAACCTAGCAGTAGTGGCAATATCCTACCCAGTAGTCTGACCGTCCCGCACCATATAGGGCAAGTGGTACGTAAGGCTTCCCGGTGAATCTAAGTACAAGTAAGTCCTTAGGGATGACCAAGCCAGAATGTCTTCATCAGGGTTTTCATTTACCGTGCCACCATAGCACCTCCACTCTGGGCTCCTCCCATCATAGGTTCACACCTAGGGCCACCTCATATACCATTTACCCACCACAGGTATCCATTCTAGGGGTGCCTAGGTAGCACCCCACGACAAGACTTGCCCCAGGCTCGTCGTATACTCCAACTTAGTCGACACAACCATCACCCTCCACGCACCCAAGTCACACACGTAGCACTCTCCCCATAGTCCAGATAACACCAGTTTCCACCACACATCAATGTAGTGCAAGCGTGTGACTAGCCTAACAGCAAGGTGAGCAGGGGTAAGGTTGCGTCAAGGTAAAGGCCATCAAGAAAGCATACTACCATGCAAGTTCTATCATAGTGTGATTATAACAATAAAGTAAAGCACTAGCATTTCTATTTTAGCCATGCGTATTAGGTGCTACGAGATTGGGTGGGATGTGGCACTTTCAGTGTAGTTGTCTCCGTACTCCTCACGGTACTCACGATCCTCGTCCGTCCGATTCTCCTCTGAGTCTGCAAACGATCGCATTATAGTCGCGTTAGCGACGTCTTATAGAATAGCACAAAGAAGCAATGAAAATTCAAAAGAGCCAAATACACTCAAACATGGGTTCATTGCGTAGAGCTTGATTTTAGATGAATTTTGGTCCTGGTTTCATATTTTTTGAGGTCATATGAATTAGTTATGAATTTCTGAAGTTTTAAATCATTTCTGAAAATGTAAAAGGCTAAATTAATCCTAGGCTGACACGTGTCACGCTATGACTGGTCCATGTGGCATGCTGACGTCAGCATGACATCAGCATGATGTCAGCATCTTGGTTCCGAGCTAACAGGTGGGGTCCAGCTGACGTCAGCATCTCGGTTCTGAGCTGACAGGTGGGGTCCAGCTGACGTCAGCATGACGTGAGCATGACGTCATCACGTCATCCATCCCGACAGGTGGGGCCAGAGGCTCTTGGGTCACTGACATGTGGGTCCGGCCAAAGTCAACGCCAAGTCAACGGCGAGTCAACGGTCATTGGGTCAGGGTCACTGACATGTGGGGCCAGGGCTACTGACATCAGCAGCTGACATCACCGTGACGTTAGCATGATGTCACCTCGGCTGTGTTGCTACTGATAGGTGGGTCCCGCGTGACGTCAGCATGATGTCACCATCTGACATGTGGGTCTAGAGTGTCTGTGCCACTGACATGTGGGGCTAGGTCAACAGTCAACATTGATCGATCAACGGTCAACATGGACCGGGTCTAAACTGGGCCTAGATACGGGCTGGATTTTGGGCTGGGCTTGGCCCACCATGTGGCATGCTGAGGCGCAGCCACGTCACGACCTTGGGCCTCCACTGGGCTATGGTCTACGGCTTGCGGTCCACGGTGGATGCATGTGCCGGTCTACGGTGGATTGCTTCTCCTTCCAGTGAACCGCGTCCACCCTTCTTCTCTCTCTCTGTGGTCCACGTGCGCTGGGTGCATGCGCGTGCGGCCGGCGAGGGGAATTCCCCTGCTTCCACTCCCGCCGTGCTTCCGCCGATGGTGATTTCACTGGCAAGCTCCCATAGCGGCGCTGGTGTCCAATTGAGGAGGGGAAAAGCTTCCCCACACCATGGCGACTACGACGGTGGGGTCCAGCCGGGGCTTTCCAGGGCGCTAGCCACGGTGGTCGGTGGCTTGGTCATGGCAGTGCTCGCCGGCGGGGCAGCTAGGAGCCGTTCCAAGGGTCTTGGTGCCCTGTTCCCTTTCATACAGCCAGCGGGCAACTGGGACAAGTGTCGACGACGACCAAAAGACATGGCGGAGTCCGCGCGCGGTGATGGTGCATGGCGGAGCTCCAGCCGAGGTTCGGTGCTTGTGGCCGGGGTGCTGTGGTCGGCTAATAGGGCCTCGGGCTACGCGGCTACCCTCTGGGCATCCTAGTGGTGTTACGACTACGTCCTAGTACGGTGAGGCAGCCGGGTGTGCAAGCGGTGGCCACGCCATGACGGCGGCATCGGGAGCGCGGCGTGCGCATGCTCTGCTATGGCATCCAGGGGCTAGGAGGGGTCTTAACAGCGAGGGCTCACCGTTGGTGTCGAAGGAGATAGGGTGGTGATGCAGTGGCGGTTCGAGGCTGTGTAGCTCCAGAAGTCGTGCAGCGCTGCTATAGCCGATCGTGGCGTCGTCTCCTGCTCCGGCGGCTTCGGTGGTGCTCTGATGGTGCCTCCTTCTCCCTCCTCCCTCTCTTGTCTCTTGGCTTGGGTGTGCTGTGGATGGCCACAAAGTGGTGGCGGGGTGATGAGAAGGCGCTGGGGCTCCCGGGGCCGTGGCTTTTATAGCCGAGCTCCAAGCTCCAATGGCGGACGACTGGTGATGCGCCGTTGGCATCGAACGGCATCACGGGCGTGGGTGGTTGGCGCAGAGGTTGTGTGGGCGTGGCGCCAAGGAGACAAGGCCAGGAGATTCGCGTGACCCCCTAGCCCGCACCTGCCACACCGGTCGGGGCTTGGTCGGAGGTGTGATCGGTGTGGGGGAGGAAGATGACACTGTGGCTGGAGTGGCTGACATGTGGGGCCCATGTGGCAGCGACAGCAGGCGAAGCGAACGAGCGCGTGGGCGTGAGCGGCGTGCTGGGCTGGCTCGTGGGCCACGTGCGCGCACTGGGTGGAAGGCGAGCATGGTGGGGCTGGCTGGGCCGTGAAGCCGAGTAGGCCTGGGCTGTAGCGAGGCTTCCTCCTTTCCTTTCTTTTTCTGTTTTTTTCTTTTCTTCTTCTTTGTTTGAATTCAAATTTGGTTTGAAATTTGAATTCCAAATTGGTGCACCTTATTCATTGGAGTTTTAGATATGAGGCCCACAACATTCTTTTATAAATATTAGGAATTTATTTAGCTATTTTGTATAACAAAAATAGGTGTGGATTTTGTTATACAAAAATAGAATTAGTTTTCTCTTTAAATCTTTATTCTTTGGTTTGAGTAATAATTACTTTATGGTGTATTTCTTTAAAGGAGTTGTTAAGCATAACATAAAGCAAATGGAAATCCAAATCACAATTTTGAGTTAACAATGTATGCAACACTTTATTTGTTAGAAATTAAATAAACATAATTAACAAATGACATGCCATGCTTATGTGTTCACTTGGGTTGGGGTTAGACCTAATGCATCTCTTTGGTTGGGTTTCTATACATGACACTCATCAACACATGGGAGTTTTAAGAAAAATTTTGTAGTTGGTATTTTTAGTGTATGGATTTTTTGGTTGTTACAGTCCTACCCCCTTAACAGAATCTTGTCCCCGAGATTAAAGCATAACGCACTCTTCGAAAAGATAAGGATAGTGTAGCCGGAGGTCAGACTCTTTCTCCCATGTTGCTTCTCTCTCTGTGTGATTGCTCCATTGGATCTTGCACATAGGAATAGTCTTGCTTTGGGTCTCTTTGGTATCTCTACCTAGAATTCTGATAGGATGCTCTTTATACTCGAGAGTGTCTTGAATGTCAAGTGTTTCAGTCGGGATTACTTCATCGGGCACTCTCAAACACTTGCGTAGCTATGAGACATGGAATACGGGATGTACACCCACCAATTCCTTAGGTAGCTCAAGTTTGTAGGCGAGCTTTCCAATCCTCTTGCAAATCTTGTATGGGCCAACAAATCTAGGGGCAAGCTTTCCTTTCACATGGAATCTGACAGTTCCACATAGCGGGGATACCTTGAGATAGACGAAATCTCCCATATTGAACTCAAGTTCTCTTCTTCTTCTGTTAGCATAGCTCTTGTATCGACTTTGAGCAATTCTCAAATTCTCCTTCACTTGCGCAACTCCTTCTTCTGCATCTTGAATCTTAGCGGAGTCAAAGAACGATCTTTCTCCCGGTTGGGACCACATCAAAGGTGTCTTACAAGGTCTGCCATACAGAGCTTCAAATGGTGACATCTTAATACTGGCTTGGTAGCTGTTGTTGTAAGAGAACTCTGCATAGGGTAGGCATTTCTCCCAATCAGAGCCATAGTTCAGTACACTAGCATGAAGCATGTCTTCTAAGATCTGATTTACTCGTTCTGTCTGTTCATCTGTCTGTGGGTGATAAGTGGTACTAAAATCAACTTTGGTTCCAATGGACTTGTGTAGAGCTTCCCAGAATTGGGACACAAACTGAGGACCATGATCAGATATGATACTAGAGGGAGCTCCATGCAGTCTGAGAATATGCTCAACATATAGATCTGCTAATTTTTCGGCATTGGTCTTGGTCTTAACTGGTACGAAGTGAGCAATCTTGGTCAAACGATCAACAATCACCTAGTCATTGCCTTTCTGTGAACGGGACAATCCAACTATGAAATCCATGGATATGCTCTCCCATTTCCACTTGGGAACGTCAAGAGGCTTTAGCAATCCTACAGGCCTTTGATGTTCAGCCTTGACTCTATTACAGGTGTCACATCGTGCCACATGTCCCGCAATGTCTGTCTTCATGCCTTTCCACCAAAAGTATTTCTTCAAGTCTTGATACATCTTTGAATTTCTAGGGTGAATACAGTACTTAGAATCATGGGCTTCAGACAGAATCTCCTCCCATAGTGCTGGATCGGAAGGGACACAGATTCTGTCCTTGAACCAGATGGTTCCTTGTTCATCTTCTCAGTGGTTGGTCTTGTAGCCTAGTTTCATCAGACCACGGAGATATTCGATCTCTTCACAATTTTTCTAAGCTTGACGAATGCGATTTGTGAGATCATACTGTATGCGGAGCTTATTCAACAAGCCATGAGGTAGTATCTCAAGCTGGAAATCATCAATCTCTTCCTTGAGCTCAGGTGGTACGACTTCAGTGATCAAAATGTGATAGTAACTCTTGCAGTTGAGAGCATCTGCGACTACATTAGCTTTTCCCGGGTGACAGTGAATTTCCAGGTCATAGTCCTTGATCAACTCTAGCCATCGGTGTTGCCTCATATTTAGATCTTCCTGAGTGAAAAAGTACTTCAAGCTCTTGTGATCCGTATAGATATCACACTTGTTGCCTATTAAGTAGTGTCTCTAGATCTTCAAGGCATGCACAACCGCTGCTAACTCAAGATCATGGGTTGGGTAACGGTTCTCGTGTTCTATCAACTATCGGGAAGCATATGCTATCACTCTTCCACCTTGCATCAACACACAACCAAGTCCTTGACGGGATGCATCACAATAGACCATGAAATCTTTGCTGATATCAGGCAATGCTAGCACAGGGGTTGTGGTAAGCTTTTGTTTCAATTCTTGGAAGCTTCACTCGCACTCAGGCGTCCATTCAAACTCCTTAGTCTTCTTCAGAAGGTTGGTCATTAGACGGGCTATCTTGGAGAAGTTTTTGATGAATCAGCGATAATATCCAGCCAATCCCAAGAAACTTCTGATTTCTGTCACATTACAGGGTTGATCCCACTCTTTCATAGCTTCAATCTTGGCTGGGTCAACTGCAACACCTTCAGCTGATAGTACATGGCCTAGGAAGGCAACTTCCTATAGCCAAAATTCACATTTACTGAACTTTGCGTAGAGCTGATGTTGGGCTAGTTTCTCAAGCACGGTTCTTAGATGATGTTCGTGTTCTTCGACAGTGGGTGAATAGACAAGGATGTCATCAATGAATACTACCACGAACTTATCCAGATCATCCATGAAAACCTTATTCATCATGTTCATGAAGTAGGCAGGAGCATTCGTGAGTCCGAAGGACACCACGGTGAACTCAAACTAACCATACCTAGTCACAAAAGCTATCTTCGGGATGTCACTCTCTCGAATCTTCATCTAATGATAGCTAGATCTAAGATCAATCTTGGAGAAATACTTGGCACCTCGAAGCTGATCAAGCAAATCATCGATTCTTGGCAGAGGGTACTTGTTCTTGATGGTGACTGCGTTCAAGTTCCGGTAATCAATGCACATTCTCATTGAGCCATCCTACTTCTTAACAAACAGAACAGGGGATCCCTAGGGTGAAGCACTAGGTCTGATATATCCCTTCGAGATAAGCTCATCAAGCTGTTTCTTGAGCTTGGCCAGCTCATCAACGGACATGCGATAGGGTCTCTTGGCAATGGGTCCTATTCTCGGCAATAGATCAATGATGAACTCTACATCACGGTCTGGTGGCATACCCGGTAATTCTTTAGGGAATACATTGGGATAGTCTCTGACCATAGGCACATCATGAACTGTCTTCTCCTCTTTTTGTGATTCTGAACTCACTTTAAGGGCACATAGGATAGAGGTGGACTTTCCAGACTGGGGTTCACATCTAATAACTTGGCCTGATGGGTGGGTCACTTGGACGTATCTAGGTGAACATGATATGATGCCTCGGTGAATGGTTAACCAATCCATACCTAAGATGATATCTAGGTTTGTGGAAGGTAACAGGGTTAGGTCGGCTTTAAAGATAAGACCCTCAATGGTAAGACTCTCTCCCTTACAGATGTGGGTGCACTTTAGGTCTCCTAAAGGGGAACTGGTAATGATAGGCTTTTCACGTGGGGTTACAGGCAGGTTATGTTCTCGTGCAAACTTGGATGATATGTATGAACAAGTTGCTCTAGAGTCAAATAGAACTGATGCAGTATTGCCATTAACTAAAAACATACCGTACACCATGTCAGGGGTAGCCAGTGCTTCCTCGGTGTCTAGATGGTTGAGACGTCCATGGGTAGCAGATCCCTTGAACTGAGACTTCTGAGCAGCTGAGTTCTGTGGGCACTCAGCGGCTTTGTGACCCGGTTGGCCATAAGCGAAGCAGGTGAAAGGCGCACCACCTGTAGGGGTTGGTGCGGGTGCCTTCTAGTTTCCAGTGCTTGGTGCGGAGCAGTTCTGTGCTGGGCGCTCATTCATAGAGCGGGAATGGTTGAAACGATCCTGAGTGTAACGGTCCTGAGCATGACGGTCCTGAGTGTAACGATCCTGAGCAGGGCAGGAGTATTTGGTGGTGTAGCCTCCACTACCCTTACTCGATCCAGGGTTGTCATCCCTGTTGTGGCGAGAGCGTTCCCTGGATGGTGCATCTCTACGGAACCTCTTGCGATCATGGCCACGGAAGGACTCCTCAGGCTTATGCTTCCTCTCCCTGTACTCTTCTCTAGCTTCAGCATGGTCCTTCTCAATCTAGATGCAGTGATCCACCAGAGCACGCAACGTGTTACTCTCAATACCACCAAACTTCAGCTTGATTTGCGGGTTAAGTCCCTTGTGATAATAGTACATCTTCTCCTTCTCCGAGTTCACAACATAGGAAGGTGCATAGCGTAGAAGGTTGGTGAAACGAGTAGTGTACTCAATCACCCTGTCCTTTCCCATCTTGATGTTGCGGAACTCCTTAGCTTTGGCCTCCATGATACCCTTGGGAATGTGATACTCAGTGAATGCTTCGGTGAACTCATCCCATGAGATGTTAGCAGGGTCCTCATGGGAATCACTAAAACTATCCCACCCAGCGCGTGCTGCACCTATGAGCTGGTGTGCGGCTGCTCCAACACACTCATCGTCGGTGAAAGTAGTGAGGTCGAGCTTCTTCTCCATCTCCTTGAGCCAGTCATCGGCTACAAGCGGGTCAGGGTCGGTGCCATCATAGGTAGGTGGCCTTAGCTTTAGGAATCCTTCCAGCTTCCTTTGGAAGTCATTCTCCTAACCTCCCTGGCGACGGTTTGCTCTATCTACAAGAGCTACAAGAAGCCGGATCTGTTGTGACATCACTTCTGCCAGGTTTGGTGGTGGTGGTGGAGGAATGTTCTCCTTAGGCGGTGGAGTATTCTCCAAGTTGAAGGGTATCCCTCCACGTCCATGGCCATGGCCACGGCCACGGTTGTTGCCACCACACCCCCCATTTGGTTTGACTGGTTTAGGGGTGGGCGCACGTCCACAGTTCATTAGACGATTAGATCGGTGGTTCGACATCTGCAACATGAATCATAGGAATTTTAGTGATTGTGCCATAAGTGTTTATAATTCAGTATGATTACATGATTTTGATGATTTAAAGAAAAACATTCATTCTATCCAACACTCATTTCAAAGAAGCAATAAGATCCATAAGATGCAAATAAGATCCAAAACATTCATTACATGGGTTTTATTACATAGCATCATCTCCAGTAGCTACACTTGAAGACGTGCGAGAATCGTACTACGCATAATGTCTCATAATACATCTCATAAGGGGTACATCATGGGGTACAACTTACGGAAGCTACTGACATGACTCATGACCACGTAGGGTCATTCTACTCTAACTCGTACAGCACAGCTGGGATACGACTGTTCTCGATCTCGATCTCCTCGTCAGACTTGTGAAGTTAGGACACGTACTTCAAGGCCTCGGCGAGCTCCTTAGTAGGCTTGGCTCCAGGTAGGGTAGGGCAGGCATCTAGGTTAAGGCGAGTTAGGGCTAACTCGAACTCCTCTATCCTAGGCTTCGTCTTGCTGCGAATCTCCTTGGGTAGCCGATCCCACATTCCCTTCATCTCCCTGAGGCGCTTCTTGTCAGACTTCTGCCAAGCCTACCATGTCCTCTCACACTTGTCCTGTAGGTACTCAGTCTGCCTGAGTGCCTCGATCAGGTGACCTTGGTTGCGAACGACCTTCTTCCTGAACTCCTCTAGCTCTTGAGTCATGGTCTTGTTCCGAGATTGGATTTTTAGCATATCAATCCCCTTAGATCTCTCTCTGTCTCCTCTGCGGTTGAACTCGGCCTTCTTGTCGTCCAACTCTCTCTGCAACTCTAAGACCTTGCTGTCGAGGTAGCAGTTCCTGTTGCCTAGGTTGGCGGCTTTGTCCTGTAAGTCTGCGACCTCGGTTCTATGTACTTCTTCACGATGGTTGAGCTCATCCTGTAGCTTGGCAACTAACTCAAGTAGACTAGCTCGCTCATGTGCTCCCTACGAGTCTCGCTCCTGGTACTCCCACAGAAGGGCCTGGTCCTGACGTCTCCTCTACTCCAGCTGGGTCACGTACCTATCCTGCTCTAGTAGGTGGATAGCCGAGACATGAAGGCATCTATCCTCCTCGGCAAAGATAACTCTACCAGCTGCGAAACTCTGCTCACTAGGGGTAAGGCTGTGGTTGAGGGCCTGGGGAAGTAGACGAGACTCTATTGTCTTCAGGTGCTCGTAGTGGTCCCTCATCACTCTATGAAGTGCCTTGTGTGAGATAGCTTGCAGTCCCTCCTCGACTGTGTCCTCTATAGTCATCTCGGTGAAAGCTGGGACAGAAGATAAGGTAGTGCTAGCTAGGAACTCGACTAAGGTGACAACCGGTCCTTCGATTCCTCCTTCCTGAGCTGGCTTCTCGGTGCAGGTGACCTTGACAAGCTCATCGGGGACACCTAACGTGACGAGAACTCGACAGAGGGTATGTGCAAAACCCCCGAGCTCACGTAGGTCGAAGGTAAGCTTGGCGTGGTCCAGGGGTAGCGGTCCTAGAGGCGGCCAATCGATGTTCGTTGCCATCTGCAAGTTTTAAGGAACAGGTGTTAGCAGGTCAATAATAGATAAGCCTTGCATAAAAGTAAATGTAGGGTCGGTATATAACTGAAAGAAGGGCTGTTCACGTCCTATTCTATCGTCCATTTCTAAGGGTTTTGTCCTATGGTCAAGTATGGCTCTGATACCAACTAAAGTGACCTAATTTCCATAAAGGGAAATCCACAGAGTCAAAGTGTAATAGGACCGTTGTAGATCATTTTACCCAAATTCCAGTCAAATATCACATCCATACAATGATAAAATCAGAGTACAAATAGTGTGGAATTACATAAATTATTACATCGCCACATTGGCGGAATCAAAAGTAGCATTCATTCAGAATAGCTTATAGATAAGATCGCCAAACTCGAGCGTAGGCATGAACCCCTCAACCGTCAAACTCCTCGGAGCTATACTCCTCAGCAGAACCTGTGTGCCAAAATTTATCAGTACGATTTGTACTGACCACTCCCACCCTATGAGCAATGCTTTGTGGAACTTGGATGCAAGTTGGATATAATAAAAAAGAACCTATAAGGCTAGGGTTTCCTAAGCATTAGCATATCAAGTATATAATAATAGTTAGTCAAGTTTTAACACCATTCCCACACACATTCCACCCCATTCCATTTCCGGAGCCAGGTTCTGATCCTAGGATCGACATACCACCATCTCCACATCATCACCATACCATACCATCGCTCAGTCGACAGGCCAACTCCCTCTCGGCACTATCTCAAGGCCCGTAGCCCCTGGCTACGTCCGAACACTCACTCATGGGGGAAGAAGAGAAGGACTCATCTCACTATCTAGTTTAAGCGAAACCCAGGAAAGGTCCATAGCCGACAAGTCGGCACATGTATCGATCGATCAACCATACACTCTGCAGAGGTTTTACATAACCACAAGATCCGCCTTCCTCGCTGACCGTCGTCAACTGGGCTGATTCCGGCCGCTTGCTAGCCTAGGATAATGCCACTCTACCATTCAGCCCTGGTACACCCCAAGTCTAGTCTGGGGTGGCTGAAACTATGAGTCATGTGCCGGGCCCACAAGGTCTCCATAAAGTCTCGGAAGGGTGTGGGGGAAAATCCTCCACGCTCCGTACCTCCCTCACACTGTTCGCTATCAACCTAGCAGCAGTGGCAATATCCTACCTAGTAGTCTGACCGTCCGGCACCATATAGGGCGAGTGGTACATAAGGCTTCTCGGTGAATCTGAGTACTAGTAAGTCCTTAGGGATGACCAAGCCAGAATGTCTTCATCAGGGTTTCCATTTACCGTGCCACCACAGCACCTCCACCCTGGGCTCCTCCCATCATAGGTTCACACCCAGGGCCACCTCATATACCATTTACCCACCACAGGTATCCATTCCAGGGGTGCCCAGGTAGCACCCCATGGCAAGACTTGCCCTAGGCTCATCGTATACTCCAACTTGGTCGACACAACCCTCACCCTCCATGCACCCAAGTCGCACACGCAGCACTCTCCCCGTAGTCCAGATAACACCAGTTTCCACCACGCATCAATGTAGTGCAAGCGTAGTAGAAGTAATAAGCAATGAAATATATTAGCAAGTGTGTGACTAGCCTAACAGCAAGGTGAGCAGGGGTAAGGTTGCGTCAAGGTAAAGGCCATCAAGAAAGCATACTACCATGCAAGTTCTATCATAGTGTGATTATAACAATAAAGTAAAGCACTAGCATTTCTATTTTAGCCATGCGTATTAGGTGCTACGAGATTGGGTGGGATGTGGCACCTTCAGTGTAGTCATCTCCGTACTCCTCATGGTACTCACGATCCTCGTCTGTCCGGTTCTCCTCCGAGTCTGCAAACGATCGCATTATAGTCGCGTTAGCGACGTCTTATAGAATGGCACAATGAAGCAATGAAAATTCAAAAGAGCCAAATGCACTCAAACATGGGTTCATTGCGTAGAGCTTGATTTTAGATGAATTTTGGTCCTGGTTTTGTATTTTTCTGAGGTCATATGAATTAGTTATGAATTTCTGAAGTTTTAAATCATTTCTGAAAATGTAAAAGGCTAAATTAATCCTGGGCTGACACGTGTCACGCTATGACTGGTCCACGTGGCATGCTGACGTCAGCATGACATCAGCATCTTGGTTCCGAGCTGACAGGTGGGGTCCAGCTGACGTCCGCATCTCGGTTCCGAGCTGACAGGTGGGGTCCAGTTGACGTCAACATGACGTCATCACGTCATCCATCCCGACAGGTGGGGCCAGAGGCTCTTGGGTCACTGACATGTGGGTCTAGCCAAAGTCAACATCAAGTCAACGGTGAGTCAACGGTCAACGGGTCAGGGTCTGTCGATGTTTTCCCACTGATAGCCTGCCACGGGGGTACCCGGGACAGTTGTTCGGGCTTCGACGAATAGCGGAATTCGGCGGTTACGCAAAGAGACTCATGATTTATACTGGTTCAGGCCCTCGACTTAGTCGAGTAATAACCTTACGTCCAGTTTTGGCATTAGCCTGTTTGCGTTGTATTGCTTTGAGTATCGGATATGCGTTCTCCTCTTACAATGGGTACCCTCACTAGCCCTTTATAGTCCAGGCGCTGAGAGGTGTTGTTTGTGTCCTATTCGGATACAAGGTCAGAATCCTAAGCTACGCTTCGGGCGCCTTTCCTTGTATAGTTTGAGTTGGAGTTTTGGTTTTACACATTGCTTTGCTCCGCGTTCTTCTTGGTGATTGGGCTGTAGGCCTTGTTACCAAGGCCTACCTCCCTGCAGTATGGTCTATGGTGGGCCCGTAGGGTTCCCCATCGACAAGCCCCCGAGCATTTCATGATTGAGCTTCAAGGGCTGAGTTGTTGTAGTCTTGATCCGGATCCTTCTTGAAGTGAAATCTTGAGATGGTCTTCTTTGATTCTTCTTTTGGCTGATGTGCACTTTTGCTTGATGTCCTCCGGGTTCTTTTTCCTTTGAGTGCAGCGAGTGCAGTTTTGCAAAAATTGCACTCATTGAGTGTAGCCCTCGAGCCTCTTGTTTTTTTTGGTACAAAAAAGCTGGAGGGTCAAAAAATTTGAAAATATGTTTTTCTGTGGTAGGTACTTGCAGCCCCCAAGCCTTCTCTGGGTTCTTTTCTGTTGAAAAGAAGTCGGATGAAGGGTCTTGATGTGTTGTCGTTTGTTGTAGTCTTGAGTTCTTGTATTCTTGGTCCTTCGTCTTCAAATCAGAGCCCCCGGGCGTAGTTGAAGCGAATGATGAGCCCCCGAGCTTAGTGTTTGACTAAGCCATGATATTCTTTTGAGTTGTTTTTATTCATCTAGGTCATTGCTAGACTTCTCTGGTTCTTGATGTACCTCTTCCAGGTTGTTTGCACTTCGTCCAGGTTCTTTCTGAACTTGTATGTACCTCATCCGGGTTGTTTTCTGATCACTCCAGGTTCTTTTTGGTCTTGATTTCTGTTCCCAACTTGTCTGGGTTGTTTTTTGATCAATCCAGCTTCTTTCTAAGCTTGTCTTGGTTCTTGCCGCACCTCATCAGGGTTCTTTTTTGATCAAACCAGGTTGTTTCTTGACTTATCTGAGTAAAGTAGCTCTCAGGAGTGTGTTTTCCTGATCTCATGGTACAGATGTAGCTTTCCTTCTTTGTTGGTTGTGGTTCCGCCTTGAGTAGGAAATTCTTTCTTCAATTCTTTCCTCATTCGTAGATATGCTGGTGTGTGAGGTTGAGCAGTCGCCAGGCTTTTGTATACTTGATAACTTTCACGTTGGCAGTTAGAAGAGTTCTTGTGATGTGGCTTCCATGCTTGCTCTATCTGCTTTTCTTGGGGTAATCAACCGATTTGTACTATAGATCTACGTCATTCTTGGGGTGGGGTAGTTCTGAGGGTAAGCTCCTGAGTTGTACTTGTTACTTGTGCCTGCTTCTAGGGCAAAGTGGTCGACCATACTGCTCTTGGAGTAAATGGTCGAGTTGTTTTTTGCTGATTGTTCCGCTCTTGGGGTGTAGTAATCGCTTGACTAAGTTGTAGAGTTGATTGCGCTTGTTCTTTGTGTGGAGTAGTCGATTGTACCGCTCTTGGGGTAGGCGACCGAGTTGTTGGAGTGATTGTACTGCTCTTGGGGTGAAGTAGTCAATTGTACCGCTCTTGGGGTAGGCGACCGAGTTTTCTTTGTTGATTGTGCTGCTTGTTGGGTGAAGTTGTCGATCGTACCGCTCTTGGTGTAGGTGATTGAGTTGTATATTTGTAGATGCCTTCTTGTTGGGTGAGGTAGTCAATCATACTGCTCTTGGGGTAGGCGACCGAGTCGTTTTTGTGCTTGTGCCGCTCCTTGTGTGAAGTAGTCGGTCGTACCGCTCTTGGGGTAGGTGATCGGGTTGTTGTAGTGCTTGTGTCGCTCCTTGGGCGAAGTAGTCGATCGTACCGCTCTTGGGGTAGGTGACCGGGTTGTTGTAGTGCTTGTGCTGCTCCTTGGGCGAAGTAGTCGATTGTACCGCTCTTAGGGTAGGCGACCGGGTTGTTGTAGTGCTTGTGCTGCTCCTTGGGCGAAGTAGTCGATCGTACCGCTCTTGGGGTAGGTGACCGGGTTGTTGTAGTGCTTGTGCTGCTCCTTGGGCGAAGTAGTCGATCGTACCGCTCTTGGGGTAGGTGACCAAGTTTTATCTGTTGATTGTGCCGCTCTTGGGGTAGGTGACCAAGTTTTATCTGTTGATTGTGCCGCTCTTGGGGTGAAGTATTCGATCGTGCCACTCTTGGGGTAGGCGACCAGGTTGTTTTCTTGATTGCGCCGCTCTTGGGGTGAAGTAGTCGATCGTACCGCTCTTGGGGTAGGTGACTGTGTTGTATCTATTGATTGTGCCGCTCTTGGGGCGAAGTATTCGATCGTGCCACTCTTGGGGTAGGCGACCGGGTTGTTTGGAGTGTTTGTGCCACTCTTTGGTCGAAGTAGTAGATTGTATCGCTCTTGGGGTAGACGATCGAGTTGTTGGAGTGTTTGTGCCCCTCCTTGGGCAACGTAGTCGATCGTGCCGCTCTTGGGGTAGGCGACCGAGTTGTTGGAGTGCTTGTGTCCCTTTCTGGGCGAAGTAGTTGATCGTACCACTCTTGGGGTAGGCGACCGAGCTATTGGAGTGCTTGTGCCGCTTCTTGGGTGAAGTAGTCGAACGTACCACTCTTAGGGTAGGCGACCTAGTTGTTGGAGTGCTTGTGCCGCTTCTTGGGCGAAGTAGCCGATCGTACCACTCTTGGGGTAGGCGACCGAGCTGTTGGAGTGCTTGTGTTGCTTCTTGGGCGAAGTAGTCGATCGTACCACTCTTGGGGTAGGCGACTGAGTTGTTGGAGTGCTTGTGCTACTTCTTGGGCGAAGTAGTCGATCATACCACTCTTGGGGTAGGCGACCGTGTTGTATCTGTTGATTGTGCCGCTCTTGGGGCGAAGTATTCGATCGTGCCGCTCTTGGGGTAGGCGACCGGGTTGTTTGGAGTGTTTGTGCCGCTCTTTGGTCAAAGTAGTCGATTGTACTACTCTTGGGGTAGACGATCGAGTTGTTGGAGTGTTTGTGCCCCTCCTTGGGCAACGTAGTCAATCGTGCCGCTCTTAGGGTAGGCAACCGAGTTGTTGGAGTGCTTGTATCCCTTTCTGGGCGAAGTAGTTGATCGTACCACTCTTGGGGTAGGCGACCAAGCTGTTGGAGTGCTTGTGCCACTTCTTGGGCGAAGTAGTCGATCGTACCACTCTTGGGGTAGGCGACCTAGTTGTTGGAGTGCTTGTGCCGCTTCTTGGGCGAAGTAGCCGATCGTACCACTCTTGGGGTAGGCGACTGAGTTGTTGGAGTGCTTGTGCTGCTTCTTGGGCGAAGTAGTCGATTGTACCACTCTTGGGGTAGGCGACCGAGTTGTTGGAGTGCTTGTGCCGCTTCTTGGGCGAAGTAGTCGATCGTACCACTCTTGGGGTAGGTGACTAAGCTATTGAAGTGCTTGTGCCACTTCTTGGGTGAAGTAGTCGATCGTACCACTCTTGGGGTAGGCGACCGAGTTGTTGGAGTGTTTGTGCCGCTTCTTGGGTGAAGTATTCGATCATACCACTCTTGGGGTAGGCGACCGGACCCGTATAGCACAACCGTTTCTAGGTTGGCTGTTTGTAGGGTAAGTAAGCAATCGTACCAGCTCTTGGGGTAAGCGATTGCGCCCGTATAGCAACAACTATTTCCGGGTTGAGCTGTTTGTAGGGCTGTCCCTTTTTCCCCAACCTGATTATGGGTTGGTTCTGTCTGTTGGACAGGGCTGTCAGTCGTACCATCTCTTTATGGTAGAGTGACAAATGCTAGCTTGGGTCTCCTTACCCAAGAAGCTATTTGGCCGTTGGCCGTCAGTCAGACCATCTCCATATGGTTGAGTGACAAGATTGCCCATGTAGCGCAACCGTTTCTGGGTTGGCTGTTAACAGGGAAGCCCCTTTTCCCCCAACCTAATTATGGGTTGGTTCTGTTTGTTGGACAGGGCTCATATTTGAAGCCGTTCTTCTTGAATAATCTCTGTTTTATTTCTCTTGAAACTTGAGTACAATCTATTGTACTTAATTGTAGAATCTTTTGAGCTAGCTGATATGCCAAGTGTTCATTACAGGTATTTATCTGGAGTCATCAACTCGTATGTGCCGAGTCCTGTTGCTGTCTTCACGATGAAGGGTCCTTCCCATGGACTGAGTAGTTTGTGTCGTCCATCTTTCTTCTGGATTAGTCGTAGTACTGAGTCCCCTGGCTTTAGTGATCGGGGTTGAGTACTTTTGTCATAATGTCTTCGTAGCCCTTGCTGATATCTTGCATTTTGTATGATTGCACTGTCTCTTATTTCTTCTATTGAATCAATTTCTAACGGCCTTGTTTCTTCTGCTTCGCCTTCTTCATATTGTTCTATTCTTGGAGATAGCTATATTAAGTCGGCTGGTAGTACTGCCTCTGATCCGTAGACCAGAAAGAACGGTGAGTATCCAGTTGCTCTGCTAATCTAGGTTCTTAGACCCCATACTACTTTCGGTAATTCGTCGATCCATTTTCCACCATAATCTTTCAAATCTTCATATAATCTTGGTTTTAAACCTTGTAATATGAGTCCATTTGCTCTTTCGACTTGTCCATTGGCCTACGGGTGTGCTACTAATGCAAAGTCGATTTCTATCCCACAATCTCTTGCCCAGTATTGGAATTCTCTTGCTGTAAATGGTGAACCAAGATCTGTGATTATTCTGTTGGGCATGCCGAACCTATGCATGATGTCTTGTATGAATTCCACTGCCTTTTCTGCACTGTATTTGACCAAAGATTTGTATTCAATCCACTTTGTAAATTTGTCGATTGCCACAAATATGTATTCGAAGCCTCCTTTTGCTTTTTTTGAGTGGTCCGACTTGATCCAGCCCCCAGCATGAGAACGGCCAAGCCGGCGGTATGCATATTAAGTTGTGAGCCAGCACATGTGATTGCCTAGCAAACATTTAGCAATTCTTGCATGTTCTGACGAGCTCTTCTGTGTTTTGAGTGCTGTTAGCCAATAGAAACCGGTTCTGAATGCTTTGCCGACTAGTGTCCTAGAGGCTGCATGATTTTCACAGCATCCTGAGTGGATTTCATCCAAGATTTCCTTTCCTTTATCTATCGGAACACATTTAAGCAGTACTCCTGATGATGCTGCTCTTTTGTATAGTTTATCCCCCACCAGAACGTAGTTTTTGCTTCTTCGTACAACCCGAGTTGCTTCTGCTTTGTCTTCGAGTAGTTTCTTCTCTTTGATAAAATCAATGTATGTTTGTCTCCAATCACTTTGTATGACCATGATTTGTCTTGACTGGTCTGGTTCTTCTGCTTGATCTATTTCCATTGGATCTGTTGTCTCCTTCTCTTTTTCTATGTTTCCGAGTTGTTTGATGGATGGGGCTGTGAGTTCTTCCACAAATATACCGGGTGGTACTTTTGCTCTATCTGATCCTAATTTGGCTAGCACATCTGCTGCAACGTTAGAATCTCTTAGTACATGATGGATTTCGAGCCCTTGGAAAATTTTCTCCAATTTTCTGACTTCTGCACAGTACGCATCCATATTATCTTTTGTACAATCCCAATCCTTGTTGACTTGATTGATTACTATAGCTGAATCACCGTAGACAAGTAGTCTTTTGATCCCAAGCGAGCTTGCAACTCTTAGACAGTGTATTAATGCTTCGTATTCTGCCTCATTGTTAGTTGCCTGCCAAAGTATTTGTAGCACATATTTTAATTGTCTCCCTTCTGGTGATATGAATAGTACTCCTGCTCCAGCTCCTCCTAACTTTAGGGAACTGTCAAAATACATTCTCCAATGATCAAGTATTGGTTCGGGTTCTTTTTGACTGATTTCTATCCATTCAGCAATAAAGTCGGATAATGCTTGAGATTTGATTGCTGTTCTTGGTTTGAAGTCTAGGTTGAGAGCACCGAGTTCTACTACCCATTTTGATATCCGACCTGTTGCATCTTTGTTGCGTAGAATGTCTTGAAGTGGAAAATTGGTTACCACTGTAATCTTGTGTTCATGGAAATAATGTCTTAGCTTTCTTGATGATATCAACACTGCATAAAGTAGTTTTTGCATGTGTGGGTATCTCACTTTTGATTCTGTTAGTACTTCGCTTATGTAATAGACTGGTCTTTGCATTTTGTATGCATGTCTGGGTTCTTCTCTCTCAACCACAATTGCTATGCTGACAACGTTCTTGGTTGTTGTAATGTATAGCATCATGTCCTCTTTGTCTTTTGGTGGTGTCATTACTGGTGATGATGCCAAGTATTCTTTTAACTTTTGGAATGCTTCTTCTGCCTCTTCTGTCCATTCAAAATTTTCCTACCTTTTTCAATAATTTGAAGAAAGGTAGCCCTTTTTCTCCTAGTCGGGAGATGAATCTGTTGAGTGCTTGCCATGCATCCTATAAGCTTCTGTATGTCTTTAACTTTCTTTGGAGGTTTCATATCCATGATGGCTTTAACCTGCTTTGTACTTGCTTCAATTCCTCGGTTACTGACTAGAAACCTGAGTAGTTGTCCTGATGGTACCCCAAAAACACACTTTGTGGGGTTTAGCTTCCACTGCCATGCTTTTAGATTCTTGAAAGTCTCCTCGAGGTCTTCTATCAATGATCCGGGTTCTTTTGTCTTGATTACTACATCATCAATGTATGCTTCTGCATTTCTTCTGACTTGACTCCCCAAGCAAGTTTGAATTGCTCTTTGATATGTTGCCCCTGCATTTTTAGCCCAAAAGGCATTGATTTATAGCAATATGCCCCAAAGGGTGTAATGAACGAAGTCTTGCTTTGGTCTTCTTCTCTTAAGGATATTTGATGATAGCCTGAATAGCAATCTAGAAAGGATAACAGAGCTGATCCTACTAGTCGAGTCGATGATTTGATCAATCCTTGGTGGGACATATGGATCTTTTGAGCAATGTTTGTTGAGGTCTGTGTAGTCGATGCACATGCGCCATTCTTTTGAATTCTTCTTCTCTACTAGGACCGGGTTGGCAAGCCAATCCGGGTTGATTATTTCTCTGATGAATCCTACTGCCATGAGCTTGGTGATCTCTTTTTTGATTGCTGCTTTTCTGTCTAGAGCGAATCTTCGTAACTTCTGCTTAATAGGTTTGGACCCTTTGTTCACATCAATTATGTGCTCAGCCAACTCCCTTGGGACCCCTGGCATGTCTGCTGGCTTCCAAGCGAAAATATCTTTGTTGTCCCGAAGAAAGTTGGTGAGCGCGAGTTCCTATTTGGGGTCGAGATTTGCACTGATGATTGCCGTCTTCTCTGGATCACCAGTCAGTAGGTCAATAGTCTTGGTAGCGGCTTCTTTTGGTGGTGCGAAGTTGCTTGGCTTCTTAGCCGGTATCTTAATCTCATCTGGGTTCATTTCGTTGGCCAGCATTACAATCTCCTTTCCTTCCTTTATATCTTGTAATCTTTCGGATATTTGTACTGCTTGTACGTCGCAATCATGTGCTTTCTTTAGATCTCCTTTCAATGATAATACGCCCTTTGTTGTTGGCATCTTGAGCAGTAGGTATGGATAATGTGGTACTACCATGTATTTTGTTAAAGCTGGTCTCCCAAGTATTGCGTGGTAGCATGATTCAAAGTCTGCAACTTCGAATTTGATGAATTCTATCCGGTATTTGTCTGGTGTGCCAAAGGTGACGGGTAGGGTTATCTGTCCAAGGGGCATAGCTGCTCTGCCAGGTACTATTCCATAGAATGGTGTGCTTGTGGGTGTTCATTAGACCTTCACAATCTAGATTCATCCTTTTGAGAGTATCTGCGAAAATTATGTTAAGCCCGGCTCCTCCATCGATGAGTACTTTAGTTACTGCTACTCCTGCGATAGTCGGACCCAGTACCAGTGGGTAGCATCCTGCGTTTGCTGCACTGGTCCATTGGTCTTCTCTTAGTGAAGTGGATGGGGTACTCTGAACCAATCTAGATATCTTGGGATGGCTGGTTCAGCTGCCATGATGGCTCTGTGAGCTAGTTTCTCTTGTCTTTTGCTTCGTGTGTTAGGAACACCTAAAATATCACCGCTAATTGGCATTGGGGTTCTTGATAATCTCCTTCAGCTCTCTTTTCCTCCTTCTTGGATTCTTCTTGCTTTGGCTCCGAGTTGTTTTGATTCCTATTTTCTCTCTTCATGAATTGCCGCTGAAAAGTGCTGCATTCAACTAACTTGTGTCTAGGCCCCTAGGGTGTATGTGACACTGATATGTTTTCTATGTTTTCCGACGCTCTTCCTCGGTAGTTGTTACTCTGATAGTTGCTATTACTAGTTGTAACCGCTGTTGTTACGGTTGTTGCTATTGTTGTAGTTGCCATTGTGATTGCTACCATTGCTATCATTGCCGTTGCCATTGTATCTTCTTTTATTGTCTGTGGTTGCCACCATATTGTCCTGCCTTGGTCTTTTGTCTTGCTGTCTGTAATCGGGTCTTCTATTCTCTGGGTTGTCCCTAGCAAATCTGTGTCGAGTTCTTTCTTCTGACGAAATTAGCTTCTCAACAACCCTCTTGAAGTCTTCATTTGTTCTTGGGTTCTCATTGAAATAGTCCTTGTATTGCCAGTTTGCCCAGATTCCTTCTACAAAGGCCTCTATCACCTCCCTATCAGTAATGTCATGGACTTGAGCCCTGAATTCTCCAAATCTTCTATAGTATTCCCTTAGACTTTCTCCTCTCCTTTGCTTTACTCCTTTCAATTCGGCTGCAGTCATTGGATGGGTAATAATGCCTGCGAAGTTGTTGCAGAAAGCTTCTTGCAAGTCTTCCCAATACCTGATTGATCTTGGCCTCAATTTGTCAAACCATTGTAGTGGCATTGCTTCGAGGGCCATTGGGAAGAATAGAGCCTTGATGTCGTCAGTCTCCTCCAGCTAATTCAATAGATTGGGAGTAAACCCTTAGCCATTGTCTTGGTTCGACTTTGCCATCATACTTGGAATGATTTGCTGGTTTAAACTTGTGTGGTAGCTTTAAAGTTTGTAGTCTTCCTGTGAAACAAGGGAATCTGTCGTATGGTTCCATTCTTCCGTAATCTGGCGATCTTGCCCTTCTGTAATAAGACCTGTCTTCTTTTAACTCAGACTCTCCGTAGTCATCTTCTTTGTCAAATCTTCTTGATATTTCTTGGTAGCGTTGGCTCAATTCTGGTTTGTCTCTTTCTTGTTGCTTTGAGTAGTGTTCCTTCCTTCCATTGATATCAGCACTTTCTACTGGTCCTATCCTTTGAAAATTCAATTTTTTGGGTGGCTGCTCCCTTTGTGGCTCCTGTGGAATTTCTTCGCCGGGTTGTTTTTCTGATCCCCCGACTTCTTTCTTCTGGTCTTCCTTTGCTTTCCCGTTATTCGTGAGGGTGTACAACTCCTTTGTTAATTCTTCAATTCTTTCCCTTTTTGTATTTTTGTGGCTTCTTTTTCCGCCTTCTTTCTGTTGTATTCCGTTAGCTCCGCTTTGTATTTATTCCAGACTTGCTTCCTTTGTTTAGCCCGGTTCCTCCTTCTAGCTTTCAATTTGTTCTTCTTTAGCCTTGCTAGTCTTTGCTCATCATTTTCGTTGCTGTCGCTTTTCTCATCTGGCGAGATGTTGCCTTCTGATTCGTCTGAAGATTTTATATCTGGTATCTGTGGTGGTTCCAAAGGTTGTTCTAACTGCTCCGCCATGTATACAGTATACCTCTTCCGAGCTCTTCTTGTACGGTATTCCATCCTTCGTTTGGTTGAGCTGTCTGTAGCTTCTGAACTGGATCCGAGTTCTTTTCCCTCTTGATAAGGTAGTTCTTCAACGTGCGTGCCAGTCTGGACTTTGCTTGAGGTGAAAGAACCTGGCCAATGCACCACACAATCTTGCGGGTCACTGTCATGATCATCCCTTCTTGTGCTCCCTCCAGGAGTATTCTTCTTGCTGAGTTCATCTTGTTTTGGGTAAAGTGTTGATAGACTGATGCCGCGTTGCGCAGTCCGTAAGTTCCCAAGTTCTTCTTTGAGTTGTACGGGTCGTATCCCTTCACGATCATTGTTGTGTCTCTGAGTCCAATTAGGCTTGGCTCTTGTGCCGTGAAGATTGTCTTGGAATCGGGTTGTATCTCTTTTTTAGAGTCGGTTTCGTATCCGCCTTTCTTCCTTATTCCGAGTTGTATCCGAAGTTGAGAGTTTCGTCATCTTCTCGGCGAGTTTGTATTGAACTTCGTCATCGAATTCTTTTTCTTCTCGGAGACGGGTACGAAGCTTGCCGTCGCCGTCAGCCTTGTAGATCCAGGATCTGAAGACAAAGGTTGTTCCCGCCGAAAAGGTCATCTTGAGGTTGAGGTCCGTCGAACTCTCAAGAAAAAATTCATTGAAAGCCCCTACCTGGCGTGCCAGCTGTCGATGTTTTACCACCGATAGCCTGCCACGGGGGTACCCGGGACAGTTGTTCGGGCTTCGGCGAATAGCGGAATTCGATGGTTACGCAAAGAGACTCATGATTTATACTGGTTCAGGCCCTCGACTTGGTCGAGTAATAACCTTACGTCCAGTTTTGGCGTTAGCCTGTTTGCGTTGTATTGCTTTGAGTATCGGGTATGCGTTCTCCTCTTACAATGGGTACCCTCACCAACCCTTTATAGTCCAGGCGCTGAGAGGCATTGTTTGTGTCCTATTCGGATACAAGGTCAGAGTCCTAAGCTACGCTTCGGACGCCTTTCCTTGTATAGTTTGAGTTGGAGTTTTGATTTTGCACGTTGCTTTGCTCCGCGTTCTTCTTGGCGATTGGGCTGTAGGCCTTGTTACCAAGGCCTACCTCCCTGCAGTATGGTCTATGGGGGGCCCGTAGGGTTCCCCATCGGCAGGGTCACTGACATGTGGGGCCAGGACTACTGACGTCAGCAGCTGACATCACAGTGACGTCAGCATGACGTCACCTTGGCTGTGTTGCTACTAACAGGTGGGTCCCGCGTGATGTCAGCATGACGTCACCATCTGACATGTGGGTCCAGAGTGTCTGTGCCACTGACATGTGGGGCTAGGTCAATAGTCAACGTTGACCGGTCAATGGTCAACACGGACCGGGTCCGAACTGGGCCGGTTGGGCCTAGATACGGGCTGGATTTTGGGCTGGGCTTGGCCCACCACGTGGCATGCTGAGGCGCAGCCACGTCATGACCTTGGGCCTCCACTGGGCTATGGTCTACGGCTTGCGGTCCACGGTGGACGCATGCACCGGTCTACGGTGGACTGCTTCTCCTTCTAGTGAACCGCGTCGACCCTTCTTCTTCTCTCTCTCTATGGTCCACGTGCGTCGGGTGCATGTGCGTGTGGCTAGTGAGGGGAATTCCCCTACTTCCACTCCCACCGTGCTTCTGCCGGTGGTGATTTCACTGGCGAGCTCCCATAGCGGCGCTGGTGTCCAATTGAGGAGGGGAAAAGCTTCCCCACGCCATGGTGACTACGACGGTGGGGTCTAGGTGGCGGCCGGGGCTTTCCAGGGCACTGGCCACGGCGGTCGGTGGCTTGGTCGTGGCGGTGCTTGCCGGTGGGGCAGCTAGGAGCCGTTCCAAGGGTCTTGGTGCCCTGTTCCCTTTCATACGGCCAGCGGGCAACCGGGACAAGTGTCGACGGTGACCAAAAGACGTGGCGGAGTCCGCGCGCGGTGATGGTGCATGGCGGAGCTCCGGCCGAGGTTCGGTGCTCGTGGCCGGGGTGCTGTGGTCGGCTAATAGGGCCTCGGGCTACGCGGCTACCCTCCGGGCGTCCTAGTGGTGTTACGGCTGCGTCCTAGTACGGTGAGGCGGCCGGGTGCGCAAGCGGTGGCCGCGCCATGACGGCAGCGTCGGGAGCGCGGCGTGCGCATGCTCTGCTACGGCGTCTAGTGGCTAGGAGGTGTCTTAGCAGTGAGGGCTCACCGTTGGTGTCGAAGGCGATAGGGTGGTGATGCAGTGGCGGTTCGAGGCCGTGTAGCTCCGGAAGCCATGCAGCGCTGCTGTAGCCGATCGTGGCGTCGTCTCCTGCTCCGACGGCTTCAGTGGTGCTCCGATGGTGCCTCCTTCTCCCTCCTCCCTCTCTTCTCTCTTGGCTCGGGTGTGATGTGGACGGCCACAAAGTGGCGGCGGGGTGATGAGAAGGCGCTAGGGCTCCCGGGGCTAGGGCTTTTATAGCCGAGCTCCAAGCTCCAATGGCTGACGGCTGGTGATGCGCTGTTGGCATCGAACGGCATCGCGGGCGTGGGTGGTTGGCGCGGAGGTTGCGTGGGCGCGGCGCTAAGGAGACAAGGCTAGGAGATTCGCGTGACCCCCTGGCCCGCACCTGCCACGCCGATCGGGGCTTGGTCGGAGGTGTGATCGGCGTGGGGGAGGAAGACGACACTTTGGCTGGAGTGGCTGACGTGTGGGGCCTGTGTGGCAGCGACAGCAGGCGAAGCGAACGAGCGCGTGGGCGTGAGCGGTGTGCTGGGCCGGCTCGTGGGCCGCGTGCGCGCGCTGGGTGGAAGGCGGGCGTGGTGGGGCTTGCTGGGCCGCGAAGCCGAGCAGGCCTGGGCTGCAGCGAGGCTTCCTCCTTTCCTTTCTTTTTCTGTTTTTTTCTTTTCTTCTTCTTTGTTTGAATTCAAATTTGGTTTGAAATTTGAATTCCAAATTGGTGCACCTTATTCATTGGAGTTTTAGATATGTGGCCTACAACATTCTTTTATAAATATTAGGAATTTATTTAGCTATTTTGTATAACAAAAATAGGTGTGGATTTTGTTATACAAAAATAGAATTAGTTTTCTCTTTAAATCTTTATTCTTTGGTTTGAGTAATAATTACTTTATGGTGTATTTTTTTAAAGGAGTTGTTAAGCATAACATAAAGCAAATGAAAATCCAAATCACAATTTTGAGTTAACAATGTATGCAACACTTTATTTGTTAGAAATTAAATAAACATAATTAACAAATGACATGCTATGCTTATGTGTTGACTTGGGTTAGGGTTAGACCTAATGCATCTCTTTAGTTGGGTTTCTATATATGACACTTATTAACACATGAGAGTTTTAAGAAAATTTTTGTAGTTGATATTTTTAGTGTATGGATTTTTGGGTTGTTACAGTGCGCAGATCGTGAGCGTCGGCAGCGGCGGTCTGCTCTGTGACCGTCCAGACAACGTCCAGCCCAGCCATCTTGCCGGCGTACTCGGCCGCGCCCCTGTGCGTCTCGGCGAAATGAAATGGGACGGTCATGACGGCGTACTCGACCGTGCGGCCTAGGTACTCCTCGGCCTTGTTCTTGAGCTCAGCCACTACCATGGACGCGACCTCGCTGAACTCGAGCTGCTTGATCACTGAACCATCGCTGGCCATCACTTGGATGATCGTCGTGTCATAGTCTCTTGTACCGATCTTGTACGGCACGCGCTGGATGGCTCCCTGCATGATGTCCTCGTCGTGCCAGCGGGTTCGCCTATTATTAACAGATCGAATGATGATACACACACTAATCATGAATCCATCAATCAATTATATATAACCTAGTATATATGTATTGGTTTTAGTGAAAAGGTACCGTACGTAGCCCGAGCAAGCGTTTGAAACCGAAGATGCATGGCGGCCTCGGGGTCGGCGGCGGCGTGGTTCTTGGCGGCCTCGCCGACGAGTGCAGTGCCGTTGTCGGTGAAGGCGACCCATGAGGGGATGCACAACTGGAACATGGTGTCGTCGTTGTCGGTCGTCTTGCCGGAGCCGGTGTAGCCGGCGACGCAAGAGTAGGGCCCCGTTTGGCACGGCTCTACTTCACCAAGGAAGCTATTTTGGGGGGCTTCAGCTCCATGAACAGCTCTATCAGTGGAGATAGAGCTGTTTTGGTAAATTGTTTGGTAAAACAGCTCCACATATAGAGTTCCTTAAAATATGCTCTCACAGAACGCCATATAGGATGAGGTGAAGCCGGGAGAAGCCACTATTTTTGGCTCCTTTCCACCCCAAAGCTCTGTGAGAGCACGTTTTTAGGGGCTTCATCGATGGAGCTGTTTCATTTTACCCCGTTTGGCAGAAAACGGCTCCAAACGACTCCTGAAGCCGATGGAGAAGCCTTGCTAAACGGGGCCTAGGTGTTGCCTAGATCGATGACGATCACTTCTCCGCGCCGGTACCAATCTACCAGAACTCCCTCGGCCTGCTGTCCGGGTATACGTACTCGGGTCCTCGTCAGGGAGCATTTGGAGCCTGGACGCCGAGGCTAAGCACACATACGAGGATAAGCACCGCCGGCAGAGTTGCCGCCGGGCGGCGACCGCCAGCAGCCATTGTTGGACGAGAGAATTACTAGGCCTCTTCGGTTTCTGTTCCCAGGCCCAAAGCCCTTTTTGCCACGATCGGTTATATAGGCCGAGTTAGGCTCACTACTACGAAAACGATTTTGCGCAGCGTTCCACTTTTGCACTCCGTGGCGGGCTCCTATTTTTGCCCGCTGCGGTAAATCCCACGATTTACCGCGGCGGGCATTTTTTATTTACCATGGCGAGCATTTTTGCCCGCCATGGTATTTTTCGATGCGAACGTCTTAGGACGTCCGCCACGGTAAATGGATTTACTGTGGTGGGCGTCCTATGAGACCTGCCTCGGTTAAGGCCATGGTCCAAAAGGCCCAACGAAGCCCAATAGCCGTCTTCACATATAAATACGTAGTCTTTAGGGTTTCACTCCCAGTCTCCCTTTCTGCCTTAGCCACTCCCTCCCACTGAAGACCGAACAAGTCCGCACCTCCTTCCCTCTCCTTCCGTCGCACCCTCTCCGTCGTCCTTGTGCGCACCTCCCTCCCTCTCCTTCCGTCGCACCCCCTCCCTCCCCGTCGTCCTTCCTCTCCTTCCGTTAGCAGGGCGCGGTGGCGCCCGACTCGGTGGCGCGCATGGAGGCGCCCACGGCGGTTCACAGGGCCACGACGGGATAGGGCGACGGCGGATCTAGCGGCGCGGGCAAGATCGAGGTAATGGCACCGCCGTATCCTCTACCTCACTCTCTTTCTCCATCTCTCCTAGCTCCTCTCCCTCACTCCCTATGGGGGTATTAACCCCTATACCCTTACGGCTAAGCTTGGGCCGGCCCGGATCGATGGGTCCGATCCACCCGAAAGACGACGTGTGGCCCAGCCAACCTGATCGGAGTCCCGCACAAGGAGTCAAGGCGGATTTGGCAATCAAGCAGGATCCTGGTCGGTTAGAATAGGAATCCTTATCTGGCCATATATGGCAATTGTAACTGACTAGGATTGGTTTCCAGATCTGTAACCCTGCCCCGGACTATATAAGGCGGGCAGGGGATCCCTCTAAAAAGCATCTCTCATTGACATACAGCAATACAAATCAGACGCAGGACGTAGGTGTTACGCCTTCTTGGCGGCCGAACCTGGATAAAACCTCGTGTCTGTCTTGCGTCACCGTCTTGTTTGTGGCTTGCGCATCTGTCTGCCGACAATCTACTACCTTGGGCATACCCCTAGGTAGACTGCCGACCATATTTCGTCGACAGTGGCGCGCCAGGTAGGGGGTGTGCGTACTGCTCTCCAAGCAAACAAGATGGTCATCGTCTCCGCCTCCATGGCAACGCTGAACGTCCTCAAGTTCACCGTCGGCCAGATCACCTGGACCACCGGCTCCGACGACTTCATCGCCATGACCACGGAGGAGGCGTGGATTCAGTCTGCGCCGACCACTGCTTCACCTACATCGGCTACGGCTCCGACCACAATGGGTACGGCTCCGACCATGGTACATCTAGCTCCGACCACGCCTACATCATCTTCAGCCATGCCGACGACTCATCGTCCGCTTCCCCGCTACAAAGGGAAGCATATCGACAACACCGACCTGCTCAACTCCATCAATCGGGTCGGCACCAAACTCGCTAAAACCCTAGCTCTGGTAAGTACGATTCAAAGTCAACCTAACGAGCAGGTAACCGCTCCCCACAACAGATCTACCCGACCAGCTTGGACCAGTTGTCCTACACGACTTGGTACAGATCTCGTGGTCATATCTACTCCTGAAGGGCGCTCCACTCGTCGCCGGCTAGCCTCCACGACGGGTCTCCGGCTCTCCGAGTACGAAGCCTCGATGGAGAACCACCAGGTCTAGCCCTATGGCCTGCGAAACGCTGCCTCCAGCTACGCGTATAACCTATAGCGCCGCTTGGATCTGTGTTTTATGCACCGACCTCGGCCGAAGCCGCGCGACCTTGTCAACATGATCCGGACTGAAGATTATCAAGAAGGATCCGTCCACACAGTCCAAGAGGGCGACTCCAGCTCCTTGTCTAGCATCGCATCTAAAGCATCTGTACACACCGAGCTTCAGCATCATGAAGATGACGGCACCAAGTACGATCTGGATCTGCCAGGCCACGCCCCGGGGTTTTCACAATTCCCGTCTTTCCCGCCAAGACAAGGGGATTTGATCCATGTTGTCAGCAATGACGAACCGCCGGCGGTTGGCGAAATAGAACAAGAAAGGACCGTGCGCGAAGCACGCAATATTGACCGGTTCAATCGCCGACAAATCGAAGCTGAAGCAGACCAGGAGGCGCGACGCATAAGGGTCCAGCCACGCGACCTCAACGATGCTTTCGACAGGGTGGGGGACAAATAGGTCTTCAGGACTCCAAGTGCCAACGTAGCCGTCGCCATGGCAACAATGCAACGGCTACCCAACACCCCGGAAACCCAAGTGGTTCGCGATGAAATACAAGCCTAACTGACGGCTGCCATGGCCCAGACCGCTGAGATTGTAAATCAAGTCCGGGCTCCATCCGTCTTAGTCGAGTCAAGCCACAGCCGCCAGCTTCCAAGTCGCTCACAGCCACTCAACCCATGTGGCTCGCGCAACAACGACCCATCAGACAACCGTCAAGGCGGAAATGGTGGCCATGATGGTGGTCAGGATGACAACCGCCATCGGGAGGACAACCGTCGCGACGTCCAGGACGATAATCACCAAGACAACCGCGACAATCGCCGCGATAACCGCAGTCGCATGGCTAATCCAGATGGCAATCGAGATCGCCGCGATGGCAATAACGATCTCCGCCATTACCTCGGTGGATGCGATCTGCGCGCTCGCATCAACCAGAGAGCCGACGATTGAGCATCCCACGAAAGCTATCGCCGTATGGAGTATGACACTGCCCACAGTCCGCCGGGTTTGAAGCAGTTTACTCCACACCTTCGCCAAGTCATATGGCCCAAGAATTTCAAGCTCGAGAAACTTCAGAAGTACGACGGCAAAGAAAACCCCGAATTATGGGTCATGCTCTATGAAACCGCGTGCAGATCAGCCATGGCTGACGAGCACGTCATGTCTAACTACTTCCCAGTCGCTGTTGGCCATGCAGGTCACCAATGGCTGGTTAGCTTGCCGGCAAACTACTTTGATTCTTGGCAGGAGCTTAAGCAAGCCTTCATCGACAATTTCATCGCTACTTGTGAACAACGGGGCAACAAGTACGATCTGCAACGGATCTGAGATCGGAAAGATGAGCCACTGCGTGAGTACGTCCGGCGTTTCTCAGAGATGCGCATCAAGATCCCATCAATCTCCGACAACGAGGCAATCAAGGCTTTCATCACTGGCCTCCGCTTCCACGACGCCCTAAGAGACAAGCTCCTCCGGAAGAGACCTAAATCGATCACAGCGCTCCTATCCACCACTAAGAAATATGCGGACGCCAACGACGCCAAGAAGATAATTATTGAAGAAGCAGCAAGGGTTCCACGCTCTGACCACCCGTGGTCTGGGGCCTCAGAACTCAGCCCAGTCGAAACACCGGCGTCTCACCATACTTTATGGTTTACGGCGCCGAGGTAGTCCTCCCACCAGATATAGCTTTCAGATCAGCACGAGTAGAGAACTTCGACGAAGGCAAGGTCAATGAAGTACAGGAGCTAGAAGTGAACAGCGCAGAAGAGAAAAGGCTCGATTCTTGTGTACGTACGGCCAAGTACCTTGCTGTTTTGCGCAGGTGTTACAACAAGAACGTTAAAGAGCGTTTCTTCGTGGTCGGGGACCTGGTCCTGAAGTGGAAGACGAGCCAGGCTGGCGTCCATAAACTCACAACCCCATGGGAGGGACCCTTCATGATCAAGGAAGTCACACGTCCAACGTCTTACAGGTTAGCTCACCTGGACGGTACGGACGTACCAAACTCGTGGCACATCGACAAGCTTAGACGTTTCTATGCTTAACTACTAAGATATGTACTCCTCTTGTACTTTCGATTTACTTCAATAAAGCAATTATGATTCCTCCGACCACTCTAATGTGTCACTTCGAATTTTATGGTTATTCTAACTTAGCCAGTGAAAGCCGACCACCACTCCTTCTACAGTTTTCGGAGCAGGCCCTGTCTCCGGTTCCTCCCAACACATGCATGGGATCCGCTCTCTACGTTACGGGTGATTGGTAGGTCCCCCTTGGTTTGACTTGTCCGCGTCTACGTGTGCACAGGTCACTATACCTCACACTCCGACCACATGCCAAGTTAGGGCCGCACAAACTTTTCAGGATGATGTGTCGAGCAAAATGGTACAACTAAACAGAATGTTAACATGTTCTCACTTAGTTACACCAACATAAAGTTTCAAGCTTAAATACGTTTCATACAAAGCAAACAATCTTATAATGATATACAGTTACGTTATTACAAGCTTGCCTGAAGAGGCTCAAGTTTACAATAACACAACTATGTCCTCCTTCTACAGCTCTAAGCCTATTACATTGGCTGGTCGAGGCGCGTGGCACTTACTACTCGCCGATTCCGACATCCTACTCGAGTCTCGCGGACTCTTGTGCTAGTCGAGCTGAAGGGGATGGCCCCGCCGATGCCTGGCTGGTCGAGACCGTAGGCTTCGTTGGTTGGTTTGCAACTGATGGCATTTCCAGCTGACTCGTCAATGGCGTACTCTGTACAGGTGTTGTCCCACCTCCACATAGGTTAATGTCGCCAATTATCTTTGACGACAAGTCCAGCTGGGCCGTCCGAAGCTCCTCCGCCTTGTCTAGGTCTACCTCCTTCGGGTACCCAGCCTCCAGGCGCTTGAGATCGATCAGGGGGTAGTGAGCACGTACCATGCTTAGTACATGGGCACCCGTGTACTCACCCGCCTCCTTCACGAACTCTTGGAACCATCCCCACGCTTGTCTGCATCTCTCGACCAGTCCGAGCTGGGACGTCTTTGGCTCTTCCTCTGTGAGCGCCGGGTCGATAAGGTCGAGGACGGGGACAATGCCAGTTGCCACTTCTTGGCACCGGTTCTTCCACGTGTCCCGCTCCTCGGTGGCCTCGAGGCATCGTGCTTTCCAGCCGTCACGCTCTTTGATCACGGCCTCCAAATGCCTCTTGGCATTGACTTTTAAAACTGAACACCGTATGAGACATCAAAATGTTATGGCACGACAAGACAAGGCGGGCAATAGAATGAGAAAGGTGGTCTGGAATACTTACTTTTCAGTTCCTCCTTCATTTTGGTGGTGTGGTCCTGGAGTTGAGACTAGCTGCGTGCTAGTTTCTCGTTGTCTTCCTTTAGACGACCACACTCTGTGGTCAAGCGGCTATTCCTCTCTTGGAGGCGGGTTACTTCAGCTTCTAAGCCTACATTACAGCTGTCACTACCAACAACACAACAATACGTGTTACACACTTGCTGTGATAAAGTGACAACTTACTTATTCTTTCCCGCTCTTTGTTATTAAGCTGGCCGACTAGGTTCTGGTTTTGTGCCTCTAGCTCTGCCCTCTTCTGGTCGGTGGCTTCAAGTTGGTGGCGCAAGTGTTCCACCTCGGCCACCAGTTCTTTATTATTCGCCATGATCCCCTCAATCTGGTCGAAGCACCTCTTTCGGTACTTCGTGGTCTTCATCAAGTCCTACACATAAATAAGCTAAGTTAGACAGATCGACTACATAACAGGGTCAAGTGGTCAAGCCAAACATACCTGGACTTCTGTCACCAGACGCTTTGTCGCCCGTTCGACTCTTAGGGTCTCTTCGATCTCTGGGATTTCTTCGTGCATAACCCATTCATCGTTCCGCCAGCGCGACACATATACATGTTGTCGCTTATCTTGGGGACGGCCCAGGACCTCTTCTACTTCGTCCTCTTCAGCGTCCTGTTCAGGGGGTGGCGCTGGTCTGGAGTTTGCAGTCTCCGCGACCACCATGGCTTTTCCACGAGCCGTTGCATCTGCAAGAGTGCTCTGTGCCACTTCCGGCTACTGCTCCTCGGCTTGATCCGGCTCCCTTGGCGCCAAGGTATCTGCCTCAGCAGGGTTTGTGCTCGGAGCACTTGTACTCTGCTCGGCTATCTTCTCGACCAGCCGCTCGGGGACTAATGTCTGGTCGTCCGCCTGCTGAGGTCCCGGCGGAGTTCCTTCTACATGCTCCTCCACGGCTGGCTGCTAGGCAATTTTTCCCACCATTGCTGGCGAAGTTGTGCCACACCCGGTTAGCTGGTCGGGGTTCTCGGTGGACGCCGACCTAATATATCAGAGAAAAGTTCAGAAGATAATAGTATTCAATACAAATTACAAGCTTACATCAAAGTTATAGATACTTACAGCTTCGAAGCGCGGAATGATGTGGCGAAGGAGCGTCTCCTCGACCGCCCCTGCTCCGCGTGCTCGGTAGGTTCCACCAGAACTCTTTCCAACATCGGTACAGGCGTCGGGGTTTGATGCTCGACATTTCCTTCGTTTCTCCTTTGTGTTGCAGTGGTTGGTGATGCGATCACTGCTAGCACAGAGGAGCCACCCTGCTCCGTCGACCCCATTTGTCTCCTCCTCTTTCGAGGGACGAGCCAGAAGATGTCCGCATCCTTTGCTTCATCGTCCAAAAGGGGGAAGATGGCTTGGCGTCGTTTGTTGGCAGCCGGACGCTTGCCAGCGGCTCTGGTCGATGCATCCTCCACAGCCTTGAGTGCCGCCTAGTGGACGTCGTCGGTCCTAGCGCTGGTCTAGGCAGCTGGGCCGGCAACTTGTGGCCAATCCACACCGGGGGGCGGAGACACGAACACTGCTGCCCGGTCACGACCATTACTCTGAGACACATAACGGAGACAACAGTCAATTTCTTATTACAACATGATTCTATAGTTAAAAGGAAGCATCATTTACCTTTGGGGGAGGTCGGGCCAGCTTGAAGGCATGCTCGATGTTGTTCAACCTGACATAATTGGGATCGGTCAGGTTGAATAGCTCCCCAATCCTGGCCTTGATTTCTATCTTATCGAGCGCCTCTTTCCTGGTCCTTGTTGGATCTGCGCTCCCCTGGTACTCGAAGCCAGGATGTACCCTCTTCTGGCAGGGCTGGATCCTTCGGCTGATGAAGTTCCCGACCACACTTGGGCCATCTAGCCTTCCCCACGGGATCATCCCGAGCAGTTCGGCGATCTGCTCCAAGTTCTCGGGCTTCTCCGACCAGCTGTTCTTCTTCTCTGGAATCAGCCCCACGTCGCACAGGGTGATGGTGTTTGGCTCTTCATGGATGTAGAACCACTTCTTGTACCACTCGTCCAGTGAGGTGTTCCAGGGGCAGTGCAAGTATTGGGCTTTCATACCATCGCATAGATTCAGGTAGACGCCTCCGGCTATCTTCGAGCCACCGCTCCCTTTCTTTCGAAGATAGAACAGGTGGTGAAAGAGGTCGAAATAGGGCTGGAAGCCACCATAAGCCTCGCAGAGATGGATGAAGGTGGAGACAAGAAGAATCGAGTTGGGATGCAGATTGCAAATCCCAATCTCGTAATACAAGCAGAGACCCTGAAGGAAAGGGGGCACTGGAACCCCAAAACCCCGTTTGAAGAAATCCTCGAACACCACAATCTCACCTGGTTGTGGATCGGGGAAGCTTTCTCCTTCCGGCACACGCCATCCCGCGAGTGCCTTGTTGTGGAGCACTCCCATGGCGACGAGGTCTTTGATGGTCTGCTCATTGCTCCGCGATTTCCACCACTCCTTCGCCATGACTCCGCCTTTCTTCCGGGCATCTCTCTTCACCATTAGTCTGTCCTTACTAAGGGGGTGGATGCGGTGACGAGGGGGTTGGCGATGATTTTCGGAGAAATAGGGTTCGGCAAGAGGAAGAAGAAGGTTGCGGTGATGAATGACAATGGGGAACGGTATGAGTAACTTACCAGATCTATATTATAAATAACAAAGAGCTCCGTCGTTTCATCCGCCCGAGATTATTGGGAGACGTGCGCACGCGCCGCAGACGGTTGTTCACACAACCTCGAGATCTACGCCAATAAACGCGCCCCTTCGTTACCAGTGTACGCGCCTCTTCGTTGATAGTGTAAGAGGGCCCACACTGACGCACCTCCATACAGGTGCCAAGCGACTGTTTGCTAGAAAAGAGTAAGAAGACAGAATGACGTACTGTACCCATCTGCTTTTTTGACCAGACGTGTCAGACTGGACTTGGTAGAGAAAGGAGATAAATAAATACACCAAATAAATACATCAATGGCGTTAGTATTTTCGATGCTTGTTTTGTGCTCAAGGATGGATCAGACTCCTACAATGCTCGGGGACCGCCCAGACCACTGCCGTGCTCGGGGACTGCCCAGACCACTGCCGTGCTCGGGGACTGCCCAGACAACTACTGTGCTCGTGGACTGCCAAGACCACTACCGTGCTCGAGGATTGCTCCGACCACTGACGTGCTCGGGGAATGCTCCGACCACTGCCGTGCTCAGGGACTGCTCCGACATCTGATGTGCTCGGGGACTGTCCCGCCCACTGCTCGGAGAATGGTTCTCCTCGGCTACATGTGATTTGTACTCACATACAGTTGAGAGACATTTATTTAGACCTTGCTACAAGGCTCATATTTCGCCTTTCAGCAAGCTCGGGGACTACGTCGGTACGATGCACCTGCCGGTGCATCTTGTATCGTCTGTACAACGATTGGATTTTTAACTTCGGTGGAAATTCTTTTTTAGACCCTGGCACCACGTGCCTGCGTCACCTACTACCAGGCTCGGGGACTAAGTGGGCACACTTCACCTTGCGGTGAATGTGTTTTAATTGACCCCTGTGCTTTGAATGATTGTAAGGATTATCAATGTGCTCGGGGACTGTCCCGACCACTGCTTGGAGAATGGTTCTCCTCGGCTGCATGTGAGTTGTACTCACATATAGTTGAGAGACATTTATTTAGACCTTGCTACAAGGTTCATACATCGCCTTCCAGCAAGCTCGGGGACTACGTCGGTACGATGCACCTGCCGGTGCATCTTGTTTTTGTTTGTACGACAATTGGGTTCTCAACTTAACTGGGAATTCTTTTTAGACCCTGGCACCACGTGCCTACGTCACCTACTACCAGGCTCGGGGACTAAGTGGGCACACTTCACCTTGCGGTGAATGTGTTGTTTTTTTGACCCCTACACCTCTGACGATTCAAGGACGCTATGCTTCAACACCACTTATATTTCTTTCCAGAAATACAAGTGGGCACACTTCTCAGGACGGAAATCTTTTTCTTTTTTCTTAAGAGCACCATACATTCTTCGGACAACTTACTTCACCGGCGATGACGGTGGTCAGAAATGTCAAGAACTCAAGCCTTACTTGTCGGAGAAGGTTAAAATGACGTGTCTCAGCATAATACATGGTGCTCGGGGACTAGCTGTGGGGGTATTAACCCCTATACCCTTACGGCTAAGCTTAGGCCGGCCCGGATCGATGGGTCCGGTCCACCCGAAAGACGACGTGTGGCCCAGCCAACCTGATCGGAGTCCCGCACAAGGAGTCAAGGCGGATTTGGCGATCAAGCAGGATCCTGGTCGGTTAGAATAGGATTCCTTATCCGGCCACATATGGCAATTGTAACTGACTAGGATTGGTTTCTAGATCTGTAACCCTGCCCCCCGGACTATATAAGGCGGGCAGGGGATCCCTCTAAAAAACATCTCTCATTGACATACAGCAATACAAATCAGACGTAGGACGTAGGTGTTACGCCTTCTTGGCGGCCGAACCTGGATAAAACCTCGTGTCTGTCTTGCGTCACTGTCTTGTTTGTGGCTTGCGCATCTGTCTGCCGACAATCTACTACCTTAGGCATACCCCTAGGTAGACTGCCGACCATATTTCGTCGACACTCCCTCTTTCCTTCCTCTCTCTTTCCATACAGGGAGGTGGATCTAGGAGGTAGAGGCCGGTCTTGCCCATCTCCAGCGGCAGCGGGGCCGTGGCTCTCCGATGCGGGGCCGACTGGATCCAGCATGAAGAGGTGGAGGCAATCGGATCCAGGGACGACGATGGCGACGATGCGAAGATCCCGGCGGCACTAGGGTTGCGGGCTGGGATTGGACTCGTTGGCGGGCTCGGGATATGGGCTCGCCGGTGGGCTTTGGGTTTTTTTTTGTTTTTTTTCCTCAGCTTTACCTTGGCGGACGTTTTAAAGTGCCCGCCGCTGCTAATAGGTTTACTGCAGCGGGCACTGGCGCCCGCCGCGGTGGATTCACGATTTACCGTGACCTTCTCACCGCGGCGGACGCGTTTGCCCGCCGTGGGAAACCAAAATTGCCCGCTGCAGGTAAGCATTCTGTAGTAGTGGCTAAAAAAAGGTTATATAGGCCGAGTACAGAGAAGGCCTCCTTCTGGAATTCCAACTGGATTGACGGAAGGACCCCAGCCAGCCTATGGCCGCGCTTGTACGCACACAGCTGAAGGAAGAACAGGACGGTTAGAGAAGCTTTACAAGATGACACTTGGGTACGCGACATTGCGTACAACCTGAACCACCACTTCCTGAGCGATTTCTTCCATTTCTGGAGGGCCATAGATTCACACCGCCCCGACTTGGAAAGCAGCGAGGACGATGGCATCACCTAGACACTTGGGAGTTCAGGCCAGTACTCGACCAGATCAGCATACATGATTTAATTTTCTGGACAAACATACTCGACTTTTCCATGGCTGATCTGGGAACCATGGGCACCTGCCAAATGCAAATTCTTCTTGTGGCTCCTGCTTCAAGACAGGTTATGGACAGCGGCTCGCTTGCAATTGCGCAAATGGAAGAACAACTATTTTTGTGCATTGTGTGAAAGAAACCTGGAGACCGCGCACCACCTCTTCTTCGAATGCCCTTTATCTCGCCAGGTATGGCAACTTGTGGCTTCCTGGAGTCTTTGTCCTAGTATGCAGCCATCATCCTGGGAGGACACGAGCGAACTGGTGGATTGCTTCCAACAACTACTGAGCTCAGGAGGAAGGAAGGAGCACACCATGTCAATCCTAACCTTGTGGAGCCTCTGGAGATGCAGAAATGCAATTGTGTTCAGAGAGGAGAGGAAGACGGCACATGCCATGCTAGCGGAGATCAAAGACACCGCCCTGCAATGGTCGATGGCGGGATGTAATGCCCTGAAGCCTCTTTTTGTTGTTAATCCTAGTAGTGAGTAATCAGTTCTGAACTTAAGCCCCAGGCGGCCTAGGCTGTCCTGGGGAGCACCGCTCGTGCTTGTAATCGGATATTTACGCTCCTCTTCTTATTATTAATCAAAGCCGGATAATCCGAATCTTTCAAAAAAAAAAAAAGGCCAATGTGTCGTGTGTCCCTCGACCGGATCGGATCGGATACGTAATACTGGACAACTCTGTTTAGCCAGCTCCGTGAGCAAGGCCCAATGGCCAATAGCCCAATATTCCAGTTTTGCAGATCAAATTGAGAAGGGACGTGTCACGTGTGACAGCCAAAATATAATCGAGAGAGTAAAAAATGAGCTGGAAAAATGAATTATATTGAAGATCAAATTTGGGACATTTGTACAAATTTCAAAAAAAAAAAAAAAAGCAAAGCCTCGGCCCCAGTTTTAGAACCGGTTTGAGCCGATTTTGGTAGTCCAAGATTATTTCGAGTTTTCTTGTTGGCAACTCCTCTATCTCGCAGGAAATTAATCTTGTAAATTCTGTGTGGAATAAATTTTGTATTCTCTACTAGGATATGATCACTCACCTCTATTTATATGACAGGATTATGGCTAATTGAGGGATCTCTATCTTTCCGATCAATTGAAAACCAATCTACTGCACTTTTTTATCCTCAAACTCTTCCAATCTCCTGGTGTCCAACACTTTTCTACACAAGATTTGCTGGCATTCTAAGTTGCCTCGCTGATCCTTAGACATCTCCTGCTATGCTCCTCCCTGACAAATATCAGATCAGTCTCGCTGACCCCTAGCCAGCATCGCTATTTATACCTACCTCTACCTCGGTTGCGTGTCTCGATCGTGTACGGCCCTTGCAATTATGCACTTGATGGTGTGTGATCGAATTAGTGTCAATACTTTTTTTAGCGACTCTATTGGAAAATGAAAGGAAAAAAATATTTACCCCTATGTGGTTGTGTCTAGTTGTGTACAAACATCTTACATAATTTTACTATTGTTTGTTTGTTCTCAGGATCATTTTTTAAAACTATGGAGGGGCCAAGGCCCCTACAGTAAATTAGTTAAACCAGGAAAAGTGTTAAGATACAAACAAGCTCAAGAAACAAAGAAAGATAAAAAAAAGCTATAGTCTATGTATTGGTGATTTAGATGACAACACAAGTCTAAGACTAACACGAGTATAAAGTGTTTTAGACGTATTATGTCCTAGGGATGCAAGAAACGAAGTGGTGCAAAGATCGCCGGAGAAACGACCCAAACACCAGTACTTCACAGCCCTGTTTGGCACAAGGCACTACACAACCTGTCGAGAAGAAAATGAGCCGTAGCAGAACATCTAGTTCTGATCAGTAAGGTGGCAAAAGGAAAATGGCACTCAACGAGTCACCGTATGATCTAGCAGAAGGAAAACGGAAACTCTACAACGCGATGGGGAGCAGCAGGGTTTTAAGCAAGGGGAGCAGCAGGGTTTAGAAGAGACATCCGGCGACACTGGTCACTAGCAAACTGATAAGCCAAAGTGAAAGCAGAGTGAATGTGGGCCGAGTGAGGCCGAAATGGCCCGTCAACAAAAACAGTCGCCAGTCTATAAAACCGGACGATTGTCAGAGTTTGGCAAATGAACTTGGCATCCACAAAAATTTGGCAAAACAAGAAAAAGTGCTCTCCAACAATTTGGCAAATGAACTTGGCATTTTTGGCAACTTGGCAAATATCCTCCCCAACTTGGTAAAGATGCCAACTGGAACGCAACTTGGCATCGGTGTTTCGCGCAGCGCCGATCCTTCTCCCGCGCGCACGAAGCGGTCTTTTCTCCTTCTCCCGATCGCGCCTTTATCCCGCGTGAAGCCAGGACCGCCGCAGTCGTTGTTCTTTCCCTTCGCGCGAGCAGAAACCCCATCGGTGCCGGTGGCTGGGCTGGCCGTTCTTCCTTCCCATCGCACGAACACAAACCCCATCTGCGCCGTTCCATCGTTGAGGTTCGTTCTTCCATCTATTCCTCTTCGTTGATCATCGCCGACATCTGCTAGGGTTCACGATAGGTCCCTGATGGTCTGATGGTCACGTACGCTAGGTTTCAGCTGTAGGTAGTCATCGTGTAGCTAGGGTTGACGCTAGGTCTGATGGTGTCGCTAGGTCGTGCTGCTACCCTCTATCTGATGGTCACGGTCTTGATGTCGTCCTGATGCCCTCTATTTGTTCGGTGTTTATTCATGTCGATCTGATGGTGTGATTGGTCACGTAGGGTTCTTCTGTCGGTACTCATCGTGTAGCTATGTTTGAGGCTAGGTCGGATGGTCATGCTTATGTGTTGATCTCATTTGTAAACTTGATGGTACCGTATTTTTTCATCCGTATGTGTTGATCTCATTTGTAATATTGTTTGTAGATTCATTGCAATGGAAGGATGTGGATTCTTGACGGACATTCTTCTGAATGGTGATCATGATCTTGCTGGTTTGGATGACCTGAACTTTCCGCTCACACAAGACACTCAGCGTGTCCATGGACTGACTTCTAAAGTTGAACAAGAAGGAACGACGCGGCGGCGGCGGCTTCGCGCGAGGAACAAGAGCGTCACGCGACGGCGCGTGGAACACAGACCGTCCGCAAAAAAATATAAGACTTGTGAGCCTTCTTTTTTCATTTTGCCAAGTCCAAATTACCAAACCATTAGAGATGGGCTGTTTTTTAACTTGCCATATGGTTTTGAGAGTTGGCAAAACATAAGATTTGCTAAGTCAAATTTGACAAACTCTTGGAGATGCTCTTAGAGCTTAAATTTACAAAAAAATGTTTCATTTTTCCGCATAAAGTTTTTAGAATTTTAGTATACTAGCAATGTACACCTGCTCTCTAAAAAAAGCAACGTGCACGTGTGTTCCTATGGGTGAACACCTGTTTTTACTCTGACAAGCTAGCCTACTTACAATACCGTATCTCTTATGGCCTTAGACTTGAAGCATCTCCAAGAGTTTTCAAAACCCACTCCTAATATTTTTTTTTGCAAGATTGAAAAACTAGTCTCCAACAACTTCTATATCTCAACTCCCAATCTTTCCGCACTTGTGAAAATCAACCCAATCATGTGAAAATTATAAGCGCACATATGGTTCTACCAATATAGAGGTGGAAGGACATGGGAAAAATAAAGAATAGGACATGGTTTTCAATACAAACATGTAAGAGAGAAAGAAAGTATAAAAGCGGTTTGGATGATCTAGAAATAGTTCGGGGTTCATGATTCAAAATTGTCTTCTATATTTTAGGAGCGTGGTTTTGAAAACTAATGTAAAAACTCAACAAATGTGCTCCCAACTTTTTTTTAGCCACTTGAAAACTCCTTAATTTACCAACTACTCCCTCCGTACTGATACAACATGTCGTTTAGGACAATGACACGGTCTTCAAAACACAACTTTGACCTCTTGTTTTTATAAAAATATTTATGGAAAAGTGATATATGTATACTTTTATGAAAGTATTTTTCAAGACAAATCCATTTATATAACTTTCACATTTGCAACCTCAACAACTTAAAAGGTATTGATGATTTATATTCCCAATGGTTGACCCAAACCTTGTCCAAAATGACATGTTTTACGAGTACGGAGGGAGTATTTTTTTAGAACGATTGGAGATGCTTTTAGACCACGTTTGGGTCTATAAAACTAATAGTTAGCTCCTTGGATAAAAAAGGTTTAGCTAATTGCTAGTGGAATACCCAATTAACAATAATTTCATTGGTCCAACTAAACTAGCTAATGCTCCGTTCGTTCCAAATTATAAGTTACTTTGACTTTTTTATATCCATTTTACAATGGATCTAAATATAATAATATGTTTAGATATATAGAAAAATGGATGAACAAAAAATCAAAGCGACTTATAATTTGGAATATAGGGAGTATTAGCTAAAAAGTATATTAGTTAGCTAACTATTAGCAACTAATCACACCAAACATGGTCCAAGATTGTCGATGAGGGACCCACGGGATACCCCACATAGAAGAGAGAAGATCTAGTCAAACTAGGATTCTCCATATGTAATCCCAGTAGCATTGCTATCATATAATCCTATTAGAACTTCTACATTGTAACCGACTAGGATTCTTGCCTCCTGAACTATATAAAGAAGGGCAGGGCTTCCTAGATTGGCACAACCTCAACACACAAGCCTAACAGAACAAGAGAACAGATAGAAGAGATCAGATAGAGAAAGATAAAGAGAATACTACATCGACAGCTGGCGCGCCAGGTAAGGATTTTCGGTGCGTTGCGTTCGAGAGCTCGATGGACCTCAAGATCACGACTCGTCGGCCCTCGTCGGCAACTCGCAGCGGTTCTCGTCGACAACTCGTTGTGTTCACAGCAACGACAATCTGCGACGGGATTTCACGTCTCAAACAATCGACTCCGAGCCACAAGCAAACTGTTCGACTGCATCAGGCTGTTCGACTACATCAAACGACAAGCGAGCTATCAAGCCTAGGTGCTTCCATCTACTTGAATGCTACGCCAACTACTTGAATGCCACGCGAACTACTCAGCTGCGGCGATTGACAACTCGGCCTACAATCAAGCTAATTCACGCTTTAAATTTTAATTTTTAATATATTTCCGAATAATTTTCGTGCGCCTCTGTGGTCGCACTATCCACGACTACTCCACATCTCCGAGCTTGTAGTCGGGATGACACCCAATGGGTGTGCATCGTGCACTCTAGTCTTCTCTTAATGGTCGCTAAAGTACTCGGGTAGCGCATGCCTTAATCCGTGAAGCCTCGGCTCTTTTGTGCATAAGTATCGATAAATGAGCAGCGATAACAGGGACCAAGGTGCTTAAACATATCAGGACACTACCTGGGTAGTTTACATGGCCTAACAAGAGCAAGACGCGACACATTCTTTTTATTTCGCGGAGGCTGACTGCTCTAGTCTTCTCTTAACGGTCGCTAAAGGACTTGGGTAGCGCATGCCTTAATCTGTTAAGTCTTGGCTCTTCTATGCCTAAGTCTCGATAAATGAGCAGCGATAACAGGGACCGTGGTGCTTAAACGTAACATGACGCTACATGAGGAGTTTACATGACCTAACAAGAGTAAGACGCGAAAATTTTTACATTCATTTCATAGTACCAGGGCCCACCCCTGATTATTTATTCATATATAGGACATGCTCCTGACTTTCTATCTAGAATGTCAATTATAGCATATTTTTAAATTTAACATGCAGGGGCTACATCTGTACCATGCCATTGGGAAGGACACGCTCCCGAGAGCTACCTTACTCAACCAACAAATCAGACAATTTCAAAAAGAACCCAGGCTGGTCAAAAAACAACCTAGACGAGGTGCGCCAAGGATCAGACAAGTTCAGAAAGAACCTGGATAGGTAAAAAACAACCCAGACAAGATGCGTCAAGGATCAGACAAGTTCAGAAAGAACCCAGGTTGATCAAAAAACAACCCAGACGAGGTGTGTCAAAATTACAGATAAGTTTAGAAAGAACCCGGGATGATAAAAAAACAACCCAGACGAGGTGCGTTAAGGATTGGACAAGTTTAGAAAGAACTTTGATTGAACAAACAACCAAGACGTTGTGCGTCAAAAATCAGAAAAGTTCAGAAAGAACCCAGGTTGATAAAAAACAACCTAGACGAGGTGCGTCAAGGATGAGACAAGTGCAGAAGCAACCCGGATTGAACAAAACAGCCCAAACAAAGGTGCATTAAGGATTAAACAAGTTCAGAAACAACCCAGATGAAGCGCGTCAAGGGTCGAAAAAGTCCAGAAACAACTCAGATGGATCAAAAACTTATCTGTAATTACAAGTACTCGGACACAGGCTTAGGGGCTACATGATACATATCCTCAAAAAGAAAACCCTCAAACTTTTTCTCAAGGACAGATTCTGGACACCCAAGAAGCAAGAGGCTCGGGGGCTACACTCACTAAAGAAAGAACCCAGAGAGAATAGACCAAAAGGACCCTCCAGCTTTTTCATCACAAAAAGCAAGAGGCTCGGGGGAGAAAGTGCACGTCAATCAAGGTGAACCAACCAAATAAAAGAAGACCATCTCAAGTCACTACAGAAGAACCCAGAATAGATACAAGAACTCGAAGATGAAGATCGAAAAGAACAAGGAAGTTCCTGGAGCTCAACCATGAAATGCTTGGGGGCTTGTCGGTACGGGACCCACGGGACAGCCCACATAGAAGAGATAATATTTAGTCCAACTAGGATTTCCCATACGTAATCCTAGTAGCATTGCTACTATGTAATCCTATTAGGACTTCTACTTTGTAACCGACTAGGACTCTTGTCTCCTGGACTATATAAAGGAGGGCATGGCTCTCTAGATCGGTACAACCTCAACATACGACCCCAACAGAATAAGAGAACAGATAGATGAGATCATAGAGAAAGATAGAAAGAATACTACAGATAGCGCAGCGCGTAATATATTATCTACCCCAGACTGGACATAGGGCGCCGTGATTTTGTGGCATGCCGAACCAGTATAAATCGTTGTCTCCCTGCGTTCACCATCGAGTTCCTACATACGTCGATACCCCTCCAAACAAATCATCGTCCCAGGTACCCTCATGACAAGCAGTCAATGGTATAAAACATCGTTAAAGATGTGTTCTTCATCGTATATATATACAACATTGACAACACATGTCTAGATAGGGGGGGAGAGGGTGAATCTAGGCGGAATCGACATAGGTTCATCATCAAAGTCGACTAGGGTCTTGTATATTCATTATTGAGCAGTGCAAACAAAATAGTGTTTTTTCGTTGGTTTTGCTTGAAGTCAGCGTGAATGGCAGATCAGGGTTTCATGAGAGTTTCATGAGCATTTTATAAGCTGGTGTGGCATTGTATTAATAGAGAGATGAGATATGATAAAAGTTTCATATGATGAAAAGAGTTTAATGGAATAAAACTTTTCCACACTATTTCCAATACATGGGAGTTTTGAAAACAGTGAGATGAAATCTTCAATTGGACTGCACTACCAGAATCCAGAGATTTCGTGAGAGTGCAAATCACGTCACGAAATATACTTTTACTCTCACGAAAATAATTCGTGAGGGTACACCGTCACGCAAAAACTCTCACGATAATAGACACACGAAAACCTTCCAGCACATATATATATATACTTACTAGTTACTACAACAGAAAGGATGCCTGGTTAGCAAAAGAAGCCAAAAGCCAGCACATACACATACTACAGCACCAAGGATGGATGATTAGCAAAAGAAGCCAAAAGGTTAGCAATGGTCAGGTTCCAATCACATCCATTGCATCAGTTATCACTGATATCAGCCCCGTCGGTATGGTCGCCATCCTCTTCTTCATGGTTGTTGCTTATGTTGTCACCTTCACTACCTCCGCTATCATCTTCATCAAAGTCATCACTGATACTGCTGTTGTCATCGTAGCTGTTACTGTCATCCATCTCATTGTAATCTTCATCATCATCATCAGTGACTATGTCATTGTCATTGCTAAGCATTTCAAGTGAGTGGAGTGGCAGCATGTGATGATTCAGAGACCTTAAAAAAGATCAAGTATGTTTGAATGTTTCAGTCTTCAAGTAAAAGAGATTATACAGTGGGCTATGTTTGTTTAGATTACTAACTATTTTTGTGAAAACAGGCTCAGATTTGTGAATAGTACCACATTTACCTGATGACGACGGACATCAAGATTTGCTAGACGGTTCATTAGATCAGCAGGAGGTTGCTTGTTCAGATCTTCAAAAATTGTCTGAAATTTATGTGTAAGCACGTTGGATCAATGCATATGATCAATAAACTGGTAAAGGAAAAGGATTGCTTATTACAGCATAAGCTGACGATTAACACCATTTTCCTCAATGAGAATCTCATTATTCTCATTCAATTTCTTATTTGTTTGTTCCAAGGCATCATTCCTCTCCTTCAACAGCAGCAGCCCCCCACCAGCAGAGCCTCAACCAGCTCAGGAGACTCAGGAGGCTAGTAGGCGAGGAGACCGAGCTGGCACCCCAGCTTCGCCGCTTTGGTCGTACCAGTGCTACAGTTCCAGCGAGGCTAGCTACATAGCGCAAGGGTTCATGCCCTCCGCCTAGACCACAGGGTCCACCTCCAGTGGTACACCTTGACTTGAGGGCTTGCCACAGCTAGACAGGTTCGCCAGCTGAGGTTTGTTGAGTTCGATGTGTGGTTCCCTCCGAGGAGGGATGAGAGAGCAGCAGAGGGTTTCTATACACCGCTCCAGGAAGACTTCTACAACGCATATCTAAATAGTGGGCAGTGTTCAGATCTCAAAGAGTCTGCAGTTTTAGAGTCTATTGTGCAGCAGCCGGAGAGCACATCCGCCCCTACTTGTCATATTTGCCGGGGCTCGCAAATCTGATTGGCCGGATAGGAGTATATGTAACCATCTTGGGTCTGACAGTTTTATGCTTCACTCTACGTTGATCCGCATCACAACTTCATTCACTTTGCATTCAACGACAGAGATTACTGGGTGATGAGTTTCAGGGCCTAGGAGATACTGAGGCTACAGGATCAGCCTGTCAAATTGCATGAGGTATGCTATGGATAGCATGAGCCTCCCAGGCGTCCTCATGGAGGGATGGTGCCCCCTACAGATCTGGTGCGACATTGCTTCAAGGAGCCCTTTGGTGAGGGGTCGAGTAGGAACCCGAGTAACCTGACTCCTACAATGCGAGTGCTAGAGGCCATTATCAGGAGGGACACTGCTTCCTAGGCTGGGATACAGGGAGGGTCTGACTCGCTTACAGCTCTGGCTCCTCAACGCCCTGATGCAGCAGACCGTGTTCGACATTTGGGACCTCCTTCTATCAGAGATGGAGGATACTATTGCTGAGGGCTTCAAGGGTCACAGGCAGGCTTCCGTATGCACATTGGATCACTTTCCTGATGCTTCAGTCAGTGCAGGTTCGGACCCCTAAGATGGTTGCAGAGTACAGAGGTGCCATCATAGAGTTTCCAGCATATAACATGGCACAGAGGATCAGACACAGCACTCCACAGACACTTCGCTCAGCCCAATCGTCGTCCAGATGTTCCCGAGTCAGCAGCTCAGCAGGACAAGATCATTAGAGGCATAGCCGCTACAGAGGAGGAGCAGCTTGAGGCACAGCAGGGGATGACCGAGTCCAGTGATAGTTCAGATGATGACTATCAGTCGATTCCTCAGATGCCTCCACGCAAGACATGATGTAGAGGCCGGCAGTTCCAGCTCAGCACCACCTGCACCTCAAACGGACCCCGCATTGATTGCCATTCTTGAGCGGATGCAGTGGATGCAGCGGGAGCAGGCACGATAGGCTCAGGAGACAGCTGCCAACTTTGCATAGTTTTAGGCTCGTCAGGACAAGTTCCAGCGGGCAGCAGTAGCTCCTTTAGCACCAGCAGTTACTTATGCAGCAATAGCTCATGGGATTTATGCAGCATGTCGTCGCAGCACTTGGGGCCCCATAGCCACAGCTTTCGCCCCAGCTTGCTCCACCTGCCACCACTTCGACGACTCCAGCAGTACAGCCCAGTGGGCTTCAGAGTCAGGGACAGCCTCTAGCTCCATTTGCTTCACCTATAGTTCAGGTGTCCCAGTGGTTGTCCTCACCAGTGGTTGCCCCGCAGTTCACTACCACCACTTCCTGAGCGATTTCTTCCATTTCTGGAGGGCCATAGATTCACACCGCCCCGACTTGGAAAGCAGCGAGGACGATGGCATCACCTAGACACTTGGGAGTTCAGGCCAGTACTCGACCAGATCAGCATACATGATTTAATTTTCTGGACAAACATACTCGACTTTTCCATGGCTGATCTGGGAACCATGGGCACCTGCCAAATGCAAATTCTTCTTGTGGCTCCTGCTTCAAGACAGGTTATGGACAGCGGCTCGCTTGCAATTGCGCAAATGGAAGAACAACTATTTTTGTGCATTGTGTGAAAGAAACCTGGAGACCGCGCACCACCTCTTCTTCGAATGCCCTTTATCTCGCCAGGTATGGCAACTTGTGGCTTCCTGGAGTCTTTGTCCTAGTATGCAGCCATCATCCTGGGAGGACACGAGCGAACTGGTGGATTGCTTCCAACAACTACTGAGCTCAGGAGGAAGGAAGGAGCACACCATGTCAATCCTAACCTTGTGGAGCCTCTGGAGATGCAGAAATGCAATTGTGTTCAGAGAGGAGAGGAAGACGGCACTGCCATGCTAGCGGAGATCAAAGACCTACCGCCCCTGCAATGGTCGATGGCGGGATGTAATGCCCTGAAGCCTCTTTTTGTTGTTAATCCTAGTAGTGAGTAATCGATTCTGAACTTAAGCCCCAGGCGGCCTAGGCTGTCCTGGGGAGCACCGCTCGTGCTTGTAATCGGATATTTACGCTCCTCTTCTTATTATTAATCAAAGCCGGATAATCCGAATCTTTCAAAAAAAAAAAAAGGCCAATGTGTCGTGTGTCCCTCGACCGGATCGGATCGGATACGTAATACTGGACAACTCTGTTTAGCCAGCTCCGTGAGCAAGGCCCAATGGCCAATAGCCCAATATTCCAGTTTTGCAGATCAAATTGAGAAGGGACGTGTCACGTGTGACAGCCAAATATAATCGAGAGAGTAAAAAATGAGCTGGAAAAATGTAATTATATTGAAGATCAAATTTGGGACATTTGTACAAATTTCAAAAAAAAAAAAAAAAGCAAAGCCTCGGCCCCAGTTTTAGAACCGGTTGAGCCGATTTTGGTAGTCCAAGATTATTTCGAGTTTTCTTGTTGGCAACTCCTCTATCTCGCAGGAATTAATCTTGTAATTCTGTGTGGAATAAATTTTGTATTCTCTACTAGGATATGATCACTCACCTCTATTTATATGACAGGATTATGGCTAATTGAGGGATCTCTATCTTTCCGATCAATTGAAAACCAATCTACTGCACTTTTTTATCCTCAAACTCTTCCAATCTCCTTGTGTCCAACACTTTTCTACACAAGATTTGCTGGCATTCTAAGTTGCCTCGCTGATCCTTAGACATCTCCTGCTATGCTCCTCCCTGACAATATCAGATCAGTCTCGCTGACCCCTAGCCAGCATCGCTATTTATACCTACCTCTACCTCGGTTGCGTGTCTCGATCGTGTACGGCCCTTGCAATTATGCACTTGATGGTGTGTGATCGAATTAGTGTCAATACTTTTTTTAGCGACTCTATTGGAAAATGAAAGGAAAAAAATATTTACCCCTATGTGGTTGTGTCTAGTTGTGTACAAACATCTTACATAATTTTACTATTGTTTGTTTGTTCTCAGGATCATTTTTTAAAACTATGGAGGGGCCAAGGCCCCTACAGTAAATTAGTTAAACCAGGAAAAGTGTTAAGATACAAACAAGCTCAAGAAACAAAGAAAGATAAAAAAAAAGCTATAGTCTATGTATTGGTGATTTAGATGACAACACAAGTCTAAGACTAACACGAGTATAAAGTGTTTTAGACGTATTATGTCCTAGGGATGCAAGAAACGAAGTGGTGCAAAGATCGCCGGAGAAACGACCCAAACACCAGTACTTCACAGCCCTGTTTGGCACAAGGCACTACACAACCTGTCGAGAAGAAAATGAGCCGTAGCAGAACATCTAGTTCTGATCAGTAAGGTGGCAAAAGGAAAATGGCACTCAACGAGTCACCGTATGATCTAGCAGAAGGAAAACGGAAACTCTACAACGCGATGGGGAGCAGCAGGGTTTTAAGCAAGGGGAGCAGCAGGGTTTAGAAGAGACATCCGGCGACACTGGTCACTAGCAAACTGATAAGCCAAAGTGAAAGCAGAGTGAATGTGGGCCGAGTGAGGCCGAAATGGCCCGTCAACAAAAACAGTCGCCAGTCTATAAAACCGGACGATTGTCAGAGTTTGGCAAATGAACTTGGCATCCACAAAAATTTGGCAAAACAAGAAAAAGTGCTCTCCAACAATTTGGCAAATGAACTTGGCATTTTTGGCAACTTGGCAAATATCCTCCCCAACTTGGTAAAGATGCCAACTGGAACGCAACTTGGCATCGGTGTTTCGCGCAGCGCCGATCCTTCTCCCGCGCGCACGAAGCGGTCTTTTCTCCTTCTCCCGATCGCGCCTTTATCCCGCGTGAAGCCAGGACCGCCGCAGTCGTTGTTCTTTCCCTTCGCGCGAGCAGAAACCCCATCGGTGCCGGTGGCTGGGCTGGCCGTTCTTCCTTCCCATCGCACGAACACAAACCCCATCTGCGCCGTTCCATCGTTGAGGTTCGTTCTTCCATCTATTCCTCTTCGTTGATCATCGCCGACATCTGCTAGGGTTCACGATAGGTCCCTGATGGTCTGATGGTCACGTACGCTAGGTTTCAGCTGTAGGTAGTCATCGTGTAGCTAGGGTTGACGCTAGGTCTGATGGTGTCGCTAGGTCGTGCTGCTACCCTCTATCTGATGGTCACGGTCTTGATGTCGTCCTGATGCCCTCTATTTGTTCGGTGTTTATTCATGTCGATCTGATGGTGTGATTGGTCACGTAGGGTTCTTCTGTCGGTACTCATCGTGTAGCTATGTTTGAGGCTAGGTCGGATGGTCATGCTTATGTGTTGATCTCATTTGTAAACTTGATGGTACCGTATTTTTTCATCCGTATGTGTTGATCTCATTTGTAATATTGTTTGTAGATTCATTGCAATGGAAGGATGTGGATTCTTGACGGACATTCTTCTGAATGGTGATCATGATCTTGCTGGTTTGGATGACCTGAACTTTCCGCTCACACAAGACACTCAGCGTGTCCATGGACTGACTTCTAAAGTTGAACAAGAAGGAACGACGCGGCGGCGGCGGCTTCGCGCGAGGAACAAGAGCGTCACGCGACGGCGCGTGGAACACAGACCGTCCGCAAAAAAATATAAGACTTGTGAGCCTTCTTTTTTCATTTTGCCAAGTCCAAATTACCAAACCATTAGAGATGGGCTGTTTTTTAACTTGCCATATGGTTTTGAGAGTTGGCAAAACATAAGATTTGCTAAGTCAAATTTGACAAACTCTTGGAGATGCTCTTAGAGCTTAAATTTACAAAAAAATGTTTCATTTTTCCGCATAAAGTTTTTAGAATTTTAGTATACTAGCAATGTACACCTGCTCTCTAAAAAAAGCAACGTGCACGTGTGTTCCTATGGGTGAACACCTGTTTTTACTCTGACAAGCTAGCCTACTTACAATACCGTATCTCTTATGGCCTTAGACTTGAAGCATCTCCAAGAGTTTTCAAAACCCACTCCTAATATTTTTTTTTGCAAGATTGAAAAACTAGTCTCCAACAACTTCTATATCTCAACTCCCAATCTTTCCGCACTTGTGAAAATCAACCCAATCATGTGAAAATTATAAGCGCACATATGGTTCTACCAATATAGAGGTGGAAGGACATGGGAAAAATAAAGAATAGGACATGGTTTTCAATACAAACATGTAAGAGAGAAAGAAAGTATAAAAGCGGTTTGGATGATCTAGAAATAGTTCGGGGTTCATGATTCAAAATTGTCTTCTATATTTTAGGAGCGTGGTTTTGAAAACTAATGTAAAAACTCAACAAATGTGCTCCCAACTTTTTTTTAGCCACTTGAAAACTCCTTAATTTACCAACTACTCCCTCCGTACTGATACAACATGTCGTTTAGGACAATGACACGGTCTTCAAAACACAACTTTGACCTCTTGTTTTTATAAAAATATTTATGGAAAAGTGATATATGTATACTTTTATGAAAGTATTTTTCAAGACAAATCCATTTATATAACTTTCACATTTGCAACCTCAACAACTTAAAAGGTATTGATGATTTATATTCCCAATGGTTGACCCAAACCTTGTCCAAAATGACATGTTTTACGAGTACGGAGGGAGTATTTTTTTAGAACGATTGGAGATGCTTTTAGACCACGTTTGGGTCTATAAAACTAATAGTTAGCTCCTTGGATAAAAAAGGTTTAGCTAATTGCTAGTGGAATACCCAATTAACAATAATTTCATTGGTCCAACTAAACTAGCTAATGCTCCGTTCGTTCCAAATTATAAGTTACTTTGACTTTTTTATATCCATTTTACAATGGATCTAAATATAATAATATGTTTAGATATATAGAAAAATGGATGAACAAAAAAATCAAAGCGACTTATAATTTGGAATATAGGGAGTATTAGCTAAAAAGTATATTAGTTAGCTAACTATTAGCAACTAATCACACCAAACATGGTCCAAGATTGTCGATGAGGGACCCACGGGATACCCCACATAGAAGAGAGAAGATCTAGTCAAACTAGGATTCTCCATATGTAATCCCAGTAGCATTGCTATCATATAATCCTATTAGAACTTCTACATTGTAACCGACTAGGATTCTTGCCTCCTGAACTATATAAAGAAGGGCAGGGCTTCCTAGATTGGCACAACCTCAACACACAAGCCTAACAGAACAAGAGAACAGATAGAAGAGATCAGATAGAGAAAGATAAAGAGATACTACATCGACAGCTGGCGCGCCAGGTAAGGATTTTCGGTGCGTTGCGTTCGAGAGCTCGATGGACCTCAAGATCACGACTCGTCGGCCCTCGTCGGCAACTCGCAGCGGTTCTCGTCGACAACTCGTTGTGTTCACAGCAACGACAATCTGCGACGGGATTTCACGTCTCAAACAATCGACTCCGAGCCACAAGCAAACTGTTCGACTGCATCAGGCTGTTCGACTACATCAAACGACAAGCGAGCTATCAAGCCTAGGTGCTTCCATCTACTTGAATGCTACGCCAACTACTTGAATGCCACGCGAACTACTCAGCTGCGGCGATTGACAACTCGGCCTACAATCAAGCTAATTCACGCTTTAAATTTTAATTTTTAATATATTTCCGAATAATTTTCGTGCGCCTCTGTGGTCGCACTATCCACGACTACTCCACATCTCCGAGCTTGTAGTCGGGATGACACCCAATGGGTGTGCATCGTGCACTCTAGTCTTCTCTTAATGGTCGCTAAAGTACTCGGGTAGCGCATGCCTTAATCCGTGAAGCCTCGGCTCTTTTGTGCATAAGTATCGATAAATGAGCAGCGATAACAGGGACCAAGGTGCTTAAACATATCAGGACACTACCTGGGTAGTTTACATGGCCTAACAAGAGCAAGACGCGACACATTCTTTTTATTTCGCGGAGGCTGACTGCTCTAGTCTTCTCTTAACGGTCGCTAAAGGACTTGGGTAGCGCATGCCTTAATCTGTTAAGTCTTGGCTCTTCTATGCCTAAGTCTCGATAAATGAGCAGCGATAACAGGGACCGTGGTGCTTAAACGTAACATGACGCTACATGAGGAGTTTACATGACCTAACAAGAGTAAGACGCGAAAATTTTTACATTCATTTCATAGTACCAGGGCCCACCCCTGATTATTTATTCATATATAGGACATGCTCCTGACTTTCTATCTAGAATGTCAATTATAGCATATTTTTAAATTTAACATGCAGGGGCTACATCTGTACCATGCCATTGGGAAGGACACGCTCCCGAGAGCTACCTTACTCAACCAACAAATCAGACAATTTCAAAAAGAACCCAGGCTGGTCAAAAAACAACCTAGACGAGGTGCGCCAAGGATCAGACAAGTTCAGAAAGAACCTGGATAGGTAAAAAACAACCCAGACAAGATGCGTCAAGGATCAGACAAGTTCAGAAAGAACCCAGGTTGATCAAAAAACAACCCAGACGAGGTGTGTCAAAATTACAGATAAGTTTAGAAAGAACCCGGGATGATAAAAAAACAACCCAGACGAGGTGCGTTAAGGATTGGACAAGTTTAGAAAGAACTTTGATTGAACAAAACAACCAAGACGTTGTGCGTCAAAAATCAGAAAAGTTCAGAAAGAACCCAGGTTGATAAAAAACAACCTAGACGAGGTGCGTCAAGGATGAGACAAGTGCAGAAGCAACCCGGATTGAACAAAACAGCCCAAACAAAGGTGCATTAAGGATTAAACAAGTTCAGAAACAACCCAGATGAAGCGCGTCAAGGGTCGAAAAAGTCCAGAAACAACTCAGATGGATCAAAAACTTATCTGTAATTACAAGTACTCGGACACAGGCTTAGGGGCTACATGATACATATCCTCAAAAAGAAAACCCTCAAACTTTTTCTCAAGGACAGATTCTGGACACCCAAGAAGCAAGAGGCTCGGGGGCTACACTCACTAAAGAAAGAACCCAGAGAGAATAGACCAAAAGGACCCTCCAGCTTTTTCATCACAAAAAGCAAGAGGCTCGGGGGAGAAAGTGCACGTCAATCAAGGTGAACCAACCAAATAAAAGAAGACCATCTCAAGTCACTACAGAAGAACCCAGAATAGATACAAGAACTCGAAGATGAAGATCGAAAAGAACAAGGAAGTTCCTGGAGCTCAACCATGAAATGCTTGGGGGCTTGTCGGTACGGGACCCACGGGACAGCCCACATAGAAGAGATAATATTTAGTCCAACTAGGATTTCCCATACGTAATCCTAGTAGCATTGCTACTATGTAATCCTATTAGGACTTCTACTTTGTAACCGACTAGGACTCTTGTCTCCTGGACTATATAAAGGAGGGCATGGCTCTCTAGATCGGTACAACCTCAACATACGACCCCAACAGAATAAGAGAACAGATAGATGAGATCATAGAGAAAGATAGAAAGAATACTACAGATAGCGCAGCGCGTAATATATTATCTACCCCAGACTGGACATAGGGCGCCGTGATTTTGTGGCATGCCGAACCAGTATAAATCGTTGTCTCCCTGCGTTCACCATCGAGTTCCTACATACGTCGATACCCCTCCAAACAAATCATCGTCCCAGGTACCCTCATGACAAGCAGTCAATGGTAAAACATCGTTAAAGATGTGTTCTTCATCGTATATATATACAACATTGACAACACATGTCTAGATAGGGGGGGAGAGGGTGAATCTAGGCGGAATCGACATAGGTTCATCATCAAAGTCGACTAGGGTCTTGTATATTCATTATTGAGCAGTGCAAACAAAATAGTGTTTTTTCGTTGGTTTTGCTTGAAGTCAGCGTGAATGGCAGATCAGGGTTTCATGAGAGTTTCATGAGCATTTTATAAGCTGGTGTGGCATTGTATTAATAGAGAGATGAGATATGATAAAAGTTTCATATGATGAAAAGAGTTTAATGGAATAAAACTTTTCCACACTATTTCCAATACATGGGAGTTTTGAAAACAGTGAGATGAAATCTTCAATTGGACTGCACTACCAGAATCCAGAGATTTCGTGAGAGTGCAAATCACGTCACGAAATATACTTTTACTCTCACGAAAATAATTCGTGAGGGTACACCGTCACGCAAAAACTCTCACGATAATAGACACACGAAAACCTTCCAGCACATATATATATATACTTACTAGTTACTACAACAGAAAGGATGCCTGGTTAGCAAAAGAAGCCAAAAGCCAGCACATACACATACTACAGCACCAAGGATGGATGATTAGCAAAAGAAGCCAAAAGGTTAGCAATGGTCAGGTTCCAATCACATCCATTGCATCAGTTATCACTGATATCAGCCCCGTCGGTATGGTCGCCATCCTCTTCTTCATGGTTGTTGCTTATGTTGTCACCTTCACTACCTCCGCTATCATCTTCATCAAAGTCATCACTGATACTGCTGTTGTCATCGTAGCTGTTACTGTCATCCATCTCATTGTAATCTTCATCATCATCATCAGTGACTATGTCATTGTCATTGCTAAGCATTTCAAGTGAGTGAGTGGCAGCATGTGATGATTCAGAGACCTAAAAAAGATCAAGTATGTTTGAAATGTTTCAGTCTTCAAGTAAAAAGAGATTATACAGTGGGCTATGTTTGTTTAGATTACTAACTATTTTTGTGAAAACAGGCTCAGATTTGTGAATAGTACCACATTTACCTGATGACGACGGACATCAAGATTTGCTAGACGGTTCATTAGATCAGCAGGAGGTTGCTTGTTCAGATCTTCAAAAATTGTCTGAAATTTATGTGTAAGCACGTTGGATCAATGCATATGATCAATAAACTGGTAAATGAAAAGGATTGCTTATTACCAGCATAAGCTGACGATTAACACCATTTTCCTCAATGAGAATCTCATTATTCTCATTCAATTTCTTATTTGTTTGTTCCAAGGCATCATTCCTCTCCTTCAACAGCAGCAGCCCCCCACCAGCAGAGCCTCAACCAGCTCAGGAGACTCAGGAGGGCTAGTAGGCCGAGGAGACCGAGCTGGCACCCCAGCTTCGCCGCTTTGGTCGTACCAGTGCTACAGTTCCAGCGAGGCTAGCTACATAGCGCAAGGGTTCATGCCCTCCGCCTAGACCACAGGGTCCACCTCCAGTGGTACACCTTGACTTGAGGGCTGCCACAGCTAGACAGGTTCGCCAGCTGAGGTTTGTTGAGTTCGATGTGTGGTTCCCTCCGAGGAGGGATGAGAGAGCAGCAGAGGGTTTCTATACACCGCTCCAGGAAGACTTCTACAACGCATATCTAAATAGTGGGGCAGTGTTCAGATCTCAAAGAGTCTGCAGTTTAGAGTCTATTGTGGCAGCAGCCGGAGAGCACATCCGCCCCTACTTGTCATATTTGCCGGGGCTCGCAAATCTGATTGGCCGGATAGGAGTATATGTACCATCTTGGGTCTGACAGTTTTATGCTTCACTCTACGTTGATCCGCATCACAACTTCATTCACTTTGCATTCAACGACAGAGATTACTGGGTGATGAGTTTCAGGGCCTAGGAGATACTGAGGCTACAGGATCAGCCTGTCAAATTGCATGAGGTATGCTATGGATAGCATGAGCCTCCCAGGCGTCCTCATGGAGGGATGGTGCCCCCTACAGATCTGGTGCGACATTGCTTCAAGGAGCCCTTTGGTGAGGGGTCGAGTAGGAACCCGAGTAACCTGACTCCTACAATGCGAGTGCTAGAGGCCATTATCAGGAGGACACTGCTTCCTAGGCTGGGATACAGGGAGGGTCTGACTCGCTTACAGCTCTGGCTCCTCAACGCCCTGATGCAGCAGACCGTGTTCGACATTTGGGACCTCCTTCTATCAGAGATGGAGGATACTATTGCTGAGGGCTTCAAGGGTCACAGGCAGCTTCCGTATGCACATTGGATCACTTTCCTGATGCTTCAGTCAGTGCAGGTTCGGACCCCTAAGATGGTTGCAGAGTACAGAGGTGCCATCATAGAGTTTCCAGCATATAACATGGCACAGAGGATCAGACACAGCACTCCACAGACACTCGCTCAGCCCAATCGTCGTCCAGATGTTCCCGAGTCAGCAGCTCAGCAGGACAAGATCATTAGAGGCATAGCCGCTACAGAGGAGGAGCAGCTTGAGGCACAGCAGGGGATGACCGAGTCCAGTGATAGTTCAGATGATGACTATCAGTCGATTCCTCAGATGCCTCCACGCAGACATGATGTAGAGGCCGGCAGTTCCAGCTCAGCACCACCTGCACCTCAAACGGACCCCGCATTGATTGCCATTCTTGAGCGGATGCAGTGGATGCAGCGGGAGCAGGCACGATAGGCTCAGGAGACAGCTGCCAACTTTGCATAGTTTTAGGCTCGTCAGGACAAGTTCCAGCGGCAGCAGTAGCTCCTTTAGCACCAGCAGTTACTTATGCAGCAATAGCTCATGGGATTTATGCAGCATGTCGTCGCAGCACTTGGGGCCCCATAGCCACAGCTTTCGCCCCTAGCTTGCTCCACCTGCCACCACTTCGACGACTCCAGCAGTACAGCCCAGTGGGCTTCAGAGTCAGGGACAGCCTCTAGCTCCATTTGCTTCACCTATAGTTCAGGTGTCCCAGTGGTTGTCCTCACCAGTGGTTGCCCCGCAGTTCACTCCATATCACATGGGTTTCTCACCGGAGCAGTCACCCTCGCTATTCGTGCCTGACACGTCAGTCTCCAGGAGTCTTGGAGCATCCTTCAGCGAGTTGACCGGCATGCCTACACCTCCTCATATGCATACTACCGGTCCTTCTACAGCAGCTCCAGTTGTCATGACTACTCAGAGGCTCCCCTCGCCTGTCGCCTCATCAGATCCTACGACAGACGTCCTAGCAGCATCACAGGCAGCACCTGCCCCAGCTCAGACCCAGACCACTTCAGCGACACTTCCTGCCATAGAGGGTCAGTTAGTTCAGAGCTCAGGGTCAAATGATGATGGCGCCCAGTTTCATCTTGCTCCACGTACTTCAGCGCCCGGCTCGTCCGCTGCAGCCCTGCCGACCGACCCTTAGGTTTTGGTGTTTGACGCCAAAGGGGGAGAGGGTTCGAGTATGTAGACTCAAGGGGAGCGAGATTTAGGGGGAGCTAGTTATCTAGTAGTAGCTTATTATATACATTTGGAGTTCTATTTGTGTGATACACTATTACTATTATGCATTCGTGTGTTACTTTCATGCATATTATTATATCTATGTGATAGTGCTATCTACATGTTTGTGATATATGACATGTGAGCTTTCTACTTTGAATTATTTATGTCATATCACTTGTGTTATGCTCATTTGCTTTTGCTTCCGCGTTTATACTTCGATGCAAATGAGTTTTGTTACTTGTACTCATGCTTAATTCATATCCTTTGAGTACGTTGTGTTGGCTTGGGTCATATAAGCTTGCCTAACTCTTTTGTTCTTATTGACAAAAGCTTATATGAACCAAGCCCGTCAAAAACCTCACACTTTTACATACTCGAGGTGGTATTGTCATCAATCACCAAAAAGGGGGAGATTGAAAGCATCTAGGCCCCTAGTTGGATTTCGGTGATTAATGTCAATACAATATTACTATGACTAACGTGTGTTTTGTAGAGGCAATTAAGTTAGGTCATGGTAATGGAGATCGATTGGGCAATCGAGGTGGTCATGCCCCTACGATGGAAATCGTTTCGGTTTTCAAAGGATTGACGACAAGGTTAAGGATGACTAGTTCTAAGTGTCAATTGGAGTTGGAGTGACACTTAGAGTAGTTTAGGACTTTGTTTTTCCTTTGGCCGTACTATTAAGGGGGGTATGAACGGGTAGCTTGACCTAGTTGAGTCTAGTGAGTTAGGTGTGGTGCACACTTGTTAAAACTAGCTCTAGGTAGCTCCTATGAGTGCCTAAGATCCTTTGGAGCAAACTTCATTCACATATGATCGAGAGTTGGAAGTGAATGGAGGGTTAAATGCTGACCGGACGCTGGCTCCAGTGTGACCGGACGCTGGCCGCAGGGTCCGGTCAGTTCATTTGATCAAGAGACAGTGTTCAGTGCGACCGGACGCTGTAGAGGTCAAGTGACCGGACGCTGAGAGGCAGCATCCGGTCAACTCCAGTAAGGTTCCAGAGAAGGGAATCTGTGACCGGACGCGTCTAGTCAGTACTGACCGGACCCTGAGGGTTCAGCGTCCGGTCGAGTCCAGTAAGCATCCAGTGAGGGTTTCATGCGACCGGACGCGTCCGGTCAGTGGTGACCAGACCCTGCCAGCGTCCGGTCAACACATTTCCACTGGTTCGCGGGTTGAACTGACCGGAGCATCCGGTCAACACGACCGGAGCGTCCGGTCACCCCGCAGAAGCTCATAACGGTTCGTTTTTTAGGCTGTCTTATAAATAGAAGCTCCACTCGTGTGTGGAGTCACTTTTGCTCATTCCAACAATTGAGAAACACGTTTGTGAGTGCCAAGAAGAGCAAGGTCCTAGTGAGGTGATTGAGATTTGAGAATCCAAGAGAGTAGCCTCATTAGTGAATCAAGAGTAGCAAAGTGTGCATCCATCTTCTCATTAGGCTTCGCGTGGTCAAGTGAGAGTTCGTGCTTGTTACTCTTGGTGATCGTCATCACCTAGATGGCTTGGTGGTGATTGGGAGCTTGGTGATCACCCGGCGGAGCTTGTGGGTGACCCAACTCAAGTTGTGAGCGGCTTTGGGAGATTCGCCGCGACGGACTATCGAAGAATCAACCCGTAGAGAGCACTTGATCCTTGCGCGGATCAAGGGGGAGCTACACCCTTGCACGGGTGCTCCAACGAGGACTAGTGGGGAGTGGCGACTCTCCGATACCTCGGCAAAACATCGCCGCGTTCCTCTCTCTCTATTTAATTTGAGCATTTACTTTGAGTATTTACTTTGAGCAATTCAATACTTGTTTTTACATCCATAGAATTGCATGCTAGAGTAAGTTTGGAACATAGGTTGCAAGTCCGTTGTGCGTTAGTTTTGATAGAAACACTTTTCTAGGCACAAGGGGTTAATTGGGCTATCCGTAGGATTTGATTATTGCAAGAAAATTTAGAATTAGCCCAATTCACCCCCCCTCTTGGGCATCTTGATCCTTTCAATTAGGAAGGAGTTTGAATTGGGGACAGAGAAGTCTGACAAGGAGAGGTTTAGAGGCTATTGCAGATCCAAGGGTTGTCCATGGATAATAAGAGCCAGGACACAGATTGATGGCAGTGCCAGGGTACTAACACTTCTTTGTCACGTTGATGTATCTTTCTTTGTCTTATATGTATGTAGGATATGTTCTTATCTTGACTATTTCTAACTATTTTTCATGTCTATGCAGATCCAGATCAATAAGGTGGTCCACAAGTGTCCTTCAAAAAGCAGAGTTCTTGGTAGGATGGCATCCCAGGCATGGATTGCAAAGAGGGCTATCCCACATTTGAAGGATAATCCTTAGATAGGTCCCAAGGCTGTGCAGAAAGAGTTAGAGAGGAAGTACAACATCAAGATGGCATATCAGACTGTATTTTATGGGAGACAGAGGGCTGCAGATAAATTATTTGGTAAGTGGGATGACTATTTCGATAGTTTGTTCAGATTCAAGGCTGAGATCGAGCTTAGGGACCCTGGTAGTGTAGTTGAGATAGATACCCTTAATGTGGATGGCAAAGTACATTTCAGTAGATTTTTTTGTTCCTTCAAAGCAAGCTTAGATGGATTTATAAATGGCTGCAGACCATATATTAGTGTAGATTCAACTGCTCTAAATGGTGAGTGGAATGGCCACATGCCTGTAGCCAATGCAATAGATGGCCATAATTGGTTGTACCTAATTGCATTTGCCGTCAGTGGAAAGTGAGTGGCAAGCCATGTCCACATGCACTGGCAGTCATAACAACTGAAAGGCAAGTAAACATGGAGAACTATGTGGATGTGGCCTACTCAGTGCACAAGTTCCAAGCAGCCTATGATGGAATGATTCCTGTCATCACTGATAAGAGCCAGTGGTCAACAGTTGACAAGGGGTTCAAGCTTCTTCCACCAATTGGGAAGGAAAGAGGACTTGGGAGGCAAAGGAAAAAGAGGATTCTAGGATGCCTAGAGAGAAGTGGTAAAGCCACAAGGCAAGTTACTTGCAAGGGCTGTGGTGAATTAGGCCATAGGAGGACTAGTTGGAGGTGCCCACTAAGTGTCACCAAAAAAGGTAACTTACTAACCTAAGCTACACACCTTGCTGAATTTGCCACATTTTTTTACTAACTAAATGTAGTTGCAGGAAGAGGACAAGGAAGACAAAGTCAAAGAAAGGGCCAGGGTGATGACATGGACACTGAAACTGCACCACCTTCCCCAAATCCACCAGCGGCTCCTGAGCCTGAAACAGCTGCACAGGCACCTTCACCAAGGACCCCAAGAAAAAGGGCAGCCCTAGCACCATCACCAATGACACCTAGAACAAGGGTAGCAGCAAAGAAGGAAAGAGAGGCAGCAGAAGCAGCAACAAGGTACATTGTGACTACCTAAATTATGTCTACATAACTCATGAACTTGGCAACATGTCACTAATCCACTTTGAAATGCAGGATGTTGGACTTGGAACCTCCCCAGCCCTTAGAAATGATCATTGCAGAGGCTGAGCACCCACCAAAATCTGCACCAGCTAAGAAGTTGACCCCAAGAAAGAAGCTGGCCACAAAGATAAAGAAATCACCTGCCAAGGGGACCTGAGAACAAGGGCAGCAATCAAGAAAGCTTAGCTTTGTGATTGTGATGCATATTTTGGGACATATGGTATTGTAATGTATTGCCTTCTAGGCCTAAACAACCTGTTATGGTAGTATTGCCTTCTAGGCCTCTGAAAACTTGTAATGACTTGTCTATGGTTGTGGCATGTACTCAGCCTGAACAACCTGTTATATTGCCTTCTATGCCTGCCTGAACAACCTGTTATGTTGCTGTTGGTTTTATCTTATTTGTAATGCTATATCAGTGCTCTTTTTGTGAGGATTTTAGGATGTCATGTACAAGTGCAATAACAAAAACAACATTCCCTTGCATTAACCATTCAACATTTTAGAGATACATGCCCACTGCTCGGTCCAACAAACACACAGTTCAATTACAAACTACAGGTTCAACTAAAGCATCCAGGTTCACCTCAAGTTTAACTAAAAGACAACAAGAACTACTTCATTACATACATAACTCCAACAGCTACACCAACACCAATGACCAAGCTCAAAGTCTTCACTGCACCAACCAAAGCATCTAGCTTCACCTCCATTGAGTTGTTCTCCACACGAACCACTGCACTTGAATCAGCTTCGACTACAAGAGATGAGGCCTTCTATGACAATTAGACGTTTATCTCTTGTCATAGAAGGCCCGTCATTAAAGACCTTATGTGACAATTATAAGCTATTTTTGTGACAATTCTTCCTCAACTGCTGCTTGAACTTATCCAAGATTCATCACAATCTTCCCCGTGTCCACCAACAGGCCCAAGTAATCTAGCTGCCACTCAAAAAAGCCACACTTGACTAGAACCTAAACACATGCACACACCATCATAACTGACCGATCGAGTCCAAATCATGAACAAATCGAAACAAAAATAGTGGGTTACCCCTTGCATGTTCCTGGGGCACTTGAAGAAGACACGCCCCTTGTTTCCATTGTCATCTGTTTGGGCCACGAGCTCCAGCACCCTCTGCAGCCCACACTCATCGCACATGATAAGGGGGAGCCTCGTGTGTCTCCCGAGTGGGTACTCCCCTATCGTGTCCGGTAGCCACGGGCGCCTGATGCGCGTCGACGAGCTTGCATGACGGGACATGGCGGCTAGGGTTGGGAGGGGCGTCGGCGACCAAGTGAGGAAGAAAAGAGCCTGGAAGAAGAGGATGTGGGAGAGGGATGCGACTGAGCAGATGGGAGGGAGACAACGTGCGTTAAGTGAGAGAAGGCGAGGGCAGGCTGGTCTTTTGGCGTCGGTCTTCACGGGTCAACTCTCCATTGCTACGCTGGCTGGCTGGTCTGGCTTGCCACGTCAGCCAAAATGGCAAAATATTAGGCGAGCTACTGTTTCCCGGGACATTTTTGTAGTTGTCGTTCCAAAGCTGGCAAACGGAGAGTGCGCCACCATTATAGTGGCAAAAAAAATAGAAATCCCCTATTCAAGGGAACAACCTACCTTGATAGCCGCAAAATGTTTCAAAGTTCACAGTTATGCTTAGCAAACAAGAACGATATCATGTGCAATGATCTCGGCATGGTTACAACATGATTTCTGGTCAACTTCTTCAACATGTTCTTTGTCCTGAAACTCAATTCAGAAGAAATAATGAACATAAGGCTAGAAGAACCTATAGCCAACTTCACCGGGTTTACTATCAAAACATACCAATAAAAAGATTATACTTCACTCAACCTGCTAAAGTCTTTTTAAATGTCACCAAAAACAACATATGTGATGTGCACTTAATTAAATACCTTTTTGTATCGAACCAACTACCGGTTGCAATTTGGGATAGGGAAACATCCGTAGCATGAAGAGGCCGGTAACCTTTTTGAACAAAGAAAATACGTGGATCATGCTTGTGACAGTTACTGTGTCGGCTGTGTGATCTAATAACATGATAAGCAAGGCATTTTAAGCTCTAATCAATACTCTATGCTTGTTCTTTGAATAATATTTTGGAGTTTAGGTGGTGCCATTTGCAGCATATTAAATTTGCTCAATATATGACAATGCGGTGTACTACCATGACACATGCTGGACTCATCCTTTTCGTTCAGCTCTCCTATGGGACAGAAGTCTGAGTTGAACAGTGCAAATTTGCTAAAAGTTAAAATATTAAGTGTTTATGCATGAGAATGACTTCTTCTATATTTCTTTCGTGGATGGTGGAACCCTCCAATTAACCCACCAAGAATATGTTGTGAAATTCAAAGAGCTGGTGATGGTGATGAGCAAAAGCGGGGAACGGTGTGGCCAAGGCGGTGGCGGCCGCAGCAGCTGTCGTCATGATGGGAACGACGGAAGCTAGCTGGTTGTGGTCATTACATGGCAGATGTTCCTGCATTGTTTTTTTGAGTGGGATCTATATAGACCTGTGTTTTGATAGAACCTTATACAGTAGGAACTGCACTACTATTGAATTGCACTAGGTACCTGGATTATTATCTGCGGAACTGCACTACTATTAAATTGTTTATGCAAAATAATCTAATTGCTTAGTATCTATAAGGATCCGATTTGCTTATGCAATGGAAACCGTAGTACTATCTGTTCTCATCGATGTGCTGCTATTTTGGATGAATCGTCTTGCCTCTATTTTGGATGAATTAATAACTTTTGCTGATGGTGGCGACAGTGTTCCAGAACCTTGTTTGCGTTTTGAAATGGGCAAGAAAGCGCAGTGGGTATGCACGTTACAACCTTTCCTGTACGGACACAGCTGGTGCTTGCCCCATCTGCCCAGAATGGAAAACATAGTTTTTATATTTTTCTTATTTAGATTAGAGTGTGTGTGCTGGAGGTTTAAAGGACGCACGGCACGCGTTAGCTGCTTCCAATATTTTTATATTAAATTTATTTAGAGTATAAATATTGATATTATTTTTTATAAACTTGAATAACTATCTCTGGCTGCCCCTAAGCACAACCAAGCTGCCCAAAGAACACGTCCGGAAGACAGTGGATGCCGTCGCGCGGAGACTGCCTGCATGCCACGGCCCCCTCATGGCCAGAAGTGGGAGGCTGATATGGGTAAAATCGGTGCTGACCGCAATCCCCGTCTACTGCATGATAGCTTATGGTCTGCCTCCATGGGCACGGGCAGAGATCGACTCAATCTGTAGACGATTCCTATGGACCGGAAGTAACGGCGATGTCAAGGGGAAATGCATGGTGGCCTGGAAGACGTGCACACGGCCAAAAAAGCTCGGGGGGCTGGGAATCACAGACCTGAAACTCCAGGCAATGGCATTCGAAGCAAAGTGGCTGTGGCTTCAGAAGACTGACGCCGATAGAGCTTGGACATCGCTGCCACTGCAGCAATCTAATGAAGCGAGGTCCTTCTTCCAAGCATCAACTTACACAATCATCGGCAATGGCCGGAATACTCTGTTCTGGCAAGACAGCTGGGTTCATGGGGTGTCAATCAGAGCAATGGCGCCCACCTTGATGCACTTTGTCCCCAAACGAGTCATCTGCAGGCTAACGGTGGTGGAAGCACTCACGGACAGGCATTGGGTGCGCACCATATCCGGCGGAGTAACTGCCCCAGCAGCCGCGGAATACTTGCAGGTCTGGCACGCGATTGAGGACATCGTCCTCACGGACGCACCGGACCGCCTCGTCTGGCGATGGGAGTCTGACGGAAGCTTCTCGGTCCGATCGGCTTATCAGGCATTACATCTCGGTTCTCACCCCATTCTGGGTTGCGTCAGGATTTGGGAGGTGTGGGCGCCGCTCAAGGTCAAGCTGTTTCTCTGGCTGGCGGTTCGCCACCGACAATGGACAGCGGACAGACGACGGAAGCATGGGCTCGATGCACACGACACCTGCTTCCTGTGCGATCAGGAACCGGAAACCATTGATCACATCATCGTCGAATGTTCCTTCGCCAGGCAGTTGTGGTTCGAGGCAGCCACGGCGCTTGGGGCAACTCTGACCGAGCAACCAGCCGGCGCCATTGTCGACTGGTGGCAGACCTGGAGAGCTCTTTGGCCAGCGTCATTTGCAAGAGGCGCAGACTCCATGTTCGCGCTAATCGCTTGGGAAATCTGGAAAGAACGTAATGCGCGTTGTTTTCGTGGAGCAGCCACACAGATTCCGGCGATCAAGGCAACCATCAAACTTCAGGCAGAGCTATGGGTCCAGGCCGGTGCGAAGCACCTAGGTTGTTTAATTGAGCGAGTAATAGGTTAGAGAAGAAGCTGAGCAGGGTGGGTGCGCTCAGTGTTAATCTTGTAAACCACCCGAGATGTAACAAACTATTCTTCTACTTAATACAAAAACGCGCAAATCTTTTGCGTGATTGAGAAAAAAAATTATTATCCCAAAATCTACACTTTTATTTTGTTAATGGGGGCATGATTTTTCTATAATAGTTGAATGGCTAGGACTGTATCGGCGCCGGCTTGCCATGCTTCTGCCGATGCTTGCCGACCTGGCGTAATTTCGTCACTTCACATTATTGGATTGTTTTCCTACATTAGGATTGCTTGTTAATTGTTGATCAAGCTTGATTGATCCCCCTCTGAAATAAGAAGTTCTGGCCCGGGAGGTATAATATCAATCACTTGGCGTCCATCCGACGCATCCACTATGGATATTTCATGCCCCCTTTTCTTTACGTAGTATTTTTTTTACTATACCTGTTGACGTAGCATTATAGACTGTATTGTTACTCTTGCTACCATCAGGATAGATCTATCCCCCTTCCTCGGTTTCCCCCTACATATATGGAATATTTTAAGAAATGAACATTTTTTTAGTGGGATCGGGGGACTTATATAAGATAAGCCACTTTTTACATGGATCGTCTAGTCGAGAGACAATGCAAAATTGTCGGTGGCCATATCTATCTTATTTACGTAATAACCAGATCTGATTTTGAGTATTTGAATTAAGATATGGTATAGCTAATATAGCAATGTCTATATTCATATAGAGAATATCGATTTTGCTTTTGAACCTTTTTAGACGAACATATATCAAGAAAAATATTAGAATCACTTTCACCCTTAGGCACCTTTTGCTGTCGGTTCAGTTCACGTCGATTCACACGAGAGAAAAGGATTGCAATCCATATATACTTACTATAGGGTAAATTTCACTGGTGGTCCTCAACCTTGTTCCGAGTTTTTATCCTGGTCCCGGTTTTTCATCTAGGTCTCGGTACTCTCATATTACACATTTAGTTCTCTAAACTTGTTCCAAGTTCTTATCCAGGTCTTGGTAATTTCAAATTGCACATTTAGCTCCCTAAACTTTTTCTAAGTTCTCATCCAAGTCCCAGTACTTTAGAATTGTATATTTAGCTCCCTAAACTTATCCTAAGTTCTCATCTAGGTCCCAGTATACGCGTCACATCCTCCGGCCGGCCTAGGCCTCGGAGGACAGTGGCACGACAAGCACAACCTGGACAGACGACGGCGCGGGGAGATGGCCTGTGTGGACGGCGACCCGGCGAGGTGGCCTATAGGAGGATGACTGCGTGTCTAGGTGACAGCGACCACGAGCTGCAGCCTTCGCGACGGTGACCGCAGGCAGCGGCCTTCGCGGCTCCGCGCGACAGTGTCCTGTGCGTCGGCGAGCACAGCAGCAGCCTTCGCGGCGGCGAGCGGGAGTGGCAGCACAACCGAGCGAGTAGGGCGAGCAGGCGCGGCGAGCGACCGTCGCCGGGAGCTAAACATGTAATTCGGGACTAGGTGAGAACTTAGGACAAATTCAGGGAGCTAAATGTGCAATTTTTAAGTACCGGGACCAGAACTAAAAATAGTTTAGAGAGCTAAATGTGCAATTTAAAAGTACCGGGACCTCGATAAAAACTCGGGATAGGTTTAGAAAGCTAAATATGCAATTTAAGAGTGCGAACCGCCGGTGAAATTTACTCGGTACTATATAGGTAGACAACCAATGCGCATGGGCATGGAAATCGTATAGACATGTGGTATAATTATTATATCATGTGATCGAATGCAGAACAATACAACGAACACGTACACAATCAGACGTACACAGATATACGGCCATCCAGACAAGACAATACAGAGCACCCCAGGTAAAAATAAAATCGCGCTGGAGGACAATTCAAGGTTTTGATGTGCGTTCAGCTCCCATTATTCGACAAAGGTTCCATATGGTGCAGCACAACTTCGTTCGAAAGTAGGATATCAAGAGGGAGTAGCTCAGTGGTGGCCAGGAAGCTTCTCCTTGATCTTGTCCATGAGACCCTTCTTCTCTTCGCCATGGCCGGCGGTGCCATCGGTTCCATGAGCCCCTGCTCCGCCGGTCACGCCAGCGTGCCCCTGCTGCCCGTAGGCTCCAGCTCCACCCGTCGCTGCCGCCGCCTGGTTCTGCTGGTTGTCCTTGTGGCCGCCGGGGAGCTTCTCCTTGATCTTCTCCTTTAGCCCCTTCTTCCTCCGACCGCCCATGCCGTCGTCCTCGGATGACTGCACGTACGGTATGATCGGCAAAGATCAAGTTATTACAGATGACAGTCACTCAATCAGTCAGTGCACATGCATGTACGCGATGGATTATATATATATATATATATATATATATATATATATATATATATATATATATATATATATATATATATTGTATTCTATATGGGAAACAAAAGAAGCATATATACCGAGCTGGAGCTGGAGCTGGAGCTGGAGCTTCCGGAGCGATGAAGGATACCGCGGCTCCTGTGCTCCTCAGCAGCGGCGGGCTGGAACGCCTGCCCGCCTGCACTGGCCTCACCATGGCCTGCCATGACAGTGGCGTGGTCGTGCTGCCCCTGGTGCTCCATGCTATCACTCGTTGATTTTCTCTCTGGCCTGCTATCACACTTGTTTTCAAGTCTACTAGTACTAGTGCCACGAGCTTTGTTGTTCTTGGAGTGTGATCGAATTGTGGTGCAGCCCCAGGCAGCATTTTATACTGCAGCGAGAATTAGAGAGTGGTTTTGGGACATCAACCAAGAGTGGATATGTGTGCAGCCACGAGTCGTCGCTACGTAGCCACAGCTAGTAAAATTAATTAATTAGCTGGGGCCTGGACGGCACAAATTAAGTTCGGTGGCGCCACGTACGCTACAGGTTCTTCTCGAAGAGGATTGACAGGTACGAATGGATGGATGTCGGCAGAACTCATCTGCTACGTGGATATAGGGAGCTGAATTTACGATAGCAGCTCGTGCCTGCTCCTTCCGTCTAATAAAAAATAAATAGGGGCAGAACCAGGCCACATGGAAACCAGTGTAGAACCACCTAAAAACCAGCAGAAGTAGCTTCGAGAACTATATATGTTGATAGTATAACTATATATATAGGAGAGGAAGCACGGGCGAGTTTTTTTTTAGAGGAGGTGTGTTGGCGTGGGGGAGAAGAAAATGGAGGAACAACAACGGGTATGTGCTACAGTGAATGATATTGTTCGTTAGCAGGGTCCCATTATACTGTTCACTAACGGACTATGGATGAATGGCGATCTGTGAGAGGAAACCGACGGAGCACTGTAGCTAACTCACCACATTTAAAGATCTCTATAGATGTGCACCGATCTGATGTCGTTAGAAGTGTACAACATGGCAGAATTTATTTAGATATAAACAACAAAGTATGTCGGTGTATCTTTGAATACGTGAATTGTAGTGATATATCTTAAGACCATAAAAATTAGGGTAAAGTCCAATTTACACCCTCCAACTTTTACCAAAGTTCGGATTTCAACCTCGAACTTCAAAACCGGATAACTTTGGCCCTCCAACTCTTGAAAAAGTTCAACTTTCAACCTTCTGGCTGTTTCGCGGGTGAACAGTAACTTTGATATTTTCGGGAGGCGTCGAAATTTTATATTATTTTTTTGAGCATCTTAACGTCCTCAAATAAAAAAACTCAAAACTATAAAGTTGTAGATCTCATCGAGGTTTACAATTTACATATAAAAATTATCTTCATCCGACATCGTATTGAAGGATTTTCTATTTTTTGAAATTTGAGTCTCATCACGCGACAAAATATGGTGCTGAAATTTTATATTATTTTTTCGAGCATCTTAACGTCCTCAAATGAAAAAACTCAAAACCACAAAGTTGTAGATATCATTGAGGTCTACAATTTACATATAAAAATTATCTTCATCCGACATCGTATTGAAGGGTTTTCTATTTTTTGAAATTTGAGTCTCATCCGGTGTGAAGAGGTGGAGGCAATCGGATCCAGGGACGACGACGGCGACGATGCGAAGATCCCGGCGGCACTAGGGTTGCGGGCTGGGATTGGACTCGCTGGCGGGCTCGGGATATGGGCTCGCCGGTGGGCTTTGGGTTTTTTTTTGTTTTTTTTTCCTCAGCTTTACCGTGGCGGACGTTCTAAAGTGCCCGCCGCTGCTAATAGGTTTACTGCAGCGGGCACTGGCGCCCGCCGCGGTGGATTCACGATTTACCGTGACCTTCTCACCGCGGCGGACGCGTTTGCCAGCCGCGGGAAACCAAAATTGCCCGCTGCAGTTAAGCATTCTGTAGTAGTGGCTAAAAAAAAGGTTATATAGGCCGAGTACAGAGAAGGCCTGATCCTTCTGGAATTCCAACTGGCATTGACGGAAGGACCCCAGCCAGCCTATGGCCGCGCTTGTACGCACACAGCTGAAGGAAGAACAGGACGGTTAGAGAAGCTTTACAAGATGACACTTGGGTACGCGACATTGCGTACAACCTGAACCACCACTTCCTGAGCGATTTCTTCCATTTCTGGAGGGCCATAGATTCACACCGCCCCGACTTGGAAAGCAGCGAGGACGATGGCATCACCTAGACACTTGGGAGTTCAGGCCAGTACTCGACCAGATCAGCATACATGATTCAATTTTCTGGACAAACATACTCGACTTTTCCATGGCTGATCTGGGAACCATGGGCACCTGCCAAATGCAAATTCTTCTTGTGGCTCCTGCTTCAAGACAGGTTATGGACAGCGGCTCGCTTGCAATTGCGCAAATGGAAGAACAACTATTTTTGTGCATTGTGTGAAAGAAACCTGGAGACCGCGCACCACCTCTTCTTCGAATGCCCTTTATCATCCTGGGAGGACACGAGCGAACTGGTGGATTGCTTCCAACAACTACTGAGCTCAGGAGGAAGGAAGGAGCACACCATGTCAATCCTAACCTTGTGGAGCTTCTGGAGATGCAGAAATGCAATTGTGTTCAGAGAGGAGAGGAAGACGGCACATGCCAAGCTAGCGGAGATCAAAGACACCGCCCTGCAATGGTCGATGGCGGGATGTAATGCCCTGAAGCCTCTTTTTGTTGTTAATCCTAGTAGTGAGTAATCAGTTCTGAACTTAAGCCCCAGGCGGCCTAGGCTGTCCTGGGATACGTAATACTGGACAACTCTGTTTAGCCAGCTCCGTGAGCAAGGGCCCAATGGCCAATAGCCCAATATTCCAGTTTTGCAGATCAAATTGAGAAGGGACGTGTTACGTGTGACAGCCAAAATATAATCGAGAGAGTAAAAAATGAGCTGGAAAAATGAATTATATTGAAGATCAAATTTGGGACATTTGTACAAATTTCAAAAAAAAAAAAAAAAAGCAAAGCCTCGGCCCCAGTTTTAGAACCGGTTTGAGCCGATTTTGGTAGTCCAAGATTATTTCGAGTTTTCTTGTTGGCAACTCCTCTATCTCGCAGGAAATTAATCTTGTAAATTCTGTGTGGAATAAATTTTGTATTCTCTACTAGGATACGATCACTCACCTCTATTTATATGACAGGATCATGGCTAATTGAGGGATCTCTATCTTTCCGATCAATTGAAAACCAATCTACTACACTTTTTTATCCTCAAACTCTTCCAATCTCCTGGTGTCCAACACTTTTGTACACAAGATTTGCTGGCATTCTAAGTTGCCTTGCTGATCCTTAGACATCTCCTGCTATGCTCCTCCCTGACAAATATCAGATCAGTCTCGCCGACCCCTAGCCAGCATCGCTATTTATACCTACCTCTACCTCGGTTGCGTGTCTCGATCGTGTACGGCCCTTGCAATTATGCACTTGATGGTGTGTGATCGAATTAGTGTCAATACTTTTTTTAGCGACTCTATTGGAAAATGAAAGGAAAAAAATATTTACCCCTATGTGGTTGTGTCTAGTTGTGTACAAACATCTTACATAATTTTACTATTGTTTGTTTGTTCTCAGGATCATTTTTTAAAACTATGGAGGGGCCAAGGCCCCTACAGTAAATTAGTTAAACCAGGAAAAGTGTTAAGATACAAACAAGCTCAAGAAACAAAGAAAGATAAAAAAAAGCTATAGTCTATGTATTGGTGATTTAGATGACAACACAAGTCTAAGACTAACACGAGTATAAAGTGTTTTAGACGTATTATGTCCTAGGGATGCAAGAAACGAAGTGGTGCAAAGATCGCCCGAGAAACGACCCAAACACCAGTAATTCACAGCCCTGTTTGGCACAAGGCACTACACAACCTGTCGAGAAGAAAATGAGCCGTAGCAGAACATCTAGTTCTGATCAGTAAGGTGGCAAAAGGAAAATGGCACTCAACGAGTCACCGTATGATCTAGCAGAAGGAAAACGGAAACTCTACAACGCGATGGGGAGCAGCAGGGTTTTAAGCAAGGGGAGCAGCAGGGTTTAGAAGAGACATCCGGCGACACTGGTCACTAGCAAACTGATAAGCCAAAGTGAAAGCAGAGTGAATGTGGGCCGAGTGAGGCCGAAATGGCCCGTCAACAAAAACAGTCGCCAGTCTATAAAACCGGACGATTGTCAGAGTTTGGCAAATGAACTTGGCATCCACAAAAATTTGGCAAAACAAGAAAAAGTGCTCTCCAACAATTTGGCAAATGAACTTGGCATTTTTGGCAACTTGGCAAATATCCTCCCCAACTTGGTAAAGATGCCAACTGGAACGCAACTTGGCATCGGTGTTTCGCGCAGCGCCGATCCTTCTCCCGCGCGCACGAAGCGGTCTTTTCTCCTTCTCCCGATCGCGCCTTTATCCCGCGTGAAGCCAGGACCGCCGCAGTCGTTGTTCTTTCCCTTCGCGCGAGCAGAAACCCCATCGGTGCCGGTGGCTGGGCTGGCCGTTCTTCCTTCCCATCGCACGAACACAAACCCCATCTGCGCCGTTCCATCGTTGAGGTTCGTTCTTCCATCTATTCCTCTTCGTTGATCATCGCCGACATCTGCTAGGGTTCACGATAGGTCCCTGATGGTCTGATGGTCACGTACGCTAGGTTTCAGCTGTAGGTAGTCATCGTGTAGCTAGGGTTGACGCTAGGTCTGATGGTGTCGCTAGGTCGTGCTGCTACCCTCTATCTGATGGTCACGGTCTTGATGTCGTCCTGATGCCCTCTATTTGTTCGGTGTTTATTCATGTCGATCTGATGGTGTGATTGGTCACGTAGGGTTCTTCTGTCGGTACTCATCGTGTAGCTATGTTTGAGGCTAGGTCGGATGGTCATGCTTATGTGTTGATCTCATTTGTAAACTTGATGGTACCGTATTTTTTCATCCGTATGTGTTGATCTCATTTGTAATATTGTTTGTAGATTCATTGCAATGGAAGGATGTGGATTCTTGACGGACATTCTTCTGAATGGTGATCATGATCTTGCTGGTTTGGATGACCTGAACTTTCCGCTCACACAAGACACTCAGCGTGTCCATGGACTGACTTCTAAAGTTGAACAAGAAGGAACGACGCGGCGGCGGCGGCTTCGCGCGAGGAACAAGAGCGTCACGCGACGGCGCGTGGAACACAGACCGTCCGCAAAAAAATATAAGACTTGTGAGCCTTCTTTTTTCATTTTGCCAAGTCCAAATTACCAAACCATTAGAGATGGGCTGTTTTTTAACTTGCCATATGGTTTTGAGAGTTGGCAAAACATAAGATTTGCTAAGTCAAATTTGACAAACTCTTGGAGATGCTCTTAGAGCTTAAATTTACAAAAAAATGTTTCATTTTTCCGCATAAAGTTTTTAGAATTTTAGTATACTAGCAATGTACACCTGCTCTCTAAAAAAAGCAACGTGCACGTGTGTTCCTATGGGTGAACACCTGTTTTTACTCTGACAAGCTAGCCTACTTACAATACCGTATCTCTTATGGCCTTAGACTTGAAGCATCTCCAAGAGTTTTCAAAACCCACTCCTAATATTTTTTTTTGCAAGATTGAAAAACTAGTCTCCAACAACTTCTATATCTCAACTCCCAATCTTTCCGCACTTGTGAAAATCAACCCAATCATGTGAAAATTATAAGCGCACATATGGTTCTACCAATATAGAGGTGGAAGGACATGGGAAAAATAAAGAATAGGACATGGTTTTCAATACAAACATGTAAGAGAGAAAGAAAGTATAAAAGCGGTTTGGATGATCTAGAAATAGTTCGGGGTTCATGATTCAAAATTGTCTTCTATATTTTAGGAGCGTGGTTTTGAAAACTAATGTAAAAACTCAACAAATGTGCTCCCAACTTTTTTTTAGCCACTTGAAAACTCCTTAATTTACCAACTACTCCCTCCGTACTGATACAACATGTCGTTTAGGACAATGACACGGTCTTCAAAACACAACTTTGACCTCTTGTTTTTATAAAAATATTTATGGAAAAGTGATATATGTATACTTTTATGAAAGTATTTTTCAAGACAAATCCATTTATATAACTTTCACATTTGCAACCTCAACAACTTAAAAGGTATTGATGATTTATATTCCCAATGGTTGACCCAAACCTTGTCCAAAATGACATGTTTTACGAGTACGGAGGGAGTATTTTTTTAGAACGATTGGAGATGCTTTTAGACCACGTTTGGGTCTATAAAACTAATAGTTAGCTCCTTGGATAAAAAAGGTTTAGCTAATTGCTAGTGGAATACCCAATTAACAATAATTTCATTGGTCCAACTAAACTAGCTAATGCTCCGTTCGTTCCAAATTATAAGTTACTTTGACTTTTTTATATCCATTTTACAATGGATCTAAATATAATAATATGTTTAGATATATAGAAAAATGGATGAACAAAAAAATCAAAGCGACTTATAATTTGGAATATAGGGAGTATTAGCTAAAAAGTATATTAGTTAGCTAACTATTAGCAACTAATCACACCAAACATGGTCCAAGATTGTCGATGAGGGACCCACGGGATACCCCACATAGAAGAGAGAAGATCTAGTCAAACTAGGATTCTCCATATGTAATCCTAGTAGCATTGCTATCATATAATCCTATTAGAACTTCTACATTGTAACCGACTAGGATTCTTGCCTCCTGAACTATATAAAGAAGGGCAGGGCTTCCTAGATTGGCACAACCTCAACACACAAGCCTAACAGAACAAGAGAACAGATAGAAGAGATCAGATAGAGAAAGATAAAGAGAATACTACATCGACAGCTGGCGCGCCAGGTAAGGATTTTCGGTGCGTTGCGTTCGAGAGCTCGATGGACCTCAAGATCACGACTCGTCGGCCCTCGTCGGCAACTCGCAGCGGTTCTCGTCGACAACTCGTTGTGTTCACAGCAACGACAATCTGCGACGGGATTTCACGTCTCAAACAATCGACTCCGAGCCACAAGCAAACTGTTCGACTGCATCAGGCTGTTCGACTACATCAAACGACAAGCGAGCTATCAAGCCTAGGTGCTTCCATCTACTTGAATGCTACGCCAACTACTTGAATGCCACGCGAACTACTCAGCTGCGGCGATTGACAACTCGGCCTACAATCAAGCTAATTCACGCTTTAAATTTTAATTTTTAATATATTTCCGAATAATTTTCGTGCGCCTCTGTGGTCGCACTATCCACGACTACTCCACATCTCCGAGCTTGTAGTCGGGATGACACCCAATGGGTGTGCATCGTGCACTCTAGTCTTCTCTTAATGGTCGCTAAAGTACTCGGGTAGCGCATGCCTTAATCCGTGAAGCCTCGGCTCTTTTGTGCATAAGTATCGATAAATGAGCAGCGATAACAGGGACCAAGGTGCTTAAACATATCAGGACACTACCTGGGTAGTTTACATGGCCTAACAAGAGCAAGACGCGACACATTCTTTTTATTTCGCGGAGGCTGACTGCTCTAGTCTTCTCTTAACGGTCGCTAAAGGACTTGGGTAGCGCATGCCTTAATCTGTTAAGTCTTGGCTCTTCTATGCCTAAGTCTCGATAAATGAGCAGCGATAACAGGGACCGTGGTGCTTAAACGTAACATGACGCTACATGAGGAGTTTACATGACCTAACAAGAGTAAGACGCGAAAATTTTTACATTCATTTCATAGTACCAGGGCCCACCCCTGATTATTTATTCATATATAGGACATGCTCCTGACTTTCTATCTAGAATGTCAATTATAGCATATTTTTAAATTTAACATGCAGGGGCTACATCTGTACCATGCCATTGGGAAGGACACGCTCCCGAGAGCTACCTTACTCAACCAACAAATCAGACAATTTCAAAAAGAACCCAGGCTGGTCAAAAAACAACCTAGACGAGGTGCGCCAAGGATCAGACAAGTTCAGAAAGAACCTGGATAGGTAAAAAACAACCCAGACAAGATGCGTCAAGGATCAGACAAGTTCAGAAAGAACCCAGGTTGATCAAAAAACAACCCAGACGAGGTGTGTCAAAATTACAGATAAGTTTAGAAAGAACCCGGGATGATAAAAAAACAACCCAGACGAGGTGCGTTAAGGATTGGACAAGTTTAGAAAGAACTTTGATTGAACAAAACAACCAAGACGTTGTGCGTCAAAAATCAGAAAAGTTCAGAAAGAACCCAGGTTGATAAAAAACAACCTAGACGAGGTGCGTCAAGGATGAGACAAGTGCAGAAGCAACCCGGATTGAACAAAACAGCCCAAACAAAGGTGCATTAAGGATTAAACAAGTTCAGAAACAACCCAGATGAAGCGCGTCAAGGGTCGAAAAAGTCCAGAAACAACTCAGATGGATCAAAAACTTATCTGTAATTACAAGTACTCGGACACAGGCTTAGGGGCTACATGATACATATCCTCAAAAAGAAAACCCTCAAACTTTTTCTCAAGGACAGATTCTGGACACCCAAGAAGCAAGAGGCTCGGGGGCTACACTCACTAAAGAAAGAACCCAGAGAGAATAGACCAAAAGGACCCTCCAGCTTTTTCATCACAAAAAGCAAGAGGCTCGGGGGAGAAAGTGCACGTCAATCAAGGTGAACCAACCAAATAAAAGAAGACCATCTCAAGTCACTACAGAAGAACCCAGAATAGATACAAGAACTCGAAGATGAAGATCGAAAAGAACAAGGAAGTTCCTGGAGCTCAACCATGAAATGCTTGGGGGCTTGTCGGTACGGGACCCACGGGACAGCCCACATAGAAGAGATAATATTTAGTCCAACTAGGATTTCCCATACGTAATCCTAGTAGCATTGCTACTATGTAATCCTATTAGGACTTCTACTTTGTAACCGACTAGGACTCTTGTCTCCTGGACTATATAAAGGAGGGCATGGCTCTCTAGATCGGTACAACCTCAACATACGACCCCAACAGAATAAGAGAACAGATAGATGAGATCATAGAGAAAGATAGAAAGAATACTACAGATAGCGCAGCGCGTAATATATTATCTACCCCAGACTGGACATAGGGCGCCGTGATTTTGTGGCATGCCGAACCAGTATAAATCGTTGTCTCCCTGCGTTCACCATCGAGTTCCTACATACGTCGATACCCCTCCAAACAAATCATCGTCCCAGGTACCCTCATGACAAGCAGTCAATGGTAAAACATCGTTAAAGATGTGTTCTTCATCGTATATATATACAACATTGACAACACATGTCTAGATAGGGGGGGAGAGGGTGAATCTAGGCGGAATCGACATAGGTTCATCATCAAAGTCGACTAGGGTCTTGTATATTCATTATTGAGCAGTGCAAACAAAATAGTGTTTTTTCGTTGGTTTTGCTTGAAGTCAGCGTGAATGGCAGATCAGGGTTTCATGAGAGTTTCATGAGCATTTTATAAGCTGGTGTGGCATTGTATTAATAGAGAGATGAGATATGATAAAAGTTTCATATGATGAAAAGAGTTTAATGGAATAAAACTTTTCCACACTATTTCCAATACATGGGAGTTTTGAAAACAGTGAGATGAAATCTTCAATTGGACTGCACTACCAGAATCCAGAGATTTCGTGAGAGTGCAAATCACGTCACGAAATATACTTTTACTCTCACGAAAATAATTCGTGAGGGTACACCGTCACGCAAAAACTCTCACGATAATAGACACACGAAAACCTTCCAGCACATATATATATATACTTACTAGTTACTACAACAGAAAGGATGCCTGGTTAGCAAAAGAAGCCAAAAGCCAGCACATACACATACTACAGCACCAAGGATGGATGATTAGCAAAAGAAGCCAAAAGGTTAGCAATGGTCAGGTTCCAATCACATCCATTGCATCAGTTATCACTGATATCAGCCCCGTCGGTATGGTCGCCATCCTCTTCTTCATGGTTGTTGCTTATGTTGTCACCTTCACTACCTCCGCTATCATCTTCATCAAAGTCATCACTGATACTGCTGTTGTCATCGTAGCTGTTACTGTCATCCATCTCATTGTAATCTTCATCATCATCATCAGTGACTATGTCATTGTCATTGCTAAGCATTTCAAGTGAGTGAGTGGCAGCATGTGATGATTCAGAGACCTAAAAAAGATCAAGTATGTTTGAAATGTTTCAGTCTTCAAGTAAAAAGAGATTATACAGTGGGCTATGTTTGTTTAGATTACTAACTATTTTTGTGAAAACAGGCTCAGATTTGTGAATAGTACCACATTTACCTGATGACGACGGACATCAAGATTTGCTAGACGGTTCATTAGATCAGCAGGAGGTTGCTTGTTCAGATCTTCAAAAATTGTCTGAAATTTATGTGTAAGCACGTTGGATCAATGCATATGATCAATAAACTGGTAAATGAAAAGGATTGCTTATTACCAGCATAAGCTGACGATTAACACCATTTTCCTCAATGAGAATCTCATTATTCTCATTCAATTTCTTATTTGTTTGTTCCAAGGCATCATTCCTCTCCTTCAACAGCAGCAGCCCCCCACCAGCAGAGCCTCAACCAGCTCAGGAGACTCAGGAGGGCTAGTAGGCCGAGGAGACCGAGCTGGCACCCCAGCTTCGCCGCTTTGGTCGTACCAGTGCTACAGTTCCAGCGAGGCTAGCTACATAGCGCAAGGGTTCATGCCCTCCGCCTAGACCACAGGGTCCACCTCCAGTGGTACACCTTGACTTGAGGGCTGCCACAGCTAGACAGGTTCGCCAGCTGAGGTTTGTTGAGTTCGATGTGTGGTTCCCTCCGAGGAGGGATGAGAGAGCAGCAGAGGGTTTCTATACACCGCTCCAGGAAGACTTCTACAACGCATATCTAAATAGTGGGGCAGTGTTCAGATCTCAAAGAGTCTGCAGTTTAGAGTCTATTGTGGCAGCAGCCGGAGAGCACATCCGCCCCTACTTGTCATATTTGCCGGGGCTCGCAAATCTGATTGGCCGGATAGGAGTATATGTACCATCTTGGGTCTGACAGTTTTATGCTTCACTCTACGTTGATCCGCATCACAACTTCATTCACTTTGCATTCAACGACAGAGATTACTGGGTGATGAGTTTCAGGGCCTAGGAGATACTGAGGCTACAGGATCAGCCTGTCAAATTGCATGAGGTATGCTATGGATAGCATGAGCCTCCCAGGCGTCCTCATGGAGGGATGGTGCCCCCTACAGATCTGGTGCGACATTGCTTCAAGGAGCCCTTTGGTGAGGGGTCGAGTAGGAACCCGAGTAACCTGACTCCTACAATGCGAGTGCTAGAGGCCATTATCAGGAGGACACTGCTTCCTAGGCTGGGATACAGGGAGGGTCTGACTCGCTTACAGCTCTGGCTCCTCAACGCCCTGATGCAGCAGACCGTGTTCGACATTTGGGACCTCCTTCTATCAGAGATGGAGGATACTATTGCTGAGGGCTTCAAGGGTCACAGGCAGCTTCCGTATGCACATTGGATCACTTTCCTGATGCTTCAGTCAGTGCAGGTTCGGACCCCTAAGATGGTTGCAGAGTACAGAGGTGCCATCATAGAGTTTCCAGCATATAACATGGCACAGAGGATCAGACACAGCACTCCACAGACACTCGCTCAGCCCAATCGTCGTCCAGATGTTCCCGAGTCAGCAGCTCAGCAGGACAAGATCATTAGAGGCATAGCCGCTACAGAGGAGGAGCAGCTTGAGGCACAGCAGGGGATGACCGAGTCCAGTGATAGTTCAGATGATGACTATCAGTCGATTCCTCAGATGCCTCCACGCAGACATGATGTAGAGGCCGGCAGTTCCAGCTCAGCACCACCTGCACCTCAAACGGACCCCGCATTGATTGCCATTCTTGAGCGGATGCAGTGGATGCAGCGGGAGCAGGCACGATAGGCTCAGGAGACAGCTGCCAACTTTGCATAGTTTTAGGCTCGTCAGGACAAGTTCCAGCGGCAGCAGTAGCTCCTTTAGCACCAGCAGTTACTTATGCAGCAATAGCTCATGGGATTTATGCAGCATGTCGTCGCAGCACTTGGGGCCCCATAGCCACAGCTTTCGCCCTAGCTTGCTCCACCTGCCACCACTTCGACGACTCCAGCAGTACAGCCCAGTGGGCTTCAGAGTCAGGGACAGCCTCTAGCTCCATTTGCTTCACCTATAGTTCAGGTGTCCCAGTGGTTGTCCTCACCAGTGGTTGCCCCGCAGTTCACTCCATATCACATGGGTTTCTCACCGGAGCAGTCACCCTCGCTATTCGTGCCTGACACGTCAGTCTCCAGGAGTCTTGGAGCATCCTTCAGCGAGTTGACCGGCATGCCTACACCTCCTCATATGCATACTACCGGTCCTTCTACAGCAGCTCCAGTTGTCATGACTACTCAGAGGCTCCCCTCGCCTGTCGCCTCATCAGATCCTACGACAGACGTCCTAGCAGCATCACAGGCAGCACCTGCCCCAGCTCAGACCCAGACCACTTCAGCGACACTTCCTGCCATAGAGGGTCAGTTAGTTCAGAGCTCAGGGTCAAATGATGATGGCGCCCAGTTTCATCTTGCTCCACGTACTTCAGCGCCCGGCTCGTCCGCTGCAGCCCTGCCGACCGACCCTTAGGTTTTGGTGTTTGACGCCAAAGGGGGAGAGGGTTCGAGTATGTAGACTCAAGGGGAGCGAGATTTAGGGGGAGCTAGTTATCTAGTAGTAGCTTATTATATACATTTGGAGTTCTATTTGTGTGATACACTATTACTATTATGCATTCGTGTGTTACTTTCATGCATATTATTATATCTATGTGATAGTGCTATCTACATGTTTGTGATATATGACATGTGAGCTTTCTACTTTGAATTATTTATGTCATATCACTTGTGTTATGCTCATTTGCTTTTGCTTCCGCGTTTATACTTCGATGCAAATGAGTTTTGTTACTTGTACTCATGCTTAATTCATATCCTTTGAGTACGTTGTGTTGGCTTGGGTCATATAAGCTTGCCTAACTCTTTTGTTCTTATTGACAAAAGCTTATATGAACCAAGCCCGTCAAAAACCTCACACTTTTACATACTCGAGGTGGTATTGTCATCAATCACCAAAAAGGGGGAGATTGAAAGCATCTAGGCCCCTAGTTGGATTTCGGTGATTAATGTCAATACAATATTACTATGACTAACGTGTGTTTTGTAGAGGCAATTAAGTTAGGTCATGGTAATGGAGATCGATTGGGCAATCGAGGTGGTCATGCCCCTACGATGGAAATCGTTTCGGTTTTCAAAGGATTGACGACAAGGTTAAGGATGACTAGTTCTAAGTGTCAATTGGAGTTGGAGTGACACTTAGAGTAGTTTAGGACTTTGTTTTTCCTTTGGCCGTACTATTAAGGGGGGTATGAACGGGTAGCTTGACCTAGTTGAGTCTAGTGAGTTAGGTGTGGTGCACACTTGTTAAAACTAGCTCTAGGTAGCTCCTATGAGTGCCTAAGATCCTTTGGAGCAAACTTCATTCACATATGATCGAGAGTTGGAAGTGAATGGAGGGTTAAATGCTGACCGGACGCTGGCTCCAGTGTGACCGGACGCTGGCCGCAGGGTCCGGTCAGTTCATTTGATCAAGAGACAGTGTTCAGTGCGACCGGACGCTGTAGAGGTCAAGTGACCGGACGCTGAGAGGCAGCATCCGGTCAACTCCAGTAAGGTTCCAGAGAAGGGAATCTGTGACCGGACGCGTCTAGTCAGTACTGACCGGACCCTGAGGGTTCAGCGTCCGGTCGAGTCCAGTAAGCATCCAGTGAGGGTTTCATGCGACCGGACGCGTCCGGTCAGTGGTGACCAGACCCTGCCAGCGTCCGGTCAACACATTTCCACTGGTTCGCGGGTTGAACTGACCGGAGCATCCGGTCAACACGACCGGAGCGTCCGGTCACCCCGCAGAAGCTCATAACGGTTCGTTTTTTAGGCTGTCTTATAAATAGAAGCTCCACTCGTGTGTGGAGTCACTTTTGCTCATTCCAACAATTGAGAAACACGTTTGTGAGTGCCAAGAAGAGCAAGGTCCTAGTGAGGTGATTGAGATTTGAGAATCCAAGAGAGTAGCCTCATTAGTGAATCAAGAGTAGCAAAGTGTGCATCCATCTTCTCATTAGGCTTCGCGTGGTCAAGTGAGAGTTCGTGCTTGTTACTCTTGGTGATCGTCATCACCTAGATGGCTTGGTGGTGATTGGGAGCTTGGTGATCACCCGGCGGAGCTTGTGGGTGACCCAACTCAAGTTGTGAGCGGCTTTGGGAGATTCGCCGCGACGGACTATCGAAGAATCAACCCGTAGAGAGCACTTGATCCTTGCGCGGATCAAGGGGGAGCTACACCCTTGCACGGGTGCTCCAACGAGGACTAGTGGGGAGTGGCGACTCTCCGATACCTCGGCAAAACATCGCCGCGTTCCTCTCTCTCTATTTAATTTGAGCATTTACTTTGAGTATTTACTTTGAGCAATTCAATACTTGTTTTTACATCCATAGAATTGCATGCTAGAGTAAGTTTGGAACATAGGTTTGCAAGTCCGTTGTGCGTTAGTTTTGATAGAAACACTTTTCTAGGCACAAGGGGTTAATTGGGCTATCCGTAGGATTTGATTATTGCAAGAAAATTTAGAATTAGCCCAATTCACCCCCCCTCTTGGGCATCTTGATCCTTTCAATTAGGAAGGAGTTTGAATTGGGGACAGAGAAGTCTGACAAGGAGAGGTTTAGAGGCTATTGCAGATCCAAGGGTTGTCCATGGATAATAAGAGCCAGGACACAGATTGATGGCAGTGCCAGGGTACTAACACTTCTTTGTCACGTTGATGTATCTTTCTTTGTCTTATATGTATGTAGGATATGTTCTTATCTTGACTATTTCTAACTATTTTTCATGTCTATGCAGATCCAGATCAATAAGGTGGTCCACAAGTGTCCTTCAAAAAGCAGAGTTCTTGGTAGGATGGCATCCCAGGCATGGATTGCAAAGAGGGCTATCCCACATTTGAAGGATAATCCTTAGATAGGTCCCAAGGCTGTGCAGAAAGAGTTAGAGAGGAAGTACAACATCAAGATGGCATATCAGACTGTATTTTATGGGAGACAGAGGGCTGCAGATAAATTATTTGGTAAGTGGGATGACTATTTCGATAGTTTGTTCAGATTCAAGGCTGAGATCGAGCTTAGGGACCCTGGTAGTGTAGTTGAGATAGATACCCTTAATGTGGATGGCAAAGTACATTTCAGTAGATTTTTTTGTTCCTTCAAAGCAAGCTTAGATGGATTTATAAATGGCTGCAGACCATATATTAGTGTAGATTCAACTGCTCTAAATGGTGAGTGGAATGGCCACATGCCTGTAGCCAATGCAATAGATGGCCATAATTGGTTGTACCTAATTGCATTTGCCGTCAGTGGAAAGTGAGTGGCAAGCCATGTCCACATGCACTGGCAGTCATAACAACTGAAAGGCAAGTAAACATGGAGAACTATGTGGATGTGGCCTACTCAGTGCACAAGTTCCAAGCAGCCTATGATGGAATGATTCCTGTCATCACTGATAAGAGCCAGTGGTCAACAGTTGACAAGGGGTTCAAGCTTCTTCCACCAATTGGGAAGGAAAGAGGACTTGGGAGGCAAAGGAAAAAGAGGATTCTAGGATGCCTAGAGAGAAGTGGTAAAGCCACAAGGCAAGTTACTTGCAAGGGCTGTGGTGAATTAGGCCATAGGAGGACTAGTTGGAGGTGCCCACTAAGTGTCACCAAAAAAGGTAACTTACTAACCTAAGCTACACACCTTGCTGAATTTGCCACATTTTTTTACTAACTAAATGTAGTTGCAGGAAGAGGACAAGGAAGACAAAGTCAAAGAAAGGGCCAGGGTGATGACATGGACACTGAAACTGCACCACCTTCCCCAAATCCACCAGCGGCTCCTGAGCCTGAAACAGCTGCACAGGCACCTTCACCAAGGACCCCAAGAAAAAGGGCAGCCCTAGCACCATCACCAATGACACCTAGAACAAGGGTAGCAGCAAAGAAGGAAAGAGAGGCAGCAGAAGCAGCAACAAGGTACATTGTGACTACCTAAATTATGTCTACATAACTCATGAACTTGGCAACATGTCACTAATCCACTTTGAAATGCAGGATGTTGGACTTGGAACCTCCCCAGCCCTTAGAAATGATCATTGCAGAGGCTGAGCACCCACCAAAATCTGCACCAGCTAAGAAGTTGACCCCAAGAAAGAAGCTGGCCACAAAGATAAAGAAATCACCTGCCAAGGGGACCTGAGAACAAGGGCAGCAATCAAGAAAGCTTAGCTTTGTGATTGTGATGCATATTTTGGGACATATGGTATTGTAATGTATTGCCTTCTAGGCCTAAACAACCTGTTATGGTAGTATTGCCTTCTAGGCCTCTGAAAACTTGTAATGACTTGTCTATGGTTGTGGCATGTACTCAGCCTGAACAACCTGTTATATTGCCTTCTATGCCTGCCTGAACAACCTGTTATGTTGCTGTTGGTTTTATCTTATTTGTAATGCTATATCAGTGCTCTTTTTGTGAGGATTTAGGATGTCATGTACAAGTGCAATAACAAAAACAACATTCCCTTGCATTAACCATTCAACATTTTAGAGATACATGCCCACTGCTCGGTCCAACAAACACACAGTTCAATTACAAACTACAGGTTCAACTAAAGCATCCAGGTTCACCTCAAGTTTAACTAAAAGACAACAAGAACTACTTCATTACATACATAACTCCAACAGCTACACCAACACCAATGACCAAGCTCAAAGTCTTCACTGCACCAACCAAAGCATCTAGCTTCACCTCCATTGAGTTGTTCTCCACACGAACCACTGCACTTGAATCAGCTTCGACTACAAGAGATGAGGCCTTCTATGACAATTAGACGTTTATCTCTTGTCATAGAAGGCCCGTCATTAAAGACCTTATGTGACAATTATAAGCTATTTTTGTGACAATTCTTCCTCAACTGCTGCTTGAACTTATCCAAGATTCATCACAATCTTCCCCGTGTCCACCAACAGGCCCAAGTAATCTAGCTGCCACTCAAAAAAGCCACACTTGACTAGAACCTAAACACATGCACACACCATCATAACTGACCGATCGAGTCCAAATCATGAACAAATCGAAACAAAAATAGTGGGTTACCCCTTGCATGTTCCTGGGGCACTTGAAGAAGACACGCCCCTTGTTTCCATTGTCATCTGTTTGGGCCACGAGCTCCAGCACCCTCTGCAGCCCACACTCATCGCACATGATAAGGGGGAGCCTCGTGTGTCTCCCGAGTGGGTACTCCCCTATCGTGTCCGGTAGCCACGGGCGCCTGATGCGCGTCGACGAGCTTGCATGACGGGACATGGCGGCTAGGGTTGGGAGGGGCGTCGGCGACCAAGTGAGGAAGAAAAGAGCCTGGAAGAAGAGGATGTGGGAGAGGGATGCGACTGAGCAGATGGGAGGGAGACAACGTGCGTTAAGTGAGAGAAGGCGAGGGCAGGCTGGTCTTTTGGCGTCGGTCTTCACGGGTCAACTCTCCATTGCTACGCTGGCTGGCTGGTCTGGCTTGCCACGTCAGCCAAAATGGCAAAATATTAGGCGAGCTACTGTTTCCCGGGACATTTTTGTAGTTGTCGTTCCAAAGCTGGCAAACGGAGAGTGCGCCACCATTATAGTGGCAAAAAAAATAGAAATCCCCTATTCAAGGGAACAACCTACCTTGATAGCCGCAAAATGTTTCAAAGTTCACAGTTATGCTTAGCAAACAAGAACGATATCATGTGCAATGATCTCGGCATGGTTACAACATGATTTCTGGTCAACTTCTTCAACATGTTCTTTGTCCTGAAACTCAATTCAGAAGAAATAATGAACATAAGGCTAGAAGAACCTATAGCCAACTTCACCGGGTTTACTATCAAAACATACCAATAAAAAGATTATACTTCACTCAACCTGCTAAAGTCTTTTTAAATGTCACCAAAAACAACATATGTGATGTGCACTTAATTAAATACCTTTTTGTATCGAACCAACTACCGGTTGCAATTTGGGATAGGGAAACATCCGTAGCATGAAGAGGCCGGTAACCTTTTTGAACAAAGAAAATACGTGGATCATGCTTGTGACAGTTACTGTGTCGGCTGTGTGATCTAATAACATGATAAGCAAGGCATTTTAAGCTCTAATCAATACTCTATGCTTGTTCTTTGAATAATATTTTGGAGTTTAGGTGGTGCCATTTGCAGCATATTAAATTTGCTCAATATATGACAATGCGGTGTACTACCATGACACATGCTGGACTCATCCTTTTCGTTCAGCTCTCCTATGGGACAGAAGTCTGAGTTGAACAGTGCAAATTTGCTAAAAGTTAAAATATTAAGTGTTTATGCATGAGAATGACTTCTTCTATATTTCTTTCGTGGATGGTGGAACCCTCCAATTAACCCACCAAGAATATGTTGTGAAATTCAAAGAGCTGGTGATGGTGATGAGCAAAAGCGGGGAACGGTGTGGCCAAGGCGGTGGCGGCCGCAGCAGCTGTCGTCATGATGGGAACGACGGAAGCTAGCTGGTTGTGGTCATTACATGGCAGATGTTCCTGCATTGTTTTTTTGAGTGGGATCTATATAGACCTGTGTTTTGATAGAACCTTATACAGTAGGAACTGCACTACTATTGAATTGCACTAGGTACCTGGATTATTATCTGCGGAACTGCACTACTATTAAATTGTTTATGCAAAATAATCTAATTGCTTAGTATCTATAAGGATCCGATTTGCTTATGCAATGGAAACCGTAGTACTATCTGTTCTCATCGATGTGCTGCTATTTTGGATGAATCGTCTTGCCTCTATTTTGGATGAATTAATAACTTTTGCTGATGGTGGCGACAGTGTTCCAGAACCTTGTTTGCGTTTTGAAATGGGCAAGAAAGCGCAGTGGGTATGCACGTTACAACCTTTCCTGTACGGACACAGCTGGTGCTTGCCCCATCTGCCCAGAATGGAAAACATAGTTTTTATATTTTTCTTATTTAGATTAGAGTGTGTGTGCTGGAGGTTTAAAGGACGCACGGCACGCGTTAGCTGCTTCCAATATTTTTATATTAAATTTATTTAGAGTATAAATATTGATATTATTTTTTATAAACTTGAATAACTATCTCTGGCTGCCCCTAAGCACAACCAAGCTGCCCAAAGAACACGTCCGGAAGACAGTGGATGCCGTCGCGCGGAGACTGCCTGCATGCCACGGCCCCCTCATGGCCAGAAGTGGGAGGCTGATATGGGTAAAATCGGTGCTGACCGCAATCCCCGTCTACTGCATGATAGCTTATGGTCTGCCTCCATGGGCACGGGCAGAGATCGACTCAATCTGTAGACGATTCCTATGGACCGGAAGTAACGGCGATGTCAAGGGGAAATGCATGGTGGCCTGGAAGACGTGCACACGGCCAAAAAAGCTCGGGGGGCTGGGAATCACAGACCTGAAACTCCAGGCAATGGCATTCGAAGCAAAGTGGCTGTGGCTTCAGAAGACTGACGCCGATAGAGCTTGGACATCGCTGCCACTGCAGCAATCTAATGAAGCGAGGTCCTTCTTCCAAGCATCAACTTACACAATCATCGGCAATGGCCGGAATACTCTGTTCTGGCAAGACAGCTGGGTTCATGGGGTGTCAATCAGAGCAATGGCGCCCACCTTGATGCACTTTGTCCCCAAACGAGTCATCTGCAGGCTAACGGTGGTGGAAGCACTCACGGACAGGCATTGGGTGCGCACCATATCCGGCGGAGTAACTGCCCCAGCAGCCGCGGAATACTTGCAGGTCTGGCACGCGATTGAGGACATCGTCCTCACGGACGCACCGGACCGCCTCGTCTGGCGATGGGAGTCTGACGGAAGCTTCTCGGTCCGATCGGCTTATCAGGCATTACATCTCGGTTCTCACCCCATTCTGGGTTGCGTCAGGATTTGGGAGGTGTGGGCGCCGCTCAAGGTCAAGCTGTTTCTCTGGCTGGCGGTTCGCCACCGACAATGGACAGCGGACAGACGACGGAAGCATGGGCTCGATGCACACGACACCTGCTTCCTGTGCGATCAGGAACCGGAAACCATTGATCACATCATCGTCGAATGTTCCTTCGCCAGGCAGTTGTGGTTCGAGGCAGCCACGGCGCTTGGGGCAACTCTGACCGAGCAACCAGCCGGCGCCATTGTCGACTGGTGGCAGACCTGGAGAGCTCTTTGGCCAGCGTCATTTGCAAGAGGCGCAGACTCCATGTTCGCGCTAATCGCTTGGGAAATCTGGAAAGAACGTAATGCGCGTTGTTTTCGTGGAGCAGCCACACAGATTCCGGCGATCAAGGCAACCATCAAACTTCAGGCAGAGCTATGGGTCCAGGCCGGTGCGAAGCACCTAGGTTGTTTAATTGAGCGAGTAATAGGTTAGAGAAGAAGCTGAGCAGGGTGGGTGCGCTCAGTGTTAATCTTGTAAACCACCCGAGATGTAACAAACTATTCTTCTACTTAATACAAAAACGCGCAAATCTTTTGCGTGATTGAGAAAAAAAATTATTATCCCAAAATCTACACTTTTATTTTGTTAATGGGGGCATGATTTTTCTATAATAGTTGAATGGCTAGGACTGTATCGGCGCCGGCTTGCCATGCTTCTGCCGATGCTTGCCGACCTGGCGTAATTTCGTCACTTCACATTATTGGATTGTTTTCCTACATTAGGATTGCTTGTTAATTGTTGATCAAGCTTGATTGATCCCCCTCTGAAATAAGAAGTTCTGGCCCGGGAGGTATAATATCAATCACTTGGCGTCCATCCGACGCATCCACTATGGATATTTCATGCCCCCTTTTCTTTACGTAGTATTTTTTTTACTATACCTGTTGACGTAGCATTATAGACTGTATTGTTACTCTTGCTACCATCAGGATAGATCTATCCCCCTTCCTCGGTTTCCCCCTACATATATGGAATATTTTAAGAAATGAACATTTTTTTAGTGGGATCGGGGGACTTATATAAGATAAGCCACTTTTTACATGGATCGTCTAGTCGAGAGACAATGCAAAATTGTCGGTGGCCATATCTATCTTATTTACGTAATAACCAGATCTGATTTTGAGTATTTGAATTAAGATATGGTATAGCTAATATAGCAATGTCTATATTCATATAGAGAATATCGATTTTGCTTTTGAACCTTTTTAGACGAACATATATCAAGAAAAATATTAGAATCACTTTCACCCTTAGGCACCTTTTGCTGTCGGTTCAGTTCACGTCGATTCACACGAGAGAAAAGGATTGCAATCCATATATACTTACTATAGGGTAAATTTCACTGGTGGTCCTCAACCTTGTTCCGAGTTTTTATCCTGGTCCCGGTTTTTCATCTAGGTCTCGGTACTCTCATATTACACATTTAGTTCTCTAAACTTGTTCCAAGTTCTTATCCAGGTCTTGGTAATTTCAAATTGCACATTTAGCTCCCTAAACTTTTTCTAAGTTCTCATCCAAGTCCCAGTACTTTAGAATTGTATATTTAGCTCCCTAAACTTATCCTAAGTTCTCATCTAGGTCCCAGTATACGCGTCACATCCTCCGGCCGGCCTAGGCCTCGGAGGACAGTGGCACGACAAGCACAACCTGGACAGACGACGGCGCGGGGAGATGGCCTGTGTGGACGGCGACCCGGCGAGGTGGCCTATAGGAGGATGACTGCGTGTCTAGGTGACAGCGACCACGAGCTGCAGCCTTCGCGACGGTGACCGCAGGCAGCGGCCTTCGCGGCTCCGCGCGACAGTGTCCTGTGCGTCGGCGAGCACAGCAGCAGCCTTCGCGGCGGCGAGCGGGAGTGGCAGCACAACCGAGCGAGTAGGGCGAGCAGGCGCGGCGAGCGACCGTCGCCGGGAGCTAAACATGTAATTCGGGACTAGGTGAGAACTTAGGACAAATTCAGGGAGCTAAATGTGCAATTTTTAAGTACCGGGACCAGAACTAAAAATAGTTTAGAGAGCTAAATGTGCAATTTAAAAGTACCGGGACCTCGATAAAAACTCGGGATAGGTTTAGAAAGCTAAATATGCAATTTAAGAGTGCGAACCGCCGGTGAAATTTACTCGGTACTATATAGGTAGACAACCAATGCGCATGGGCATGGAAATCGTATAGACATGTGGTATAATTATTATATCATGTGATCGAATGCAGAACAATACAACGAACACGTACACAATCAGACGTACACAGATATACGGCCATCCAGACAAGACAATACAGAGCACCCCAGGTAAAAATAAAATCGCGCTGGAGGACAATTCAAGGTTTTGATGTGCGTTCAGCTCCCATTATTCGACAAAGGTTCCATATGGTGCAGCACAACTTCGTTCGAAAGTAGGATATCAAGAGGGAGTAGCTCAGTGGTGGCCAGGAAGCTTCTCCTTGATCTTGTCCATGAGACCCTTCTTCTCTTCGCCATGGCCGGCGGTGCCATCGGTTCCATGAGCCCCTGCTCCGCCGGTCACGCCAGCGTGCCCCTGCTGCCCGTAGGCTCCAGCTCCACCCGTCGCTGCCGCCGCCTGGTTCTGCTGGTTGTCCTTGTGGCCGCCGGGGAGCTTCTCCTTGATCTTCTCCTTTAGCCCCTTCTTCCTCCGACCGCCCATGCCGTCGTCCTCGGATGACTGCACGTACGGTATGATCGGCAAAGATCAAGTTATTACAGATGACAGTCACTCAATCAGTCAGTGCACATGCATGTACGCGATGGATTATATATATATATATATATATATATATATATATATATATATATATATATATATATATATATATATATATTGTATTCTATATGGGAAACAAAAGAAGCATATATACCGAGCTGGAGCTGGAGCTGGAGCTGGAGCTTCCGGAGCGATGAAGGATACCGCGGCTCCTGTGCTCCTCAGCAGCGGCGGGCTGGAACGCCTGCCCGCCTGCACTGGCCTCACCATGGCCTGCCATGACAGTGGCGTGGTCGTGCTGCCCCTGGTGCTCCATGCTATCACTCGTTGATTTTCTCTCTGGCCTGCTATCACACTTGTTTTCAAGTCTACTAGTACTAGTGCCACGAGCTTTGTTGTTCTTGGAGTGTGATCGAATTGTGGTGCAGCCCCAGGCAGCATTTTATACTGCAGCGAGAATTAGAGAGTGGTTTTGGGACATCAACCAAGAGTGGATATGTGTGCAGCCACGAGTCGTCGCTACGTAGCCACAGCTAGTAAAATTAATTAATTAGCTGGGGCCTGGACGGCACAAATTAAGTTCGGTGGCGCCACGTACGCTACAGGTTCTTCTCGAAGAGGATTGACAGGTACGAATGGATGGATGTCGGCAGAACTCATCTGCTACGTGGATATAGGGAGCTGAATTTACGATAGCAGCTCGTGCCTGCTCCTTCCGTCTAATAAAAAATAAATAGGGGCAGAACCAGGCCACATGGAAACCAGTGTAGAACCACCTAAAAACCAGCAGAAGTAGCTTCGAGAACTATATATGTTGATAGTATAACTATATATATAGGAGAGGAAGCACGGGCGAGTTTTTTTTTAGAGGAGGTGTGTTGGCGTGGGGGAGAAGAAAATGGAGGAACAACAACGGGTATGTGCTACAGTGAATGATATTGTTCGTTAGCAGGGTCCCATTATACTGTTCACTAACGGACTATGGATGAATGGCGATCTGTGAGAGGAAACCGACGGAGCACTGTAGCTAACTCACCACATTTAAAGATCTCTATAGATGTGCACCGATCTGATGTCGTTAGAAGTGTACAACATGGCAGAATTTATTTAGATATAAACAACAAAGTATGTCGGTGTATCTTTGAATACGTGAATTGTAGTGATATATCTTAAGACCATAAAAATTAGGGTAAAGTCCAATTTACACCCTCCAACTTTTACCAAAGTTCGGATTTCAACCTCGAACTTCAAAACCGGATAACTTTGGCCCTCCAACTCTTGAAAAAGTTCAACTTTCAACCTTCTGGCTGTTTCGCGGGTGAACAGTAACTTTGATATTTTCGGGAGGCGTCGAAATTTTATATTATTTTTTTGAGCATCTTAACGTCCTCAAATAAAAAAACTCAAAACTATAAAGTTGTAGATCTCATCGAGGTTTACAATTTACATATAAAAATTATCTTCATCCGACATCGTATTGAAGGATTTTCTATTTTTTGAAATTTGAGTCTCATCACGCGACAAAATATGGTGCTGAAATTTTATATTATTTTTTCGAGCATCTTAACGTCCTCAAATGAAAAAACTCAAAACCACAAAGTTGTAGATATCATTGAGGTCTACAATTTACATATAAAAATTATCTTCATCCGACATCGTATTGAAGGGTTTTCTATTTTTTGAAATTTGAGTCTCATCCGGTGTGAAGAGGTGGAGGCAATCGGATCCAGGGACGACGACGGCGACGATGCGAAGATCCCGGCGGCACTAGGGTTGCGGGCTGGGATTGGACTCGCTGGCGGGCTCGGGATATGGGCTCGCCGGTGGGCTTTGGGTTTTTTTTTGTTTTTTTTTCCTCAGCTTTACCGTGGCGGACGTTCTAAAGTGCCCGCCGCTGCTAATAGGTTTACTGCAGCGGGCACTGGCGCCCGCCGCGGTGGATTCACGATTTACCGTGACCTTCTCACCGCGGCGGACGCGTTTGCCAGCCGCGGGAAACCAAAATTGCCCGCTGCAGTTAAGCATTCTGTAGTAGTGGCTAAAAAAAAGGTTATATAGGCCGAGTACAGAGAAGGCCTGATCCTTCTGGAATTCCAACTGGCATTGACGGAAGGACCCCAGCCAGCCTATGGCCGCGCTTGTACGCACACAGCTGAAGGAAGAACAGGACGGTTAGAGAAGCTTTACAAGATGACACTTGGGTACGCGACATTGCGTACAACCTGAACCACCACTTCCTGAGCGATTTCTTCCATTTCTGGAGGGCCATAGATTCACACCGCCCCGACTTGGAAAGCAGCGAGGACGATGGCATCACCTAGACACTTGGGAGTTCAGGCCAGTACTCGACCAGATCAGCATACATGATTCAATTTTCTGGACAAACATACTCGACTTTTCCATGGCTGATCTGGGAACCATGGGCACCTGCCAAATGCAAATTCTTCTTGTGGCTCCTGCTTCAAGACAGGTTATGGACAGCGGCTCGCTTGCAATTGCGCAAATGGAAGAACAACTATTTTTGTGCATTGTGTGAAAGAAACCTGGAGACCGCGCACCACCTCTTCTTCGAATGCCCTTTATCATCCTGGGAGGACACGAGCGAACTGGTGGATTGCTTCCAACAACTACTGAGCTCAGGAGGAAGGAAGGAGCACACCATGTCAATCCTAACCTTGTGGAGCTTCTGGAGATGCAGAAATGCAATTGTGTTCAGAGAGGAGAGGAAGACGGCACATGCCAAGCTAGCGGAGATCAAAGACACCGCCCTGCAATGGTCGATGGCGGGATGTAATGCCCTGAAGCCTCTTTTTGTTGTTAATCCTAGTAGTGAGTAATCAGTTCTGAACTTAAGCCCCAGGCGGCCTAGGCTGTCCTGGGATACGTAATACTGGACAACTCTGTTTAGCCAGCTCCGTGAGCAAGGGCCCAATGGCCAATAGCCCAATATTCCAGTTTTGCAGATCAAATTGAGAAGGGACGTGTTACGTGTGACAGCCAAAATATAATCGAGAGAGTAAAAAATGAGCTGGAAAAATGAATTATATTGAAGATCAAATTTGGGACATTTGTACAAATTTCAAAAAAAAAAAAAGAAGCAAAGCCTCGGCCCCAGTTTTAGAACCGGTTTGAGCCGATTTTGGTAGTCCAAGATTATTTCGAGTTTTCTTGTTGGCAACTCCTCTATCTCGCAGGAAATTAATCTTGTAAATTCTGTGTGGAATAAATTTTGTATTCTCTACTAGGATACGATCACTCACCTCTATTTATATGACAGGATCATGGCTAATTGAGGGATCTCTATCTTTCCGATCAATTGAAAACCAATCTACTACACTTTTTTATCCTCAAACTCTTCCAATCTCCTGGTGTCCAACACTTTTGTACACAAGATTTGCTGGCATTCTAAGTTGCCTTGCTGATCCTTAGACATCTCCTGCTATGCTCCTCCCTGACAAATATCAGATCAGTCTCGCCGACCCCTAGCCAGCATCGCTATTTATACCTACCTCTACCTCGGTTGCGTGTCTCGATCGTGTACGGCCCTTGCAATTATGCACTTGATGGTGTGTGATCGAATTAGTGTCAATACTTTTTTTAGCGACTCTATTGGAAAATGAAAGGAAAAAAATATTTACCCCTATGTGGTTGTGTCTAGTTGTGTACAAACATCTTACATAATTTTACTATTGTTTGTTTGTTCTCAGGATCATTTTTTAAAACTATGGAGGGGCCAAGGCCCCTACAGTAAATTAGTTAAACCAGGAAAAGTGTTAAGATACAAACAAGCTCAAGAAACAAAGAAAGATAAAAAAAGCTATAGTCTATGTATTGGTGATTTAGATGACAACACAAGTCTAAGACTAACACGAGTATAAAGTGTTTTAGACGTATTATGTCCTAGGGATGCAAGAAACGAAGTGGTGCAAAGATCGCCCGAGAAACGACCCAAACACCAGTAATTCACAGCCCTGTTTGGCACAAGGCACTACACAACCTGTCGAGAAGAAAATGAGCCGTAGCAGAACATCTAGTTCTGATCAGTAAGGTGGCAAAAGGAAAATGGCACTCAACGAGTCACCGTATGATCTAGCAGAAGGAAAACGGAAACTCTACAACGCGATGGGGAGCAGCAGGGTTTTAAGCAAGGGGAGCAGCAGGGTTTAGAAGAGACATCCGGCGACACTGGTCACTAGCAAACTGATAAGCCAAAGTGAAAGCAGAGTGAATGTGGGCCGAGTGAGGCCGAAATGGCCCGTCAACAAAAACAGTCGCCAGTCTATAAAACCGGACGATTGTCAGAGTTTGGCAAATGAACTTGGCATCCACAAAAATTTGGCAAAACAAGAAAAAGTGCTCTCCAACAATTTGGCAAATGAACTTGGCATTTTTGGCAACTTGGCAAATATCCTCCCCAACTTGGTAAAGATGCCAACTGGAACGCAACTTGGCATCGGTGTTTCGCGCAGCGCCGATCCTTCTCCCGCGCGCACGAAGCGGTCTTTTCTCCTTCTCCCGATCGCGCCTTTATCCCGCGTGAAGCCAGGACCGCCGCAGTCGTTGTTCTTTCCCTTCGCGCGAGCAGAAACCCCATCGGTGCCGGTGGCTGGGCTGGCCGTTCTTCCTTCCCATCGCACGAACACAAACCCCATCTGCGCCGTTCCATCGTTGAGGTTCGTTCTTCCATCTATTCCTCTTCGTTGATCATCGCCGACATCTGCTAGGGTTAACGATAGGTCCCTGATGGTCTGATGGTCACGTACGCTAGGTTTCAGCTGTAGGTAGTCATCGTGTAGCTAGGGTTGACGCTAGGTCTGATGGTGTCGCTAGGTCGTGCTGCTACCCTCTATCTGATGGTCACGGTCTTGATGTCGTCCTGATGCCCTCTATTTGTTCGGTGTTTATTCATGTCGATCTGATGGTGTGATTGGTCACGTAGGGTTCTTCTGTCGGTACTCATCGTGTAGCTATGTTTGAGGCTAGGTCGGATGGTCATGCTTATGTGTTGATCTCATTTGTAAACTTGATGGTACCGTATTTTTTCATCCGTATGTGTTGATCTCATTTGTAATATTGTTTGTAGATTCATTGCAATGGAAGGATGTGGATTCTTGACGGACATTCTTCTGAATGGTGATCATGATCTTGCTGGTTTGGATGACCTGAACTTTCCGCTCACACAAGACACTCAGCGTGTCCATGGACTGACTTCTAAAGTTGAACAAGAAGGAACGACGCGGCGGCGGCGGCTTCGCGCGAGGAACAAGAGCGTCACGCGACGGCGCGTGGAACACAGACCGTCCGCAAAAAAATATAAGACTTGTGAGCCTTCTTTTTTCATTTTGCCAAGTCCAAATTACCAAACCATTAGAGATGGGCTGTTTTTTAACTTGCCATATGGTTTTGAGAGTTGGCAAAACATAAGATTTGCTAAGTCAAATTTGGCAAACTCTTGGAGATGCTCTTAGAGCTTAAATTTACAAAAAAATGTTTCATTTTTCCGCATAAAGTTTTTAGAATTTTAGTATACTAGCAATGTACACCTGCTCTCTAAAAAAAGCAACGTGCACGTGTGTTCCTATGGGTGAACACCTGTTTTTACTCTGACAAGCTAGCCTACTTACAATACCGTATCTCTTATGGCCTTAGACTTGAAGCATCTCCAAGAGTTTTCAAAACCCACTCCTAATATTTTTTTTTGCAAGATTGAAAAACTAGTCTCCAACAACTTCTATATCTCAACTCCCAATCTTTCCGCACTTGTGAAAATCAACCCAATCATGTGAAAATTATAAGCGCACATATGGTTCTACCAATATAGAGGTGGAAGGACATGGGAAAAATAAAGAATAGGACATGGTTTTCAATACAAACATGTAAGAGAGAAAGAAAGTATAAAAGCGGTTTGGATGATCTAGAAATAGTTCGGGGTTCATGATTCAAAATTGTCTTCTATATTTTAGGAGCGTGGTTTTGAAAACTAATGTAAAAACTCAACAAATGTGCTCCCAACTTTTTTTTAGCCACTTGAAAACTCCTTAATTTACCAACTACTCCCTCCGTACTGATACAACATGTCGTTTAGGACAATGACACGGTCTTCAAAACACAACTTTGACCTCTTGTTTTTATAAAAATATTTATGGAAAAGTGATATATGTATACTTTTATGAAAGTATTTTTCAAGACAAATCCATTTATATAACTTTCACATTTGCAACCTCAACAACTTAAAAGGTATTGATGATTTATATTCCCAATGGTTGACCCAAACCTTGTCCAAAATGACATGTTTTACGAGTACGGAGGGAGTATTTTTTTAGAATGATTGGAGATGCTTTTAGACCACGTTTGGGTCTATAAAACTAATAGTTAGCTCCTTGGATCAAAAAGGTTTAGCTAATTGCTAGTGGAATACCCAACTAACAATAATTTCATTGGTCCAACTAAACTAGCTAATGCTCCGTTCGTTCCAAATTATAAGTCACTTTGACTTTTTTATATCCATTTTACAATGGATCTAAATATAATAATATGTTTAGATATATAGAAAAATGGATGAACAAAAAAATCAAAGCGACTTATAATTTGGAATATAGGGAGTATTAGCTAAAAAGTATATTAGTTAGCTAACTATTAGCAACTAATCACACCAAACATGGTCCAAGATTGTCGATGAGGGACCCACGGGATACCCCACATAGAAGAGAGAAGATCTAGTCAAACTAGGATTCTCCATATGTAATCCCAGTAGCATTGCTATCATATAATCCTATTAGAACTTCTACATTGTAACCGACTAGGATTCTTGCCTCCTGAACTATATAAAGAAGGGCAGGGCTTCCTAGATTGGCACAACCTCAACACACAAGCCTAACAGAACAAGAGAACAGATAGAAGAGATCAGATAGAGAAAGATAAAGAGAATACTACATCGACAGCTGGCGCGCAAGGTAAGGATTTTCGGTGCGTTGCGTTCGAGAGCTCGATGGACCTCAAGATCCACGACTCGTCGGCCCTCGTCCGCAACTCGCAGCGGTTCTCGTTGACAACTCGTTGTGTTCACAACAACGACAATCTGCGACGGGATTTCACGTCTCAAACAATCGACTCCGAGCCACAAGCAAACTGTTCGACTGCATCAGTCTGTTCGACTACATCAAACGACAAGCGAGCTATCAAGCCTAGGTGCTTCCATCTACTCGAATTCTACGCCAACTACTTGAACGCCATGCCAACTACTCAGCTGTGGCGATTGACAACTCGGCCTACAATCAAGCTAATTCACGCTTTAAATTTTAATTTTTAATATATTTCCGAATAATTTTCGTGCGCCTCTGTGGTCGCACTATCCACGACTACTCCACATCTCCGAGCTTGTAGTCGGGATGACACCCAATGGGTGTGCATCATGCACTCTAGTCTTCTCTTAACGGTCGCTAAAGTACTCGGGTAGCACATGCCATAATCCGTGAAGCCTCGGCTCTTCTGTGCATAAGTCTCGATAAATGAGCAGCGATAACAGGGACCAAGGTGCTTAAACGTATCAGGACACTACCTGGGTAGTTTACATGGCCTAACAAGAGCAAGACGCGACACATTCTTTTTATTTCGCGCAGGCTGACTATTCTAGTCTTCTCTTAACGGTCGCTAAAGGACTTGGGTAGCGCATGCCTTAATCTATTAAGCCTTGGCTCTTCTATGCCTAAGTCTTGATAAATGAGCAGCGATAACATGGACCATGGTGCTTAAACGTAACATGACGCTACCTGAGGAGTTTACATGGCCTAACAAGAGCAAGACGCGAAAAATTTTACATGCATTTCATAGTACCAGGGCCCACCCCTAATTATTTTTTCATATATAGGACATGCTCCTGACTTTCTATCTGGAATGTCAATTATAGCATATTTTTAAATTTAACATGCAGGGGCTACATCTGTACCATGCCATTGGGAAGGACACGCTCCCGAGCGCTACCTTACTCAACCAACAAATCAGACAATTTCAAAAAGAACCCAGGCTGGTCAAAAAACAACCTAGACGAGGTGCGCCAAGGATCAGACAAGTTCAGAAAGAACCCGGATAGGTAAAAAACAACCCAGACAAGATGCGTCAAGGATCAGACAAGTTCAGAAAGAACCCAGGTTGATCAAAAAACAACCCAGACGAGGTGCGTCAAAATTACAGATAAGTTTAGAAAGAATCCGGGATGATAAAAAAACAACCCAGACGAGGTGCGTTAAGGATTGGACAAGTTTAGAAAGAACTTTGATTGAACAAAACAACCAAGACGTTGTGCGTCAAAAATCAGAAAAGTTCAGAAAGAACCCAGGTTGATAAAAAACAACCTAGACGAGGTGCGTCAAGGATGAGACAAGTGCAGAAGCAACCCGGATTGAACAAAACATCCCAAACAAAGGTGCATTAAGGATTAAACAAGTTCAGAAACAACCCAGATGAAGCACGTCAAGGGTCGAAAAAGTCCAGAAACAACTCAGATGGATCAAAAACTTATATGTAATTACAAGTACTCGAACACAGGCTTAGGGGCTACATGATACATATCCTCAAAAAGAAAACCCCCAAACTTTTTCTCAAGGACAGATTCTGAATGCCCAAGAAGCAAGTGGCTCGGGGGCTACACTCACTAAAGAAAGAACCCAGAGAGAATAGACCAAAAGGACCCTCCAGCTTTTTCATCACAAAAAGCAAGAGGCTCAGGGGAGAAAGTGCGCGTCAATCAAGGGAACCAACCAAATAAAAGAAGACCATCTCAAGTCACTGCAGAAGAACCCAGAATAGATACAAGAACTCGAAGATGAAGATCGGAAAGAACAAGGATGTTCCTGGAGCTCAACCATGAAATGCTCAGGGGCTTGTCGATACGGGACCCACGGGATAGCCCACATAGAAGAGAGAATATCTAGTCCAACTAGGATTTCCCATACGTAATCCTAGTAGCATTGCTATTATGTAATCCTATTAGGACTATTGGTGCAAGACCCACAGGATAACCCGCAAGGAAGAGAGAAGATCTAATCTAACTAGGTTTCTCCTCATGTAATCTTAGTTGTAGTATTATTCTGTAATCCTACTAGGAACTCTTATTATAAACCGACTAGGATTCTGACCTCCTGACTATATAAAGGAGGGCAGGGTTCCTAGAGAAGGGGAGAAGGGTACACAACACAACACTTTACAATCAATCCAACGCAAAGGCTAACGCTGACTGGACGTATGACTATTACTCGATCAAAGATCGAGGGTCCGAACCAGGATAAATCGACTGTCTCTTGCGTTAACCGTCGAGTTCTGCATACGCTGAAGCCCGAACATACTGCCCCGGGGACCCCCGTGGTAGGCTATCAGTGGTCAAACATCGACAGCTGGCGCGCCAGGTAGGGGCTTTTGGCGAATTTGCATCCGAGAGCTCGATGGACCTCGACAACATGATCTTCTCTACGGGATCAACTTTCATCTTCGGCTCATGGATCTACGAGGCGAACGACAATGGCAAGCTCTAGAACCATCTCCTCGAGATTCGAATCACCATGAAGACTATTGTATTTCGGCGACTACGACAGATCAAATCAATGAAAGATTCGCGCAGCTCATGATGTCTGATTCAACTCAGGTTTCGTGGCTTTGCGCATCCGACTCGAACTCAGGCTCCACATCTGAGATAGAATCTTATCCGAGTTCTTTCGGGAAACTGAGTTCTTTTCTGATGGGGCTTAAGAATGCGGCCCTGGCCTATCAAGAATACAACTCGGAGTACATGCAGAATCTTTTCAAGAAGCCGGATCCTTTTTCGTTCGGACTTCACAACATGGCAACATCTTATCAGACACGGCGCGAAGGATTCCTCGATCCGGTGCTTAGAATGCCACTGAAGGGAGCTCAGGAAGGTCTCGTACTAACTATAACATCTCAAGATTGCATCGTCCACTGGCCGGGCTCTATTCTTGAGGATAGCAATACCTGACTGGTCGACATGATGACAACGATAATTCTACCCTACCAAGAAGGAGACTCGATCTGTGACCTTGAGGCCTCTACTAAAGTTATCAGCAACTCCGATAGTGTGGAAACTAACGCCAATAACAGAACAGTTCATGCACGGGAAGTACTCATGGTTTGCCGTCCTCGATCACCATTGGTCCCACCAGAAGCGCCCGATGTTAGGTCATCAGATGAATCAGAATCCAACATATCACCCTTTGCTCAGGGCTACGATGGTGAGACCGAGAATCAGAAACAAGCTAGAGAAAGAAAAAACAAGTTGAAACAAGGACGCCAACACTGTGCTAGGCAACGCAAGGAAGCTTGGATCGGATATGAGTCAGAATTGGCTGAGTACGATAGAAGAAAATCACAACGAGAAGTCGAGGAAAGACGCACGGCAAATACACCCTACGATAAGATCCGAGAAGCATTAGAAGAACTCAGAGCGACCTCACATCCCAGTGAAAAACAAGAACAGCTTTGGGATTTTCTTTGGTCAGCAGCCCTAAGGACGCACGAAGAAAGGACCCACTCAAGACTACCCGCCAGATCAACGACCCATAGGCAAGAAGATCAAAATCAAAGAAAGTACGCTTTCGAGAGACTTGGACCAAGTGGAAGTCATAACAGAGAAAGTAGAAGGGACCATAGTAAGAGCCACCAAGTTGAACAACCAAGAAAGACCGAAAGCAGGGCGCCTGCCTAGACAGCCTCGCAGGATTACTCTCATCAAAACGACAGTTGGCCAGAAGGAGGTGCCGAATCAGAATTCAAAGAAGCCGGAACACACGATAGATTCTCCTATTTTGCAAGCAGACTTGCATCAATACGACTACCTCACAAGTTCAAACCGTCCAACCACTTTAAATATGATGGCAAGACTGAACCAATGCAGTGGCTCAGGATATACTCGCAATCGATTGAACTAGCCGGAGGAGACGACGATATCAAGACCCTATTTTTTCCCATGGCCTTGGAAACCATGCCTCTCTAATGGTTCAACAAATTGAATCCAAGATCAATCAGAAATTGGGAGGACTTACAAAGAGCTTTCTGTGAAAATTTCGTAGGTATCATTACACACCCAATCACCCACGCAGAGTTAAAAGGACTCAAGCAGAAGGAAGGTGAAAGTCTCAGAGATTACTATCGACGATTCAGTGAACTACGGGCTCAAGTACATGACATCACCAAACGAGAAGTAATTGAAGCTTTCTCTCACGGAATCATGGCTAGGTGGCAATTTCAAGATTTCTACAAAGAAAATCCGAGAAATAATGAAGAATTCAGACGAACAGTAGAAAAGATGATTATTACAGAAGAGAAGACATGAGAAAGGTTCCCGGATAGAAGCAACCGAGACAACCCGAAAAAGCAGACATCAGGAAAGAAAACGTGGACTAGACAACACCATGGCAATGGCTGACAAATCAAGGAAGTTTTCCAAACCCAGAAGATATGACAACATCGAAAACATACGTTGCCCATTGCACCCTAATGGGAAGCACACCATCAGAAATTGCTACACCTTCAATGATTGATACACAAGAAAAGATAGTAAGGAGAACACTAAAGAAGACAATCAGAAAAAAGATGAGAACAACCATGAAGACAAGGGATTCCAAAAATCCAGAGGGACAGTGGCAGTAATCTTTGCCGGGGTTCCAGATTCCAGAAGCAAACATCAAGAAAAGCTAACGTTACGAACCATCATGGCAGCAGAACCCGCTACACCAAGATATCTCAATTGGTCGGAGTATCCAATCGAATTCTCAAGAGAAGACCATTGGACCAGCGTAGGAAACGCAGGCCATTACCCACTGGTTCTAGATCTGACCATTGTCGGTATGACTGTTACAAAAGTATTAATCGACGGAGGAGCCGGACTCAACATCATTTTTTCAAAAACTCTAAGAAAGATGGGACTAAAACTCGCCGGGATGATCACACCAACAAGCACACCTTTTTATGACATAGTACCTGGCAAGGCAGCAATGCCACTTGGACAAATCACTCTACCGGTTATTTTTGGGACTCCCTCGAACTACCGCACAGAGTTCATCAAGTTTGAAGTCGTGGACTTCGATTCATCATATCACGCAATCCTCGGGCGCCCAGCACTAGCAAAATTCATGGCAATACCGCATTATCTGTACCTGTTGCTTAAGATGCCAGGGCCTAATGGAGTTCTCTCTCTTCGAAGTGATTTGAAGCGCGCATTTGACTGTGATGTTCAGGCAATCCAAATTGCAGCAAAAGCACAAGCCGACAATGGTAGAAAAGAAATAGCCACTATTGCCGTAGAAGTAAGCCAAGAAGAGTTAGAGATACCGGCTAAAAAACCCAGCATCCTAGCACCACCAAAAGAAGCTGACGTCAAGCAAATCGATCTGGGCACCAGTGATCCCTAAAAAACGGCAACCATCAGCACCCACCTATCAGCAAAATAGGAACTTGCGCTCACCAACTTTCTTCGAGACAACAAGGATATATTTGCTTGGAAGCTGGTCGACATGCCAGGGGTCCCAAGAGAGTTGGCTGAGCATAGAATTGATATCAATGAAGGCTCCAAGCCTTTGAAGCAACGGCTACGACGATTCTCATCCGACAAGAAGGCAACAATTAAAAAAGAAATCATGAAGCTATTAGCAGCTGGGTTCATCAGAGAAATCCTTCATCTAGATTGGCTAGCAAACCTAGTTCTAGTATAGAAAAAGAATATAGACAAGTGGCGCATGTGCATCCACAACATAGATCTCAACAAACACTGCCCAAAAGATCCATTTGGCCTACCGTGCATTGATCAGATAGTTGACTCAACGGCAGGATCCGCCCTATTATCCTTTCTTGATTGCTATTCAGGATATCACCAGATTGCATTAAAAGAACAAGACCAGAACAAGACATCTTTCATCACTCCGTTCGGTGCCTACTGCTACAAAACCATGTCGTTTGGACTCAAGAATGCTAGAGCCACCTATCAAAGAGCTATTCAAACATGCCTTGGTGATCACATCGGCGAAAATGTAGAAGCATACGTGGATGACGTAGTGGTAAAGACAAAGAACCCAGATGCACTAATTGAAGATCTAAAGCAAACCTTCGAAAACCTGAAAAGATGGAGGTGGAAATTGAATCCAAACAAATGTGTATTCGGAGTTCCTTCGAGACAACTACTCGGATTCCTGGTCAGTCATCGCGGAATCAAAGCAAGTGCCAAGCAAATTCAAGCCATAACAGAGATGGGCCCTCCTCGAAGTGTCAAAGATGTGCAAAAGCTAACAGGCTGCATGGCGGCACTAAATCGTTTCATATCAAGACTAGGCGAAAAAGGGTTACCTTTCTTTAAATTGCTAAAGAAGACAGACAAGTTCGAGTGGACAGAAGAAGCCAACGAAGCTTTCAAGAAACTCAAGGCATATCTCACATCCTCACCAGTTCTCACACCTCCAAAGAAATACGAAGACATGATGCTGTACATTGTGGCAACTTCTACTGTGATCAGCACAGCAATCGTCATGGAAAGAGAAGAAGAAGGGCGTATATATAAAGTACAACGCCCCATATACTACATCAACGAAGTACTGTCAGAATCAAAAATCTAGTACCCATATGTGCAAAAACTATTCTACGCCCTCCTGATTACTTCACGCAAACTTCGCCACTATTTTGAAAGCCATAGGATTACTGTGGTGACAGATTTCCCACTCGAAGACATCCTACACAACAGAGATGCAACGGGGCGCATATCTAAGTGGGCAGTTGAACTTGGCGCTCTCAATATTGATTTCGCCCCACGAAAGGCAATTAAATCTCAAGCCCTGGCTGATTTTGTTACTGAATGGACAGAAATTCAACAACCTGTGTCAAGTACCATCCTTGATCATTGGAAGATGTACTTTGATGGATCACTCAAGCTAGGCGGAGCCGGTGCAGGCGTCCTCCTAATTTCTCTAGATGGAAAGCAACTCAAGTACGTCCTTCAGATATTATGGTAGGCTACAAACAATGAGGCAGAATACGAAGCCCTCATTCATGGGCTACGGGTGGCAATTACCCTCGGAATCAAATGTTTACTTGTTTACGGAGATTCAGCAGTAGTAATCAATCAAGTCAACAAAGATTGGGACTGCACCAAAGAAAACATGGGCGCTTACTGTGCTGAAATACGAAAGGTAGAAAAACATTTTCAAGGATTAGAAATTCTACACGTCCTGCGCGATTCTAATATTGTGGTAGACATCCTCGCCAAGCTTGGATCAGACAGGGCGAAGGTCCCACCCAGTGTATTCATAAAGGAGCTATCAGCTCCCTCTATCAAACAACCCGGTGAGATAACCCCTGAAATCTCAGCCAAAGACAACCAGATCTTGGTAATCACCACTTCATGGACCCAGGTTTTTATTGATTACATCAAAGAAAATAAGTTGCCAGCGGAAAAATAAGAAGCTACCCGAGTTGTTCGCAGAAGCAAGAACTACGTCCTAGTAGGAGACAAGCTCTACAGAAGAGCCGCAGCATCAGAAGTACTCCTAAAATGTGTCTCATTTGAAGAGGGCAAAGAGATCCTAGACGAAATACACTCAGGTTGATGTGGAAATCACGCCGCTTCAAGAACACTAGTCGGAAAAGCATTCCGCACCGGTTACTACTGGCCAACCACTTTGAAAGATGTAGAAGAACTCGTCAGAAGATGCAAAGGTTGTCAAATGTTCGCAAGACAGGCTCATGTGCCAGCTCACCACCTCATCTGCATCCCACCTACTTGGCCTTTCTCCTGCTAGGGGCTGGATCAAGTAGGACCCCTCAATAAAGCAAAAGGCGGCTTTGAGTACATCTTCGTAGCAATCGACAAGTTCACCAAGTGGATCGATACAAACCACTCGTAAAATACAGCGCAACCAAAGCAATCGAGTTCATCCAAGATATTATGCACCGCTTTGGCATGCCCAATCGAATCATCACATATTTGGGTTCTCCCTTCACAGCTACATAATTCAAAAGTTGGGCACAAGATTATGGCTTCAGCATAGATTACACATCAGTAGCACATCCAGAGGCCAACGGACAGGTCGAAAGGGCAAACGGACTCATACTAGCTGGATTAAAACCAAGATTGTATGAAGAACTAATAGACTATGGATCAAAATAGATTGAAGAATTACCCAAGGTTGTATGGGGGTTACGGACTCAAATAACTAGAGCTACGGAAGAACTCAGCACCGAAGGTATAGAAGAACCCGGTGCAGGAGCCTTGGAAGAACTCATACCCGATGACCGCTTACTACAAAAAGATCAAGACCAAAGTCGAAACAAAGAGGAGGGATTCAACAGTAGGAAAATAAGAAAACAACTCACCGCCGCATGATAAGGGGTGCATCATCGTCCTCTTCTTCCTCAGTCTCGACCAAGGCCACCATAGCGCCAGCTAAAAAAAGAACAAAAGTACTCGGTTCAAGATAAAAACAAGAAGACAAAGGGACAGAGTGTATTAATATGCTCACCTCAGAGCATGCTAGCTACAACTGGAGTACCTGGACGAGTACTTGGCTGGCGAGACTTCTTGGAAGCAGGTAAACCAGATGAAGAGCCATCCGCTCACCCCCTCTTCGAGACACTACGAGGACCTCGAGGGACTGGACGAGGAACATATTCTTCATATACATCAACAACTCTTGAAGAAACTCTAGGAAACACTGTGGTGATTGGGAACTTACTGGTTACAGAAGCCCCAGCAAGGTTCTCCCCAGTATTCACCACAGCAGGGAGGACATCAAGGGGGATCGGGTCAACAAAGTTGCGCCCCAATTCCTACAAAAAGAATAAAACAACAAGACAAGGAAAATTAAGCAAAAATGGATACAGCAAAAGAAATACAGAAAGTACCTGCACAAAGAGAAAACGACTTAGAGCTGGAGGCGGGTTGTTGGCAGAGTACTCAGAGACAGTAAGTGGGACAACGCTTGCTCCTTTCAGCATCTTCTGGAGACACTCGAGTACCTCCTTGTTGGTCAACTCAAGGGCAGGGACCATGCGTGAAGGATCCTCAGCCCCAGAGTACTCGAAGCCAAGGTTCTCTCGCTCCTTCAGAGGCTGAACACGGCAATGAAGAAAGCTCGAGACAATATCGAAGCCGGTCAAGCCCTACTGTTTTAGAATACTTATCCTATCAAGAAATGGCTGGATCACCTGAACCTCAGCTGACGTCACATGATTCTTATCCCATTGGTCATTAACCAAGGGACCAGATCCAGAGTGAACAACAAGAGAAGGAATCAGATTGGCGGCGTAAAACCAGTCAGCACACCAATCCCTCACAGAGTCAACCAGGTCATAGTCAAAGAACTTGCTCTTAAGACCCTGGCGAAAGTGAATCCCGCAGCCACCAAGAACACTGGTGTCTTCGCGACGGGGTTGGGGTTTCAGACGAAAGAAGTAGCGAAAGAGAGAAAGAGAAGGGGGAATTCCAAGGAAAGTTTCACAAAGATGAACAAAGACAAAAAGGTGAAGGACTACATTGGGAGCAAGATGATTCAGGCTAATCCTGAAATAGCTGAGAAATTGATGAAGAAAGGCAGAGGCAGGAAGGCAAAGCCCAGCACGGATGAAGGAGACGAAAAGAACGATCTCACCAGGACCTAGAGCAGGGACCCGATGCTCGCCTAGAACTCTCCATTCAGCAATATCCTTGCTCTGGATCAAACCATCGCTGACAAGTTCTCGAAGCTGATCTTCAGTTGTCATCGGAGCCGGCCAAGCCTTCTGGGCAGCCCTCATGGCCACGAACTCTTGGTTCTCAATCATGGAAAGTGATGATTCCTCATCCACGAAGGTTGCCTGGAACTTGCTCGTGGCCTTCTTCCTACCCATGTACTAACGGAGGCAAGAAAGAACTAGGGGAAGAGAAGGCTTGGACGGCGGCGCTAAGATGGCGGCGGCAATGGCGACGATGGATTTATGAAAGCTAGGGTTTCAAGGCAAGAGAAGGGCAGTAAAGAAAAAGAAGATGAAAGGTCTTTAAATAGATTTTACAGCGATAAAAACGGCCCACCAGGCCCGTTAAAGCACGGTGTGAGAACGCAACGGTCCATTTACTGACACAGCTAAAATGACGGAAGGCACAAATCCACACAACGGTACAATTCAACGGGCAGATTTCAGACTTATCCATCCAGCACCACGACGGAGTTATCAGATTACTACAAGAACAACCCGTCAACCATGAAGAAATGAAGGGCTACCTCATAAGGAACATAAGAACCTAGTTCTTACATAAAGAACTCGGGAATCTCATGAACAACCAGGACTACAGTAGAAAAATGAATGACAACTCAGAAGACAAGATTCTTTCCATTACATGCGACTTCAAAAATAGAAGATTACAAATCTTACAAGACCCAACGAACTCGGTACTACAACAATCAAGGTAGCAAAGAGGAACCCAGACACAGCTAGGCTCTAGAACGACTACGTGCTCCAAATTGATACTCGATAGAACAAACCGCACTCAGCTACACTATTTTCTTCAAAGGACGGACGCAGTGCATCCAAGGCAGAAATCAGCAGCACGGCGGGACACACATAGACCCGGAGAAGTCGGTAGGCATCTATCTACCCAAGCCCAACGTGATGCAGGATCAGGTGTTGATCTGCACCGGACAGTCGTAGGGCGGGCAAGGAAGATCAACCTAGAACTGCTGGATGAAGGAACGCATCCCACATCACAAGACTTCCTCCAACTACCACCACGTACTTCCAAGTACAATGCTGTTGCAGGATTAGTCTACCTCTAATCCCTATCACAAGACTTCCTCCAGCTACGACAAGACACACAGGAACTACAAAACACGCCCGGGGGCTGCTCTACTTCACAAACTACCATATTCATGACTATGAAGGTTTCAACAAAATGTTCAATGGATGAAAACAAACACTCCGGGAGGGTATTTATAGATCGAAGGAGCGGCGCACATGGACTAGGAGTACCAACGAAACAAGCCTAACAAAGGACACAGTGAAAAGACATGACTCAATAATGGAAGACTCAGGCGAGAGGGAACAATACTCGAAGACGAGCATATTCGGAAGGATATGCCAACACTGTACAACCCGTGAACAGGCAACATTTACACTCAACCACCACCATACAACTATACCTGACAAATAACAAACTACCAGAGAATATGTCAAGACAATGCATACAAGTTCTTTTTGAATCAAAGAACCCGGATAAATGCTCAGAGGCTGCAACAGGGGAAGATTTCAGTTCCTGGAACAAATCAGACTCAAGACCCTCTAACTCTTTGTTCCAAACAGCAAGAGGCTCGGGGGCTACACTCAGTGACTGCACTTTTTTCTTCGAAAAAGCGCACGTCACCAAGAAGACTTCTTCAAGACAAAACTACTTCAAGGACTCATGACAAAAAGAAGCCGGACCGAGCTATATCTGAGTTCTTTTTGATAAAGAACCCGAGTACATGCTCGAGAACATTTCAACGAAGGATCAGAGCGATTTCAAGATAAGACCCTCCTGCTCCTTGTACCAAATAGCAAGAGGCTCGGGGGCTACACCCAAAGAGGAGTACTTTTTTCTTCAAAAGGTACACACCACGTGAAGATCTCAAAGAGCGCTACACAGTTTTGCTCAAGAAAGCACTCGGACGACGCTTGTTCCTGCTCGGCAAGACCTGAAAGAACAAGACGAGGCTTCCAAAGCTCAACCATGAAGTGCTCGGGGGCTTGTCAGTGCGGGACCCACAGGATACCCTGCAAGGAAGAGAGAAGATCTAATCTAACTAGGTTTCTTCCTATGTAATCTTAGTAGTAGTATTATTCTGTAATCCTACTAGGAACTCTCATTGTAAACCGACTAGGATTCTGACCTCCTGACTATATAAAGGAGGGTAGGGTTCCTAGAGAAGGGGAGAAGGGTACACAACACAATACAACATTTTACAATCAATCCAACGCAAAGGCTAACGCCGACTGGACGTAGGACTATTACTCGATCAAAGATCAAGGGTCCGAACCAGGATAAATTGACTGTCTCTTGCGTTAACCGTCGAGTTCCGCATACGCTGAAGCCTGAACAATCTGCCCCGGGGACCCCCGTGGCAGGCTATCGGTGGTCAAACATCGACAAGGACTTCTACTTTGTAACCGACTAGGACTCTTGTCTCTTGGACTATATAAAGGAGGGCAGGGCTCCCTAGATCAGTACAACCTCAACATACGACCCCAACAAAATAAGAGAACAAATAGATGAGATCATATAGAGAAAGATAGAGAGAATACTACAGATAGCGCAGCGCGTAATATATTATCTACCCCAGACTGGACGTAGGGCACCATGATTTTGTGGCATGTCGAACCAGTATAAATTGTTGTCTCCCTGCGTTCACCATCGAGTTCCTGCATACACCGATACCCCTCCAAACAAATCATCGTCCCGGGTACCCTCATGACATGCAGTCAATGGTAAAACATCGTTAAAGATGTGTTCTTCATCGTATATATATACAACATTGACAACACATGTCTAGATAGGGGGGGGAGAGGGTGAATCTAGGCGGAATCGACATAGGTTCATCATCAAAGTCGACTAGGGTCTTGTATATTCATTATTGAGCAGTGCAAACAAAATAGTGTTTTTTCGTTGGTTTTGCTTGAAGTCAGCGTGAATGGCAGATCAGGGTTTCATGAGTATTTTATAAGCTGATGTGGCATTGTATTAATAGAGAGATGAGATATGATAAAAGTTTCATATGATGAAAAGAGTTTAATGGAATAAAACTTTTCCACACTATTTCCAATACATGGGAGTTTTGAAAACAGTGAGATGAAATCTTCAATTGGACTGGCCTTAACAATCTCATTAATGGCCAAATGTTTTGAATTATTATGACTGTATAGGATGTTTTTCTTATGTATTTAGTGAAAATTAGTGTGGAAGCTATGTTAACAAAGTCTTGTTAACAATATTAAGATATATATTGTCATGTTTTTTATTGCACCATGTGATCTTCGATATATATTTAGTTTAAATGTTAGTGTAAATTATATCCAGTCTTTGGTTGCATTCATTTTTGTAGCAAGACGGGCTTAACCTTTTTTATCTTATTAGTTGTTCAGGTTTATCTGCGTTTCTAGTGCTTATTAGATCTTATATTCATTGTATTTGTAATAAAATCGGTTCTATATAGGTCATAGATTACACTCTTGCATACTTAGGGGGTGGGGACTGCTCCGATCCATGTTTTTTAGCTCCCATCTATGTTTTTTTTTTCAAACGGTTTTAGCTCCACACATACAGATCGAAAAAAAAGGATGAAGTTCTGAGAGCACTTAGATAGGTGCTCCATTAAAACCTGAAGTTTGTGAAGCTGCTCCACGGTGGAGTTTGTGGAGAGAGAAACCTAGAAAGAGTACATTAATGCAAGTTTAAGGTTTGGACCTCCTGCCCAATCCACGTTGGCAGCCACATCAGTGCTCGGGCGACGTCAGATAAGGGTTTGGACCGGGTTGGTACAATAATATAAGTTTAGGGTGTCAGAAATGGAAATCCTAGGTATTAGGAGTTATAGGAGAACTCTAGACAAATTTAGGAGCTGCATGTGAATGAAATAGTCCTTAAAAAATAATAGGTCCTACACTGTTAAAAAAGGGAAAAAATGGGGTATGGACCATTCTACACGGATCTTGTGCGTATTGTGCTGCTACTGCATGAGTTTACTGTAATTCTCTCTCCTCCCATATTTAGTTGAGATCCACATGTCATGCGTATGGTCCCTACAGTGCTCATGCGGATAATCCTCACCTAATTTGTTTGCTTAAAAAAAAGGACATCACTCATCAAGACTACGGCATGAATACGTGATAGCACTACTAGTGGGACCCAATAACTCCGATGCAGTTTGTTCTTATCTTCATGCTTGACACTCACATCATGACCGGATGGCATATGAGTAGTATTTTGAGTAGTATTTTTATATAGAGTTGGCACTGAGGCAAGTACTTGCCTTGCTCCTCAAATTTCTGGCGTCGGTGCCACCTATTGCAGTGTGTGGACACCTATTGCAGCGTGTGGAGTGATTCCCAAATTTTTTTGTTCTTTTCATTTTAAGCTTCACTTAATAAAAAAAAATTAAGGGCCTGTCGGTACAGCTCACAGCTGTTGTGAGCTGTTTTTTTGCCAAACACCCATCGCTAAAATAGCTTCATGGGTGAAACTGTTTTTCTTTCTCTCTCATAAGGAAATGAAGTGGGATGAAGCTGAAAAAAATAGCTTATTCTAGCTCTCTCCCTCATTTTTCTTTGCCATCCATAATGAAGTAGTTGGTGAAGCTGTTTTGCCAAACAATTTTTCTAAAACAACTCAGCTTCACCTAAAAAGTTGTTCATGAAGCTGTTTCTAAAAAAATAGCTTTACTAGCAAAAGTTTTAAATCTCCAGCTAAGCCTCTTAGCTGTTGACCTCCAATGCAGCTAAGCCCAGCTATAGCCGGAGATAGCTTCAGCTAAGCCGTTTAGCTGTTTTTCTTAAACAAAAGGAAAAACAGAGAAGAAGCAATATATCGAATGACAAATCTCATATAGCTGTAGCAAAGCAATGGGCTGCATGGATAGGCAAAGCAATGGGCTAACGAGATGAGTCAGAGATATGAGAAGATGCCAGGGTTACGTTATTTTCCTGGGCTGGATGGAAGGGTAAAGCAATGGGCCGGCAGTGGCACACGTTTTAGTGGGCCGCTTGGTCAATTTCCTGGCCTGACATAGTTTAGCGGTAGCTAAGTTTGTCCCAATTAGCCGCAATCTCCAGCTATATCGGGCTATTAGCGTTTTACTTTTCTTAGCGCTAAAAGTGACGTATCTTAGCTGTGACTTTGTCCAGCAGCTATTGCCGGCTATTTTAAACTTTATTTACTAGTAAAGCTGAGCTGTGTCAATCGAGACCTAAGCTTCATTTTAGGCTAACACTAACACCGTGGAGGGCCTAAGAACGGTATATGAAGTATCTCTTTTAAATAGTACATGGCCGAGGCAACTCCTTTCAACACGCCCGGGCTTGGAAGCCAAAGGTCATCTTCTGCAGATCATAGACAACCCTGAAAGATCTCAGAGCTTTGTTCCCTAGAATCTGAACATCCGGCACGCCAGCAGCGTCATTCGACTGGAACGCCAAACATATGCGATCAGTTGACTGCTGATGGAACACATTCTCCGGCGGCAGTTCCAGCGTAGCCCTTAGGAGCTGCATCTGCACCGTCGGCAAGCTCCTCCAGTTCACCGGCTCGCCGCCGGCAGGCCTGAAGCAGACCTTCCGACCGTACTCACGGTAATACGCCTTATCTTGCATCGCCGACGCTATCGCCTCGGCGAGAGCATAAAAAACTGAGGACGAGACAAAGGTGTCATCGGTCCCAGAGTCGACCACCAGGATCTGGCGCCCGTCGACCTCCAGAGGCTTCCCGTCGACGGCGATGCCCAGCAGCAGAACCGAGTAGACGTGCTGCCTACGCCCGTACCCCCTGATCAATGTCGTGACGAGCTCCAGCTTCTGCGGGTACGGCCCGACGATGAGAAACCCCTCGGCGCGGTGGTCGCCGGGAAAGCAGTAGGCGAAGGCGTTGTAGGTCGTCAGCCGTGCCATCTGGTTGAAGAAGGAGTAACGCTTGTCGCCGAGGCCGATGACGCCCGCCTCGAGGCCGTAGAACATGCTTTATTGTTACTCACAGCACCTAACCTAGCTTTATTGTTACTCACAGCATCGTCATGCATTTGTACATGTCGGGACTGGGGATTTTATTACCGGCTTATATTTAAGGGTAAAGTCCAATTTATACCCTCCAATTTTCACCAAAGTCCGGATTTCAACATCGAACTTCAAAACCGGACAACTTTGGCCCTCCAACTCTCGAAAAAGTTCAACTTTCAACCGGCTCGGTGGTTTTGCGGGTGAACAGTAACTTTTGATATTTTTGGGAGCGCCAAAATTTATATTATTTTTTCGAGCATCTTAACGTCCTCAAATGAAAAAATCAAAACTACAAAGTTGTAGATCTCATCGAGGTCTACAATTTACATATAAAAATTATCTTCATCCGACATCGTATTGAAGGGTTTTCTATTTTTTGAAATTTGAGTCTCATCACGTGACAAAATATGTTGCTGAAATTTTATATTATTTTTTCGAGCATCTTACTGTCCTCAAATGAAAAAACTCAAAACTACAAAGTTGTAGATTTCATCGAGGTCTACAATTTACATATAAAATTTATCTTCATTGTTTTGTCGCGACTTGGCATGTAAGAGATGAAAGAGTCCGACCAGCTCGCGACTTCTTTCATCACACCATTTGGCATGTTCTGCTATGTGACTATGCCGTTCGGCCTAAAAAACGCAGGGGCCACAAACCAGCGGTGCTTGACCCATGTCTTTGGCGAGCACATCGGGAAGACCGTCGAGGCCTACGTGGACGACATCGTGGTCAAGTCCAGGAAGGCCAGTGATCTCGTCGACGACTTGGAAATAGCCTTCACATGCCTCAGGGAAAAGGGCATCAAGCTTAACCCCGAAAAGTGTGTCTTCGGGGTCCCCCGAGGCATGCTTTTTGGATTCATAGTCTCGGAACGCGGCATCGAAGCCAAACCGGAGAAGGTCTCGGCCGTGACCAACATGGGGCCGATCCGAGACCTCAAGGGAGTACAGAAGGTTATGGGATGCATTGCGGCCCTGAGCCGCTTCATCTCGCGCCTTGGCGAAAAAGGCTTGCCTCTGTACCACCTCTTGAGGAAATTAGAACGCTTTTCGTGGACCCTCGAGGCCGAAGAAGCCCTCGCCAAACTCAAAGCATTGCTCACCAATCCACCCATTCTAGTACCGCCAGCCAAGGGCGAGGCTCTCTTGCTCTACGTCGCCGCCACGACCCAAGTGGTCAGTGAGGCCGTAGTAGTCGAGAGGCAGGAAGAAGGGCATGCTCTACCCATCCAACGACCTATTTACTTCATCAGCGAAGTACTCTCCGAGACCAAAACACGCTACCCCCACATCCAGAAACTGATCTATGCCGTAGTCTTGGCTCGACGCAAGCTGTGCCACTACTTCGAATCCCACCCGGTAACCGTGGTGTCGTATTTCCCCCTGGGGGAGATAATCCATAACCGAGAGGCCTCAGGTAGGATTGCCAAGTGGGCCGTCGAACTCATGGGGGAAGCTTGGTCCTTTACGCCTCGGAAAGCAATCAAATCTCAGGTCTTGGCCGATTTCGTGGCAGAATGGACCGACACCCAACTGCCACCTGCCCAAATCCAGGCGGAATACTGGACCATGTACTTCGACAGGTCCCTGATGAAGACCGGGGCGGGCGCGGGTCTGCTCTTCATCTCACCCCTAGGAGTACACATGTGCTACATGATTCGGCTCCACTTCGCCGCCTCCAACAACACAGCCGAGTATGAAGCCCTCGTCAACGGCTTGTAGATCGCCGTCGAACTTGGGGTACGGCGTCTCGACGTACGGGGCGATTCATAGCTCGTTGTCAATCAGGTGATGAAGGAGTCGAACTGCCATGACCCCAAGATGGAGGCATACTGCAGGCTGGTACGTCGCCTTGAAGACAAGTTCGACGGTCTTGAACTCAACCACATCGCGTGAAAATTCAACGAGGCCGCGGACAAACTGGCAAAGATGGCGTCGGCATGGGCCCCGGTCCCCCGAATGTCTTCGCTAGAGATCTCCATAAGCCTTCCATCGACTACGCCTTGGCAGCGGAAGAGGGCCCACCGGTCGAGCCCACCACAGGCCTCGAGGCCCCCTCGGTCGCCGAAACCCCCGTGGCCGAGACCGAGGTTATGGAAGTAAACGCAGAGCCTCCTGAGGCCAACCAGGGCACGGACTGGTGGGTCCCGTTCCTTGATTGCCTCGTCCGAGGAGAGCTCCCTACAGACAGGACCGAAGCCAGATGGCTTGCGCGACGAGCCAAGACTTACGTCCTCAGCAACGGCGAGTTGTACCAACGAAGCCCATCGGGCGTCCTCCAGCGATGCATCACCACCGAGGCAGGACAAGCCCTACTTTGGGACTTGCACGCAGGGGCCTACGGGCACCATGCAGCACCTCGGACGCTCATCGGAAACGCCTTCCGCCAAGGGTTCTACTGGCTGACGGCGGTTACCGACGCCACCAAGCTAGTACGCTCCTGCGAGGGATGCCAGTACTATGCGCGGCAAATGCACCTCCCGGCCCAAGCCCTCCAAACCATCCCCGTTACATGGCCCTTTGCCGTGTGGGGGCTGGACATGGTTGGGCCTCTACAGAAAGCCCCCGGGGGCTACACCCATCTGTTGGTAGCAATCGATAAGTTCTCCAAGTGGATCGAGGCTCGTCCGATCAATCAAATCAAATCCGAACAAGCGGTGTTGTTCTTCACTGATATCATCCATAGGTTCGGGGTTCCGAACACCATCATCACTGACAACGGGACGCAATTCACCGGCCGCAAGTTCCTGACATTCTGTGACGACCACCACATCCGTGTGGCCTGGTCGGCCGTGGGACACCCTAGGACAAATGGCCAAGTAGAACATGCCAATGGCATGATCCTACAGGGCCTCAAACCGAGAATATACAACCGGTTGAAGAAGTTTGGCAAGAAATGGCTTGCCGAACTCCCATCAGTCATCTGGAGCCTAAGGAATACCCCAAGCTGAGCCATGGGGTTCACACCGTTCTTCCTGGTCTATGGAGCCGAGGCCATCCTCCCCACCGACTTGGAGTACGGTTCCCCGAGGCTTCGGGCCTACAATGAGCAGAGTAACCGCACTACCCGCGAGGACGCCCTCGACCAACTGGAGGAAGCCCGAGACGTTGCATTGCTACATTCGGCCAAATACCAGCAAGCTCTACGGCGCTATCAAGCCCGCCGCGTTCGAAGCCGAGACCTGAAGGTGGGCGACCTGGTGCTGAGGCTAAGGCAGAGCAACAAGGGCCGCTACAAGCTGACCCCACCATGGGAAGGACCGTACATCGTCGCCCAAGTGCTGAAGCCCGGGACCTACATGCTAACCAACGAGAAGGGCGAAATCCTCACCAACGCTTGGAACATAGAACAGCTACGTCGCTTTTACCCTTAAATTTCCAAGCATTGTATACATTGTTTCTCGGAATACAATTAAGAAGCGTTCTTTAGTTGTTCTAATTTTTTGAGAAACCCCCCGAGCCCATCACGGGTCTCGGCAGTACGATAACACCATAAGGGAGACTCGGCTCTGTCTCTGTAGAACCAAGCCTCCCTCGGGGGCTAGAAGGGGGGACTCCCCCCCTAAGTCCCACGCACCGTTTTTTTTCAGTCGTTTTTGAAAAAATTCCTACGCCAAACTCTCTAGCGTGCTCTAACAAATTAATTGTGAAAAAACCTAAGGATCGAAAAGCTGCCTCAAGGCCAGAAGGCCGGCTGAGTCGCGAGACGGCCTACGCCTCCGGGCTATGGCACTCCCTCACCACCTTTTGCCCGGGGGGCGGCTCAGGCTCCAAGGAAGTTTTTTGCAAGGGATTTGTTCAGAGACGAGACAGAGGGCAGAGGCTCGAAAATACAATGAAAAACGATTAAAGAAGCGTAGACGCACGATTACTTTAAAAAGGCCTCGACGGCCACCAGCGTTATGATAGGGTAACATAATCCCTAATCTATTTACATGGCCTCTCGGGCCCATGTCAAGGCTCAGGGTCTCCAGCATCGGCGGATGACGTGGGAGGGATCACCTCCTCTTCAAACAGTTGGGCCAGCGCCGTGCCGGGGCCCTTCGTCGCCTCCATCAGCTTCGCAACCTCCTCGTCAGCCTCCTCCTCATCATCAGGCAGGACATAGCCATCGATGATGGCCTTGAGATCGATGCCGATGTAGTGTGAGGCGATGATGGTCAGGGCGCGCTTAACGCCCGTGTGCAGCGCCCCTCGGAGTCGCTCGTGCACTTGGCCGCTCAACGCAATTAGGCGGCTCCTGAGGGAGCGGCCTGACTAGACCCCCTCGACCTCCAGGGCCTTGTAGGTAGCACGGGCGGCGCTCTTCAGCACATTGTGCTCCCCGATCTCGGTCTCAAGCACTGCCTGCACTGCGATGGAGGCCTCGGCTGCCTGGGTGACCTCCTTCTCTAGCTCTGCACCAAAAGAAACAGAATGGGGTTGAGCACAAAGGAAAACAAGCCAAATAGGGGCGGAAGCCTACGAGACTCACCCTCGGCCTTCTCCTCCCAGCGTCGGGCCTCGACCTAGGAGGCCTCAGCTTTCTCCTTCCAGCACTGGGCCTCGACCCGAGAAGGCTCGGCCTTCTCCTTTAGGCATTGGACCATGACCTGGGAAGCCTCGGCCGCCCTGGAAGCCTCTCCCTCCAGCTCTATATCACACCATGGAGTTAGGGGCCAAACACAAGAAAAACAAATAAAACAAGGGGAATAAGACTCACCCTCGGCCTTTCCCCTCCAGACCACAGCCTCAGTTCGGGAAGCCTCAGCCGCCTTGAGGGCCTCGTCCAAGGCACCTTTTATCAGCTGGTGCGCACCCTACTCCGTCCCAGCTGTCCAGCAAGGGCCTTGACAGAGGCCGTGGCTTCTCCAGCTCAGGACCTGAAGGCGTCTCGATCACCGGCCACGCGGGTCAGCTCCTCCAACTCCTTGACCCGCGCCGCCAAGGGGGCGACCTGCTCTTGAGCCACCGCCGCAGCAGCCTTCATATCAGTACCGCGTAAGCGGAGGTCCTCCACCTCCGCGCTCCGCACCGACAGAAGCTCGTTGGCACGAGTGAGCAGGTCCTTCTGCCACTGGAGCTGGTCCCAGACATCCCTCTCCCGCCGGAGAAAGACTGACTTCCCAAGAGACCGGGTCTCGAGCTCCCGGGTAAGCAGAACAGGGATCATTCACTACAAGAAAACTCAGAAAAAGACGACACCACATGAGAAAAGAAGGCGCGAACCTAGGCGACCTTGGGCAGATCGTCGGCCACCACGGACAGCGCCGTCCGTAGTGACCGCTCCACCAGCTGGCAGTATTGCTCGAAGGTGTCCCAGCGCCAGCCCTCGGCCGCATCCTCGAGGGTGAACAGAGGCTCCCCTTCAGGGTCGTCCCGGCTCTGCCATAGGACACGCGAGTGATCCCACCCATGGGGCTCGGGTCGTACCCACATGAGGGCCGAGCTTCCCTCGCCCGGGGTCGGAGCCGGCTGTTCCACGAAGCCAGCCACCTCGGCGTCGACCACCTCCTACGCCTGGGAAGTATCGTCGAAGGAGATCGGATGGACCTCCGCCTCCCGAACGCTCCCCCGCAACAGCGGCAGGCCTAGGACCAGGGGCGCCACCGAGGCCTCCGCCGCCTTCATCTCCACTTCCTGGGCCGACGGCTTCACCGCAATCACATCGGCCTCGATGGTCCCAGGGGCTCTGACCCTCGCCGCTGCGGCCTTGGTAGTCCTGGGCGCCCCGGCCTCCGTCGCCTCGGCCTCGGAGGCCCGGGGGGCCTTGACTTCAGTGGCCTCGGTAATTGAGGGCGCCTTGGCCCCATCTAACTCACGAGCCTCGGCCTCGCGGGACGGAGGCGCTCCCTCCCCTGTCTATGTCGGGGTCGCCTCGGCAGCCCCTCCTTGGGCAACCAACTCCTTCGGGTCGGCCCTCGCCGACGCTGCGCCATGTTGTATGGTGGCTTGCGCCTCCACCACCCAATGGGCGGTGGAGCTGGGCCTCACCTTGAGCGCCTTAAGTGGTGCCAAGGTGGGCACCTCCGCAGGATGCTTCTGGCTGAAGACGAGATACTTACGGGGTCAGCATGAGACCGAAGAATGAATGGAAAATGCTGCAACTCTACCAAAAATACGCTTACCTCGAGCGGGGCTGCAACCGCTTTGGCACGGCGACCCTCCTTTATGAAGGTGGTGGCGGTCGCAGAGGCACGACCTCTATATCCGCCGGCGTCGGCCGGTCCTCGACGGACCCCGGCGCCCCATCGGTCCTCTGCGGGGGCAGTTGTGTCACCCCTGCCGCCACCTGCTCCACCGCTACCGTTGAGCCCACCGGGCTGACGGTGCGCTTTCCCAACGCCCGCGCCTTGGGTGTGTCGGCCTCGGCCCCGGGGCGGGCGATCACCGGCCCCGAGGCGTCTCCTCCTTCTCCTCCTGGGAGCGCCGGGCTGCTTGCCGATGCCCCAGGCACCATCTCCCCGATGTCAGGGAGATGATCCAGGGGACCCCGCCCCATCTCGCCCTCGTCATCTCCATCCGAAGCATCCGTCGACAGTGACGACAACGGGGATGCCTCCAACAGAAGACCATCCTGCCTTTGCTGCCGGCGGCGCTTCTCCAGTCCCTCGCGTGTGAGGATTTTCCTCGTACGCTTTGCCTCCTTGGCGTCCTTCCGCCTCTTCTGCGCCTCGGCGTGCGCCCGGTTCACCGCCTGCCGCGCTGCATCCTTAGGAACAGGCGGTGGGGAGGCTCGCACGTCCCTCATGCCCTGTAGGAATGGCGAACGCAAATAAAGGACCGAAAAATAGTAAGGAATGAGGAGGCATCGGGGGCCGCAGCAGCGTGTGACTTACCAAAGAAAAGTACCCCCGCGATGGGTGCATCGCGATAGGGGCCAGACCACCGCTCCTCAGCTTCCCATCCACCATCTTCCTCACCCTATGTAGAATCTCCTCATCGGGGAGGGCGGAGGCAGACATCCGGATGCCTTCGATCGGCTCATCCGGTCTCATCTCAAACAGGCGCCGCCGCCGAGCCATCAGCGGCAGCACCCTCCAACGGTGGAAGGCCGCCACAACCACAGCTGTCGTGAGGCCACGGCAGCGCAGCCTCTCCAGTCCCTCTAGGAGCGGCTGTAGCTTGGGCTGATCCTCCTTCGGGACGCCATACCTCCACTTCTCCGGACAACTCTCCACGATCCGCCCGGTGTAAGGGGGAAGCCCACCATCGTCGTTGTGGAGGTAGAACCAGCTGGTATACCAATGGCGATTGGTCGAGGTGAGCTCAGCCAGGATGTAAAGGTGCTGCCGATCCTGGCGCACTTGGAGAGTGCAGCCACCGGCCCTCACTGCCCTCCTCGCGCCTGACGTGTCTGTCGGCTTGGTGGTATGCCTCGTCCGGAAGAGGTGGATCCACAACTCCCAATGGGGAGCAATCCCCATGTACCCTCACAGACGGCGACAAAGATGGCCGCCTGCGCGATGGAGTTGGGGTTGAAGTTGTGGAGCTCCACGCTGTAGTAGTGCGGGAGCGCCCGCATGAATCGATCCACCGGCAAGTCGAGGCCGCGCTCGTGAAAGGACATGAAGCTCATGACGTAGCCATCGTGTGGCCTCGGCTCCGGCTCGCCCGACGGAGTGATCCACTCCGTCCTGTTGGGGTCAGTAACCGGGCAAAGAAGTCCACCATCGACGAGCGATTGAAGCGTCTCCATGGTGACATCGGACTGACCCTAAGAATCCGCCTCAACGACAATGGCGCCGGCCATGGGTGCGATGGAGAATACGACTACGACGGTGAGCCTCTCTCGCTCTCTCTATCTCGCCTCTCTCTCTTTCTCCCCGGCGCTCTCTATTCTAGCAACGGCGCAAGGGCGGCAAAGGCGAATGTAGGCAAGGTAAGGAGGAGAGGGGCGAGGCTCGTTGCGTATTTATGTAGGAAGGAGGTGAAATGGGCAGGCGACGAAATCGGGAAAGTTTCCCCTAGATCTGACATAGTTAATCTAGATCCAATTTTACCGCCCACGTACCCACCTTTCCCTCATTAATCGCGTGAACAGTTATGTTCCATCCGCTGACACGGCGTCGCGTCCGACCGCTGCAGTGGCAGGCACCGTTCCGCCTCCCCGAGAAAGTCACCTCAAAAGGCGTGCCTGCTATTGTCGAACCGATGGGGGGAGGGAATATCCCCCACCCAATTCCTTTTAGACAAAGGAACTGGGCGCTGAGCCCGCTACGGTCCAGGGGTTCGAAGACTAGGCCCCCGAGGGTTTTGACAGCCGCCCTAGGGCAACAGAGTCAGGGACGACTATGGGTGAGCCCATATGGGGCCGAGACCCAAGCAAGCGAAACGCTTGGGACACCCTAAGTTGTGTCCGAGACCGGTAGGGAGGTCTCCGAATGGGATCCCACCGTAGGGAGGCACCGAGCCACCGGGGCCCAACGAACAGCCTTGACACCCACTAGAGAAACCCTTTGGTACTCTTGGAGTGTGTCTCTATACCGCTAGCCGACCCCTAGCGAACGGGGCATGGGCCTCCACTCGGACTTACCCGATAACAGCTCACCAGAAGTGCCACCGCTCGCGCCCATCGAGGGTAGCCTGGCATATTCCACCCCTCCTTCCAAATGAAAAGGAAGCGCGAGGGTCGTACAAAAAGCCAGAGGAACCCCTAACGGCCCTCTTGCTCCGTGCAGAGGCTAAGGGGCTCTTCCTACAACCTTGCCGAGACCTAGCGACCTAGGCTCGCACTCGAGGGGGCTCGGCAAACAACCCCTCCTTCTGAATGAAAAGGTTGCGCGAGGGTCGTACAAAAAGCCAGGGGAACCCCTGATGGCCCTCTCGCTCCGTGCAGAGGCTAAGGGGCTCTTCCTGCAAATATGCCAAGACCCCACGACACAGGCTCGCACCCGAGGGGGGCTCGGCAAACAAACTCTTATGCGCGAGGGGCGCACAAAAAGCCAGGGGAACTTTTGATCGCCCTCTCGCTCCATGCAGAGGCTCAGGGGCTCTTCCTGCAACTTTCCCGAGACCTAGCGACCCAGGCTCGCACTCGAGGGGGCTCGGCAAACAACCCCTCCGTCCGAATGAAAAGGATGCGCGAGGGTCGCACAAAATGCAGGAGAACTCCTGACCACCCTCTCGCTCCGTGCGGAGGCTTGGGGGCTCTTCCCGCACCTAAGACGAAGACAAGCAACCCAAGCTCGCACTCGAAGACTCGGAAAAACACGATAAAGGGCATCGAGCCCGTTACGGTCCAGGGGTTCGAAGGCTGGGCCCCCGAGGGTTTTGACAGCCGCCCCAGGGCAGCAGAGTCAGGGACCACTAGGGGCGAGCCCGTGCATGGCCGAGGCCTGAGCAAACGATCGCAACGGACGACCTAAGTCATGTCCGAGACCGACAGGGAGGTCTCCGAATGGGATCCCACCGTAGGGAGGCACTGAGCCACCGGGGCCCAGCGAACGGCCCTGGCACCCACTAGAGAAACCCTCTAGTACTCTTGGAGTGCGTCTTTGGACCGCCAGCCGACCCCTAGCGAACGGGGCTCGGGCCTCCACTAGGACTTACCCGATAACAGCTCACCGGAGGTGTCACTGTTCGCGCCCACCGAGGGTAGCATGGCACCCTCCACCCCTCCTTCTAAACGAAAAGGATGCATGAGGGCTGCACAAAAAGCCAAGGGAACCTCTGACGGCCCTCTCGCTCGGAGCAGAGGCTAGGGGGCTCTTCCTGCAACCTTGCTGAGGCTCAGCGACCGAAACTCGCACTCATGGGCCCAGCAAATGCAATAAAACCCCTCTCACAACGTAAGAAAAGCCCCTGGAGGAATAAATTCATTCCTCTAGGGCCTCGGGGGCTACACCCGGCGGGTGCGCTTGCGCGCACCCACCGAGGCCTCGAGTACGAAACACCATCCCGCCAGGAGCTGCTGCAAGCCGAGCCTCGTCAAAACCTCAAAGAGAGCGCTCACACTCTCCCTGAGGCTCGGGGGCTACTGTCGGGTACCACGAAAAGGGGTCACCTAAGCAACAATCGAAAAAATCGCTTAGACTCCGTCAAAGTCAAAGCCAAGGGGCAACTATTGAACAAACCCTGGCCGTGTCCGAAGCCACCTACTCTCTGCCTCGCTAGAGGCCTCGCACGAGAGGCCTCGGATGGCCTACCAGTTTTCCGTCTCGCTCGAGGCCTCGCGCGAAAGGCCTCGGCCGAGGAACCAATTTTCCGTCTCGCCCGAGGCCCCGCGCGTACAGCCTCGGACGAGACGCCGATTCTCCACCTCGCTCAAGGCCGGCTCGGCAAAACAACCTTATCGCCTCCGCCTCGACCAACTTCTCGGACAAAGACGTTGCGTCCGACCGGCGCGTACGACTGCTCCCGCGATATCAGCCAAACGACGGCTCGACACAGCGGCGTGACCAACTGGACGCTAGTCACATCGAAGCCGTGCCACCCGGGATAGGACAGGACAGGGGTCACCAACCACTGTGCTCGGTACTGTGCCCACGACTGGTGCCTGTACTGCGCTGTGCTACCTAACCACTGCTCCAGAAACAACGCGGCGTGCGGAGTCAAGTCCAGGTTACTATAGCCTCGAAGTCAGTGTATAGAACCAACTGCTCCCTCCATGCCTCGGCAGTCTACTTCAGGGTCTCGGCAACCTCGGGGTTCGCGCCTGCTGAGCCCCCTATGACGGCTCGGCCTCGGCACCAACTGGGCCTCGGCTCTTCACGCAGTCAACGCATAGCAACCAGCACGTCGCTCGTCAGGCCCTGCGTCCAACCATCACTGGAGCTCTCACGTCGCACAAAGTTCGGATGTGACCGGCGCGTTGCTCCAACACTTCAAGGGCAGGACCACTCCACCAACCATACCGCCATAGTAATAGGCTACAGGGCTCGGACATGCCACCTCTATTCGCACGACGCCACATAGCTAACACATGTATCACCCCTGTCCCCCCTTCAACTATAAAAGGGAGGGATTTGGGCCGTTTCAGGGGAGAGGCACACAGGTTCACGAGGTAGACGAACGCACACTCGACATTCCGAAACACGCACGCTTCTCCACCGCCCGAAATCAACTCCTCAAGCGATCCACGCCACTCCGCGCAGAGATATGGGACTAGCTCCCTCTCTTGCCCTGCTTGTAACCCCATACTGCGAGCATTTCAGTGCAAGGAATACAAGATCGATCTCTCAGACTGGACGTAGGGCACCCATTGCCCGAACCAGTATAAATCTTGTGTCTCTTTGCATCACCATCCGGGATTAGGGGCACGCAGTACGTTTTTACTAGTTGGTTGAGGGCCCGCCAGTCCAAAACACCGACAAGACACAATATTGTTTGTAGGCTTGTCAGATTTAAAACAGGTGTTCACCCGTAGGAACGCACGTGTATATTGCTAGTAAACTAATTTTCTAAAAACTTTTTTCAAACCAAAATTCTAAAAACTTCGCGCAGAAAAAAATGAAAGGGTTTTAAAAAATTGAGTTCAACAATCGTCCGGTTTAATAGGCTGGCGACTGTTTTTGTTGACGGGCCAATTCGGCCTCACTCGGCCCACGTTCACTCTGCTTTCACTTCGGCTTATCAGTGGCAACTGGGCCAGTGACCAGTGTCGCCGGATTTCTCTTCTAAACCCTGCTTCTCCCCTTGCTTTAAACCCGCGGCGTCGCGGAGGCGCGGCGATGAAGGCGGTTGCTTCCCGGAGAAGCAACGTCGGGTCGGCGATCGTCGCGCCGCAGCAACGAGGGGCTTCCCTTCCGCTCCGCCCGCAAGTAGGCGAACTGATGGTATGCAAACAATCCCCTCGCCGATCTCACTCCAATCCCAATCTCGCCGCGGTTTCGTCGTTTGATTCCGCCGATTCGATCGGGACTTCTGCGCTGGGCGATCCATGGCGGGAAAGCACTGCCGCTCTAGTTGCATCATTTTGTGGGTCGCTGGGGTGGGGTGGGGTGTCCGGGTGTGTGCTGTGTCACTGTGTGCTTCGGTACCCCCAATTTGCTCGTCGCAGTTTTGGTTGGTTCCCGTCTGCACCTTGCTTTTTGTGGATCCCATCCCCACACTTTGATAGAAATTTGAAAGGATCCTCTGTAAAATTTCAACAAATTTCTCCTGTGCGATCGTATGGTTGGGGCTCATCCCTTCGGATCCGTTTCCTGTTCTTCGGTTTCCACAATAGCGTATTGCCCATTCATGACTGAATGATTATTCTAATCTGTCCGAATTTTTTTTTCAGGGATACATGGTAATGGACTGCACGGTTGATTCCCAAGAGTATCTGGCTACCCCTTCTAAAATGGCTGTAAGACAAGCGGACGCCTCAACCCCTTCGCTTTTTGGTTATATATATGCGCACGTGATCCTACCAATTATCTTGCTGTGCAGTTTTATTTACAACTGCTTTATGCTACACGTATAACAATTTCTGGCTAACTGTGCTATACTAAGTCTTGTAAATTGGATCAATATTCATCTATGAGATCTTCTCCCTTGTTATTTGTTTACTGGTATGTCTGGGATTGTCTTTTTTTCCTATCTTTATATTCTAAGAAGTTTTAATCTGCCAATGCTACTTAATCTACCTTTATTTTAGTGATGCACATTTGCCAAAGAAAATCTTGAGAAATATGCATAGTGATATTGTGTGGAGGTTTTGCCCTATCTTATTTGGTGCTTAAACTTGTTTGAGCATGCTTTGTTTGTTTAAATGAATGGAACACCAGCTGCCAAGTTTTAAGAAAAGGTGTATGTGCTATTGTGCTGTGACATCAACTTCAGTTTCAGATGAAATTTGTTTTAACTTCCAGTATTTTTTAGATCATAAAACCTAGGAATCTTATAGTAAATCTTTCTGCTACTGTTCATCAGAGTGTAATGATTTGGAGTAGTAATCTCTACAATGCAGGCAATGAGGCGCAGAAAGGTTTCAGTTGTTGATGCAGAGATAAATACTCCTAATGCCAATGAATAATGCTGTGCGTTTCGCTCTTTCTTATTGGACTACCTTTTGCATTGGATATATTCAATACATTGTTAATGTCCTCATTCTTTTCAAACTGTACAATAAATTGCATGGCTAAAAAGGTCGTAAGTTTATTTTACTTTTGATTCTTCCATTCAGTTTTGTCATTGAGTTACATGCCCTTTCCAATTGCTAAGTACATTGTGTTCTAAAAAAATACAAACATACTGATATTACATGTTTTTGCTTTGTTTTGATTGGTAGTCCAAAAGTCTTGGTTGTGGTTGTTGCTGCTCACAATGCTTCTATCATCATCTGGAGCCTATTCAGCCACAGATACACAAAGATCTGAAGAGGGCACATGTCGTTATGACTTGACAAGCGTTGCCGTGTTATCATGTATGCAACCAAACGGTGTATGGAAGCCATCCTCGTCCTCACAGACATGCTGCAATGCTTTATTATATGCAATTGACCAAGTTCCAGCAAGTGATGAGAGTGGGGCTTGTTGCCTTTGCCGTTATATGAAAGAAAGATGGGGACCTCCTGAACTAGGTACCACATATATTCTGTGCAATGGAAAGGATAGACATATCATCTCCAAATGGTCAACATTTCATATGGAGGACTGCTCAGCAGGTACATGCTTATTTGTTGTTCCTTGAAGCTCAAAATACTTGCTATCTCAGTTACTCCATTGGTCCCTGAAGGCATGCATGTATTTCAAAATTAAAACTTTGTTATCTTTGACTAATAATTAGCCTAATTATATCAAAAGTTTGTATTACAAAAGTAGTTACATTAGATCCTTGAATTTAGAAATGTTTTGTAATGATCAAACTTTTGTTCCTATAAATTATATATTATAAGAGAAATTATATATAGGTGGCCTCACCAAGTCTAATCGCGCCTTATATTCAGGATAGAGGGTGTAATAATAATTTGTGCCTACTAATAGCTTTTTTTTTTAATCTTTTTCTAAGCAGAGTGTACAAAGACAAACATTTCTTCTGTGGACATCTCTGCGGACAGTGAAGTGGTTCACGTACATGACACTAGCAATAGCAAGGGTATATGGATAGCTGTTACCTTGTTCAGTGTGATGGCTCTTATTTGCTTATGGTATTTCTGGAGGTCCACAGCAGCTAATACAAGTGAGCAACGCCGAACATCATCCTACGAAGGTGAGCCTCAGGTTGGGCGCCAGCGATCCATCATCGCTTCATCGTCACCATCAAAAAAGCTTAAGGAGAGAAGAATTTCATCATCTTGAAAATATGATCCTCGATGTATCTATAGAACTGCACGGAGATGTTAGGATAGGTGTCTAGTATGATCATGCTTACATTAATTGCACGGGTACAAAATTGACATTGTTCAGCTGCTGTGCTGATATCAGATTAGGTACAGATGGATAAATGTTTTTGACAAGCCCTCAGTTGAAGTTGAGTTTAATCTTTTGCAACAACAAAAAAAAACAACATTATTTGTGTTTCGCCAGAGATTGTGTACGGCCACCGGTTTCTCGCCATGGTAAGGGAAGCTAAGAAAACGGAACTGAAGTTCGCACTGGAATCAGGAGATATATTTAGCCTGGTTCAGTACCATATTGGGGTCACCCGATATAAAACGGCAAGCTTAATACCTGCTCGGCCATACCCATCTGGTTATAGGATTGGGGCCATACCCATACTGGTTATAGGATTGGTGTAGGTACGTCTGGTAGTAGAAATGATTTCCCATCATATGCACTAGTCCATATGTTTTTAGCGTGTGCTGACGGCGGTAGCCTTCCCCATCAATTTTATTCCGGTCTGAGAGATGAGCTGTGTAAAAGTAAACTTGGAGCACACACCACAGCTATAAAAAAACATATTTATAGTTTTGGCTTTGGTCAATTGTGTCAGCAGAGTAATAATCTTCGTTCAATAATGGTTATGTGACCAAAAAATATTTCCCATTTTGAAGCAAGACCTTTTTTGTTTTGGCAAGGCAAAATTGTAGATTTTTATGGATGCAACTAGGTTCTGTCAGCACCCAAGAGGGGGGGGGGGGGGGGGGGGGGGGGGGGGGGGGGGGGGGGTGAATTCGGTCTAAACAAAACATAGATCCTAGGGGTCAAATTTAACTACCATTATAGCAACTCTAAGAGATTCTCTATATCCTTCCTAATTTTTAGGAATAGAGTTTTTCTATTTTAAAGTAACCTTCAACCGGTTCTTTAAATGATTATATCCAAATATAGTCATCCTCTATTTTGAATTTCTCGCTAACCAAAGATAGATACGAAAATGACTCTCTAAAGTGTATACAAGAATATAAGATATAGAAAAGTTGTTTGAGGGGGCGGGGGGGGGGGGGGGGGGGGGGGGGGGAGGAACATATATTAAGTGATTTTTATGCAGATGACTCTCCAAATGATGATGATTTAGAGGTGAATTTTAGAAACACTCTTTGGAGATGCTCTTAGAGAACCCATAAACTACTCTAACTCTAGTATGATGTGCAATTAACGTTTTTCTAGTGCACTTTTATCTTACCAACAACCCACAAAGAGTTTATTAACATATATAGCCAATCCTAACAACCCTATAACTAAATCTTACAAAGGTAAATATTACACAAGTATGATAAGTAAAAAGCAAAGGATAGAGAGGATAAACTCTTGGCATCCTGTGCTATTGGTTGCTAAAACACAACCCTTAGTCTATGTTGGAGATCTATCGAGGTATGCTCCCAATCAATAAGTCTCTCTCGATTGCGGTGTTCGCTCGACCAAAACCAATGGAGTCACAAAATCTCCCTATGCAGTGGCGGATGTGGGATGCGGGATAAGGGGGGGCTAAAACAACAGAGATGTTGATTTGCACGAAGATTTAACGGTGAAATCAAGTTTTGCTACAGTAATTAGCATTGAAATCAAGAAATTAGGGGGGGCTGGAGCCCCCCCAGCCCCCCCTTTGGATCCGCCACTGTCCCTATGCCACCCGATGGTTACTATAGTGTTGGACTATCACACAAGGCCTTCGCCAACCAAAGTGTTGCGAGTCATCAAGTCTCAGAGTTGCCACTACTGTCACCCAATTCGATCATGGTGTGTCAAATACAGAGCAAAGGCGGGTGTGAGTCACATAGTCTCACTAGATCCACTTAGTCGCGGTCACCTTGATGTTGTATCCACTACATGGTTTCTCCATTTAAGGGAGAGATGCTTCCTTGTCCTCTGCACACTAACACGTTGTCGTTCCACACCAAGAATGGAGAGAGTCGACGACTCGAAGGCTACCTCACCTTCACTGGAAGGTCATGAAGACTTGCACTTCCGAATTGTCAAGATACAAGGGCATCAAGACCCAATCACTCAAAGCTCTCAAACTCTAGGGACTAACTCTCAACAAAGATGCATTAAAATATTGTCTATCCTAATTTTGGATGTAATTTTGAATGGGTTGTTCGGCTGATGGTTTAATTTCTACGGTTGATAAGCCGGCTGATGTTGTTTTGTTGTGAGAGAAAAACAGTGTACCATGGCTAATAAGCAGGGATGATAAGTTCAAGCGAACAAAAATGTCTTGAGAGGGTGGATGCAGTGTAGACAACCTTATATATAACCCCATTCACCTCAACTAGCTGTAGGAAACAAGCTGCGAAATCATAAGCATTGGATGACTCGTTGCCTTTTTCCATTCACGAGACGATCTACTGCTTAGGGTGTCCCAAGGGGGTAGTGACGTCGCTGGCTGTGAGTCCGACGTGGAAGCCAAAAAGGTGGAAAGAGAAAACTCACTGGTACCTAGTAAGTTGCCGATCGATTATTCGATTTCACATCGTTCGATGAAAACAGAGATGAATAGTTGGGATCCAATAGGAGAGAACGATTACAGATCAATACTAATTTATTTCTTGTTCATCCACATTAGCCAGCGATTTCGCTGGGTCCGTTGCGGACGCCCTTATATTTTTCTGCCATATCGTACGGTGACTCGGTGAGTGCAAGTTTCCTTTTGCCACCTTACTGATAATCACTAGATGTTCTGTCGCAGCCCATTTTCTTCTCGGCAGATTAATTGTGCGGTGCCTTCTACCAATCTACCTTGTGTTAAATAGTGCTGTGAAGTGGTTCCGTTATTGGTGTTTGCGTCGTTTCTCCGCCGATCTTTGCACCACTTCGTCTCTTGCATTCCTAGGACTTAGTATAATCTAACTCACTTTTCACTCGTGTTAGTCTTAGACTTGTGTTGTCATCTAAATCACAAATACTATGGTTTCACAAAAAAAAATCACAAATACTATAAGATATATACCTTTTCTTGTCTCTTTCTTTGTGTCTTGAGCTTGTTTGTATCGTCGCACTTTTCTTGGACAACAACCATATAATAGTAAAATTATATAAGATGTTTGTACACAACCACATAGGGATAAAATATTTTTCCCTTTCGTTTTCAGTAGTTATAAAAAAAGTGTTGACACTAATTCGGTTACACGTACAGTATGCATGATTGCAAGGGCCGCACACGATTGAGACATGCAGGTGAGGTAGGTATAAATGGTGATGCTGACTTGGGGTGTTGGCGAGACTGATCTGACACTCATTCTTCGCCCAGAACAACCACCTCGCAAAGATTTATCAGGGTAAAGCATAGCAGGGATGTCCTAGGTTCTGCAAGACCATTTAGAACTCTAGTAAATCTTGTATAGAAAAATGTTGGACAACAATAGGTTGTAAGAGTTTGAGGGTAAAAAAAAGTGTAGTAGATTGAACCTTTTTGATTGATGAGATAGATGGATTTCTGAATTAGCCATGATCCTGTCATATAAATCGAGGTGGATGGTCGTATTAGAACTTACAAGTTTAACCCTTCGAGATAGAGCGAGTCCCCAACAAAAAAACTCGAAATAATATTGGACTATCGAAATCAGCTCACACTAATGGAAATATGAAATTCCCTGATGGTTTTAAATTTTTTTTGACGGTTATTGAATAAACCGTCAGGGAAATAGAATTACCTTGATGGTTTCAGGAAACTGGTGAAATTTGTACAATTGTTCCAAATTTGATCTTCTTCAATTTAATTTGTTTTTCTGGTTCTTTTACTCTCTCGATTATATTTGGCTGAGTATTGGCCATGGGCCCCTTGCTCACGGAGCTGGCTGAACAGAGTCGTCCAGTATTACGTAACGGATCCGATCCGATCGAGGGACACACGACACGACCAATGTTTGCTATCCAAAGTTCCAAACCAAACCGTACTCGGCCTAACCGGATGTGTCAAAAAAAAAAAAAGCTGATAACGAAACCTAAGAGACCTAGTAATTCTTCTGGTCGCAATGGCTGCTGGCGGTCGCCGCCCGGCGGTAACTCTGCCGGCGGTGCTCATGCTCGTATGCGTGCTGGTGGCCACGGCGCCCGGGCTCCAAATGCTCCTTGACGAGGACCCAAGTACGTACCCCGACAGTAGGCCGAGGGAGTTCTGGTACCGGCGCGGAGAAGTGGTCGTCATCGATCTAGGCAACACCAACTCTTGCGTCGCCGGCTACACCGGCTCCGGCAAGACGACCGACGACGACACCATGTTCCAGTTCTGCATCCCCTCCTGGGTCGCCTTCACCGACAACGGCACTTCCCTCGTCGGCGAGGCCGCCAAGAACCACGCCGCCGCCAACCCCGAGGCCACCATCTTCGGTTTCAAACGCTTGCTCGGGCTAAGGTATATATCGTTCCACTAAAAACAATACATATATATTAGGTTATATATAATTGATTGATGGATTCATGATTAGTGTGTATCGTTATTCGATCTGTTAATAGGCGAAACCGCTGGTACGACGAGGACATCGTGCAGGGAGCCATCCAGCGCGTGCCGTACAAGATCGGTACAAGAGATTACGACACGGCGATCGTCCAAGTGACGGCCAGCGATGGTTCAGTCAAGCAGCTCGAGTTCAGCGAGGTCGCGTCCATGGTAGTGGCTGAGCTCAAGAACAAGGCCGAGGAGTACCTCGGCCGCACGGTCGAGTACGCCGTCATGACCATCCCGCAGCATTTCGCCGCGGCACACAGCGGGGCGGCTGAGTACGCCGGCAAGATGGCCGGGCTGGACGTCGTCTGGACGGTCACAGAGCCGACCGCTGCTGCCGTCGCTCACGGCCTGCACACGAAGCTGCGCGAGCGCGGCACTGCGCTTGTCTTGCGTGTCGGCGGCGGCTCGTCCGACGCGAGCCTTGTGGTGCTGCTGGACGGCAGGTTTCAAGTCTTTGGGTATCGGATGGACAATTTCCTTGGAGGAGACGATTTTGACGACAGGGTCGTGGACTACTTCGCCAAGCGCATCAAGCTGAAGCACGGAGTGGATATCAGTCAGGACAGGATCGGTCTAGGCAAATTGAGGGCGGCATGTGAGAATGCCAAGAAGGCATTGAGCAGTCAAGATCATGTCCAGGTGATTGTTGAGTCCCTCGTTGATGGTGTCGATTTCTCGGAGCCGCTCTCACGGTCGGAGTTTGAGGAACTGAATGATGATCTGTTCCGCAAAGTCATGAACTTGGTGGAAACAGCCATGGTGAACAGAGGTGGTATAAAGTGGAGCAAGAGCAAGATCGGTGAGATTGTTATGGTCGGTGGGAGTGCCGTGATACCCAGGATTCAAAACCTCGTCAGGGATTACTTTGATGGAAGGGAGCCTAACATACGGAGGAAACCGGATGAAGCGATGGCTCTTGGAGCTGCACTTTACGTCCATTCTCTTTAGTGACTTCATTATATTTACAGTAGTAGAGGTTTTGTTGTTAGGTCTTCGAGGGATCTAGACACATAATGGTAGTGTGCATACATGGATCATAAATTGTGTATAAACAACTAGAAGTGATATGAGGTGCATGATATTCTTTTACAAACTTTTTTTTATCCCACAACTTTAGATTCACCTGACCTGTTATCTTGAGCCATACAAGACCTTATTGGATGTAGTCGGATTAACATTAATCCATATTAGGTTTATGCTTGTTAAATATAAATAATTAAATCTATGACTAAGTTATATATATATGATCCATGATTCAGGAGGCTGATCGTCTCCGCACGTTCGCTCCACTGCCAGGAAGATCCATCAAGCATAGGGCCTCGCTCTACGCGGATGATTTAGTTGTCTTCGTCACGCCGGCTGCTGAGGACCTCACCTGTCTTCAGCAGATTCTACTGCTATTTGCGGGGGCGTCTGGACTAATAGCCAACATTGATAAGTGTGTCGCCTCGCCGATTCGCTGCACTGAAGAAATGATGTTGGATGTGCAAACGGCCTTCCCATGTGTCGTCGCCCCGTTCCCGTGCAAGTATCTGGGCATTTCGCTGTCGCTCAAGAGGTTGAAATGTGCAGAGGAGCAAGCATTGGTGGATTCAGTCGCCGCGAGGATTGGAAGTCAGGACTGCTCACGCACGCGGGAAGGTCACGTTGTCGGCGATCCCGGTGCATATTAGCATTGCGTGTTGCCTCTCGACCTGGGCCATTGAGCAGATTAATAGACGTTGCAGGGCTTTCCTCTGGTGCGGTACTGACACAGCGCTAGGAGGAAAATGTAAACTGGCCTGGACTACTGTCTGTCGTCCGACATCTCTGGGCGGCCTAGGTGTTTTGGATCTCAGGTTCTTTGGGCTGGCCCTCAGGCTACGTTGGGAATGGCTAAGCAGAGTTGAGCCTGATCGCTGCTAGGATACAGTGCCGGCACGTGCTGAGAAGAATGTAGTCGCAATGATAGACGCCAGCATGACTGTGATCATCGGCGATGGGGCCTCAGCAAAACTGTGGATGGACAATTGGTCCAATGTTGGTTCGCTATGCTCATTTGCGCCTCAGTTGTTCGCTGCCATCTCACCGAGAGGAAAGAAGATGTCTCTGAACGATGGTCTCTTCCAGAACCGGTGGGCGCGTGAAATTCATGGTGCGGACACTGTGCAGGTGCTCCTTCAGTACCTGTGTGTGTGGGCAATCCTACGCGCCGTCGTTCTCGATCCACATGTGCCGGACCGATTAACATGGAAGTGGTCGCCTGATGGGAAGTACAGCGTGTCGTCGACCTACAGAGCTTTTTTCGAAGGATCAACTGCGCTCCTTGGTGCCAAGGAATTAGGGAAGACTAAAGCTCCACCGAAGGTCAAGTTTTTTATGTGGTTGGTGCTTCACCGCAGGATCTGGATTGCAAATCGACGATTGCGGCATGGCCTACAGGATTCAGATGACTACAACCTGTGCAGCCAGGCATCCGAGACGTGTGATCACTTGTTCGTGGGGTGTGTGACTACCAGGCAACTCTGGTATAGGTTGCTTCTACCTTTGGGGTTACAGGACTTGACGCCGCTGACAGAGGAAAGCTTGGGAATTTGGTGGCTGAGACAGAGAGAATGGATGAGTGCTGACAGCCGGCCACCATTCGATACCCTGCTACTGCTCATCACCTGGACAATCTGGAAGGAGCGGAACAATAGGGTCTTCAACCGAATCACGTCCAACTTGGCGGCAATCGCACAGGAGGTGATCAGAGAAGCGCAATGCTGGTGCGAGGCAGGGTACTCTTCGTTGGCTCACTTGATTAGCTTATGGTCGCAGAACCAGGTGGTCTTGTAATACGACTTTTTGTAATCCAGTAGCTAGGCTGCGGTTTGCTTTGGTGATGGTCTCTCGCCACCATCAGCTAACGGCTTTATTGTAAGGTCTATTGACCATTCCCGTCCTCTTAATGAAATTCGGGCATATATGCCTGCACACGAAAAAAAAGTATGAAATTCTTACTACAGTTAATAATAAAACAATTAGTCCACCACTATAATTGGATCATAAAAACTGCAGTTATGAATGATTCCAATTAATTATAAAAATTAATTATAGAAAACCATAGATCTAAAGCTTTTGCTAAAAATAGAAAACTTTCTAAAAAAGAAAAGTTGCGGAAATTTTTTTTACAAAAAAAGGAAAGTTGCATGTGTCTGAAAAGCGTTCGCTCAAAACCCATCTGAGTGAACGTTTGCTAATTAGCTGCCCCGTGTTGGACCCTATGTGTTGTTGTGTGAGTCACGGATGACAGTGCACGATTTTTTTGTTTGGAATGAAAATCTGATGGCTTATGTGGCACTATAATATTGGTAGTTTAGCTTGCATGAGGAGATAGACTATTACCCTAAATAAAGATAGTGGATGATAGGGTTCGCTGACGTGGATATCTAGATACATGTTAGTTGATAATGTGGCTCACTTTACTTCAATAGCTTGTATATTAAGTGAAAGCTATAACATACTTCTACTCCCTCCATTTCAGATTATAAGACGTTTGGTTTCTCTAGATAAATTGCTTTTGCTACATATCTTACATAATAATATACATAAAAAATAAATGTTTTTTTTTAAAAAAAGGCCAAAACGTCTTATAATTTGAATAGAGGGAGTATTATTCTGGTGAGGTTTACTTTGGTAAACTATCTATAAATCGAGATTTTGTGGTCTGTTAAACACTGTTGTTTAGTGCTACTTCTTTGCTAAAGTATTTCTGTTTAGTTATTAGTTAACAAGTTGCTGGTCAACCCTGAGCAGATGGTCCCGATTTTGTTGAGCCATAAAGAAAAATAAAAATTTGAGTCAATGGCAGGCCAGGCCTCAAGCCTCCAGCTGGAGCTGGGCTATATAAGAGAGGATAGGCCTGTTACGGCCTGCTGCTGTCTGTTGGGCTGGACTGGGCAGCGTGGAAACTGGGCCCGCATCCTTAAACGTGCGACGCGTGGACACCGACGAATCAGACGCTCGCGAAAACGCCGCGGCGCTGCCATCTCCTGAGACTCGGCTCGGCTTGGCTTCGCTCGGCTTGGTTTCACCAGAACGTCGGCTCGTTTGCTGAGCCTGGCATTAATAGCCAGCCTCAAGATTATCCGACCTCTTTCACACGAAGGAAGTGGGTTCCAAGGAAGTGATTAGATTGTTTCTTGCCAATCGCCGGTAGGCGCTCATCATCCACCTCCGCCGCACCACCAAGAAGGTGTCGCCGGGCGCCAGCAGCTCCGCCACGTTCGTTGTGCCGCTCCTGGCCGCCAGCTCGCGGTCGTCGTCCTCGCCTCCTCGGCGCCCCACTGCCCCAGCACGCGTCCGCGTCGCACGGTTCCACCTTCCCGATCGACGCCCACGCGGACGCCGCCGTGGCTCTGCCCAGCAACACCAAATTCATCCCACTTCCCTCCATTGTTGAAGTTGATCGAGTTCTCAACTTATGATCTTTCTGTTGTCAGTTCTTTGAACCAGGTTTTTTGTTTCTCACATTTCTTTGACATATTTTTGTTATGTAGATGATTTTTATGAGCTTCTGTGGTGTATGTGCACTGTGCAGTAGAAATTCCTAGATTTTGGGTCAGCATCATGGCTCTTTCATTACGCATGTATTAAACGCTTTGCTAAGCTGAAAATGTTACTGCATAGTCGGCAGGTAGAAATCAGGGCTTCATGGTATTGCAAGGAAAAAACAATAATTCTGCTACTATTTGTTTATTCATGGCATGCAATGGATTAGAATGGAGTGTATACAATGTATATCATAATTTTCAACTTCTCTTTATTATATCCAAATCTTGAATGTCGATTCGAGTTCAGCATGCCCCATGTAAACGTTCCATCAATGAGTTACCTTTTTTAGTCTTTTTTCTCCTACTTGGTTTCCACATTGTCCAATCTATACTAAAATGAAAGTTTGATATTGCTGGTTTGTTGACTTTAGTTAGATGTAAATTGTATTATTTTTATGCATATGTTGAGATGGCCTATATGTTGTACACATGTTTGTGTGTACAACAATATGGTCTTGCTAACTGATTTTCTCCCGTTTGCTTATGCTATCTTGTAGCCACTATGATCCTTGAGGGTGAAGTGAGCATAGCAAAGCGATTGGATTTTAATGTACACTCTGATGTTGAGTCAGTGGCCCCAGATATTCCTGCTCAAGAATGTACCGCACCACATAAGTCCTTTAGCATCCCATTATGTGTAAGTTTCATGCAACCATTACTTAAGACAGGTCTGCTATTGTCACGTGTTGTTTGTGACATATATCGCATACTTTGTAGGGTGGTCCTCGCGCAGCCATCTCCATGGACAACGTAGCCGGCATGACTGGAGGAGGCCAGGAAGGTGCTAGTCCTTGCGCCGTCGACGCAGCCGGCATGACAGGAGAAGGAGGCCAGGAAGGTGGTCCTTGCACCGCCGTCCCCTTGGACGATGGAGCCGGCATGATAGGAGAAGGATGCCAGGAAGAGAATTTGTTGCCATCCCAAGACAATTCATCGCCCATGGTTTCTCCCTCTATCCGTGGAGTCAAGGGAGAGCAAGTAACACATGTATGGTCATCATTTGGTCTTTGATCTTCCTCTTCTATCTTTCATGTAGTTTCATCATGTATAAATGTGTGCATACTATACTGTACAGAACACTATTGTTGCTATCGACGATAACACTCGTGCTAATGGGAACGCTCTCCATCATCTAGTAGCTGAAGAAGTGATAGACGGAGTACCAAATAAGGTAACAGTCTTTTTTCCTCTAACTAAATAGATAGGGCGAAGACAATTATAAATAACTACATTGTGGCAATATAGCTTTAATTCTGATTCGATTGCACAACAGGTGGTTGATAAAGTTGGAATAATTCCTGAAGTTGGTATGACTTTTGAATCAGAGGTCAAAGCTTATGAGATGTATAATGCCTATGCTGGTAATGTTGGGTTCAGTATAAGAAAGAGCCAGACAAGGCATCGAGGAGATGGTAGTATATGTCAAAAGTATATTGTTTGTAGTTGCCAAGGACATGGAGAAACTCAGACATCAAAGGATAGTACAAGGACAGGTTGTGATGCACGTGTTCAGTTTAGTGTCAGCAGAGAGGGGACTTGGACAGTGCAAAAGGTTGTACTTGATCACAATCATTATTTTGCTAGTACAAATAAATCGCATAAGCTGAGATCCCAACGACGTGTTGTAGAAGCGGATAGGATGTTGATTAACCAGATACGACAAGCTGGAATGAAGCCAACACAGGTATATGAGTTTATGAAGGAGTTTTATGGAGGATCTGACAAAGTTCCATTCTCAAAGATGGACTGCAAAAATAAAATTGGTCGTGAGCGTAGGAAGTACTTAGAATCAAATGATGCTCAAACAGTTCTAGAATACTTGAAGAATAAGCAGATAGAAGATCCTACATTCTTTTATGCCATTCAAATAGATGAGGATGATGGTCGGATGGCTAATTTCTTTTGGGCAGATGGTCAGTCTATCATGGATTATGCATGCTTTGGTGACGTTGTGTCATTTGACACCACTTTTCAAACTAATAAGCTTGAAATGCCATTTGCACCATTCGTTGGAACCGACCATCATAAGCAAACAATAATTTTTGGTGCTGCTTTGGTATTTAATGAGACCATTGAATCATTTGTTTGGCTCTTTGAAACCTTTCTAACAGCAATGTCAGGAAAGCATCCAAGTACAATTTTCACCGATCAAGACGCAACCACGGCAGGAGCAATTGCCTACGTATTTAGGAATACAAGCCATCGTCTCTGTTTGTGGCACATCTATCTTAACGCCACTAAACATCTCGGGCATGTAATTCAGAAGCACCCTGATAAGTTTCTACCTAATTTTAAGAGATGTGTGTATGAAGATAGATCTGAAGATATGTTCATCCAGAAGTGGCATGAATTGTCGAGTAAGTATGACCTTGAGAAGAACCAATGGATGGCAAACCTATATGATTTGAGAAAAAGGTGGGCTATTGTCTACCGTGATTCATTTACAGCTAATATGGCCTCGACTCAAAGGAGTGAAGGCATGAACAATGTATTCAAGAAAAGATTCCGTAGGAGACTTGGACTTTCAGAGCTTCTTGTAGAATGTGAGAAGGTTTTTGCTAGCCTTCATGAAAATGAGTTAGACGCGGAATTTAACTCGCGTCGAAAAACCCCGATTACTTACAGCCCAAATTTGCCTTTGTTGAAGACTGCAGCTGAATCATATACAAGGAGGATGTATTCAGAGTTTGAAGAAGAATTTAAACTGCATTTCTCATTCTCTTGTAAATTGTTGCAAACAGATGGGTCAGTTTTGACATATATGGTTACGCATATGCATTCTGTTCATGGAGCAACTGTCATCTTCAACGCTGTAGATATGGACATTACGTGTTCCTGCAGAAAGTTTGAGTCCATAGGTATGTACAGACACTTTAAATTACAATACAGTTTGTTATAAATCAAGATTGAAAACAGAATCATTATCATGTAGGTATACTATGCAAGCATGCCTTCAAAGTCTTCAGTGTGAATGATGTTTTCAATTTGCCGTCCAAATATGTACTAAACAGATGGACAAAATATGCGAAAAGAGGATTTTATATTGAGAAACAAGGAGCGGAAAAGAAAAATATGAAAACACATGCTGCACGCATCTCACGAAAGGCGACATCCCTTGCACTGAAGTGCTCAGTGTCAAAACAACTTCTTGTTCACTTGGAGAAAGCCGTCGATAATTTAGTTTTGGAAGTGGATAACTCTCTAAGCAAGGAGCCAGAAAAAACTGATGAGGTTCCTTTAGTATCGACTAACTGTGACACAAACACATTGAAAGGATCAATATCATTTAGAGTTCCTCGGGTCGTAAAAAGTGCAAAGACTAGACGGCTCCAAAGCGCAGTTGAAAAGAACACAAAGAAGAAGAAGAAGAAGAGAAGTGCAAAGAAAAAAGGTGTTTCTCCTACCCATTGCTGTCAGCTCCTTCTGTTTCTGTCATGGCTGCTTTTATACTGATTTTTTCAATTTCATTATATATATTACACCTGGGTGCATTTTCTATATTGAATGCACCTAGGCCAAAAACTAGTCTCCAACAACTTCTATATCTCAACTCCCAATCTTTCCACACTTGGGAAAATCAACCCAATCTTGTGAAAATTATAAGCGCACATATGGTTCTACCAATATAGAGGTGGATGGACATGGGAAAAATAAAGAATAGGACATGGTTTTCAATACAAACATGTAAGAGAGAAAGAAAGTATAAAAGCGGTTTGGATGATCTAGAAATAGTTCGGGGTTCATGATTCAAAATTGTCTTCTATATTTTAGGAGCGTGGTTTTGAAAACTAATGTAAAAACTCAACAAATATGCTCCCAACTTTTTTTAGCCACTTGAAAACTCCTTAATTTACCAACTACTCCCTCCGTACTGATACAACATGTCGTTTAGGATAATGACACGGTCTTCAAAACACAACTTTGACCTCTTGTTTTTATAAAATATATTTATGGAAAAGTGATATATGTATACTTTTATGAAAGTATTTTTCAAGACAAATCCATTTATATAACTTTCACATTTGCAACCTCAACAACTTAAAAGGTATTGATGATTTATATTCCCAATGGTTGACCCAAACCTTGTCCAAAATGACATGTTTTACGAGTACGGAGGGAGTATTTTTTTAGAACGATTGGAGATGCTTTTAGACCACGTTTGGGTCTATAAAACTAATAGTTAGCTCCTTGGATCAAAAAGGTTTAGCTAATTGCTAGTGGAATACCCAACTAACAATAATTTCATTGGTCGAACTAAACTAGCTAATGCTCCCTTCGTTCTAAATTATAAGTCACTTTGACTTTTTTATATCCATTTTACAATGGATCTAAATATAATAATATGTTTAGATATATAGAAAAATGGATGAACAAAAAAATCAAAGCGACTTATAATTTAGAATATAGGGAGTATTAGCTAAAAACTATATTAGTTAGCTAACTATTAGCAACTAATCGCACCAAACATGGTCCAAGATTGTCGATGAGGGACCCGCGGGATACCCCACATAGAAGAGAGAAGATCTAGTCCAACTAGGATTTCCCATATGTAATCCCAGTAGCATTGCTATCATGTAATCCTATTAGAACTTCTACTTTGTAACCGACTAGGATTCTTGCCTCCTGAACTATATAAAGAAGGGCAGGGCTTCCTAGATTGGCACAACCTCAACACACAAGCCTAACAGAACAAGAGAACAGATAGAAGAGATCAGATAGAGAAAGATAAAGGAATACTACATCAACAGCTGGCGCGCTAGGTAAGGATTTTCGGTGCGTTGCGTTCGAGAGCTCGATGGAAATCAAGATCACGACTCGTCGGCCCTCGTTGGCAACTCGCAGCGGTTCTCGTCGACAACTCGTTGTGTTCATAGCAACGACAATCTGCGATAGGATTTCACGTCTCAGACAATCGACTCCGAGCCACAAGCAAACTGTTCGACTGTATCAGGCTGTTCGACTACATCAAACGACAAGCGAGCTATCAAGCCTAGGTGCTTCCATCTACTCGAATGCTACGCGAACTACTTGAACGCCACGCCAACTACTCAGCTACGGCGATTGACAACTCGGCCTACAATCAAGCTAATTCACGCTTTAAATTTTTAATTTTTAATATATTTCCGAATAATTTTCGTGCGCCTCTGTGGTCGCACTATCCACGACTACTCCACATCTCCGAGCTTGTAGTCGGGATGACACCCAATGGGTGTGCATCGTGCACTCTAGTCTTCTCTTAACGGTCGCTAAAGTACTCGGGTAGCGCATGCCTTAATCCGTGAAGCCTCGGCTCTTCTGTGCATAAGTCTCGATAAATGAGCAGCGATAACAGGGACCAAGGTGCTTAAACGTATCAGGACACTACCTAGGTAGTTTACATGGCCTAACAAGAGCAAGACACGACACATTCTTTTTATTTCGCACAGGCTAACTGTTCTAGTCTTCTCTTAACGGTCGCTAAAGGACTTGGGTAGCGCATGCCTTAATCTATTAAGCCTTGGCTCTTCTATGCCTAAGTCTCGATAAATGAGCAGCGATAACAGGGACCGTGGTGCTTAAACGTAACATGACGCTACCTGAGGAGTTTACATGGCCTAACAAGAGCAAGACGCGAAAATTTTTACATGCATTTCATAGTACCAAGGCCCACCCCTGATTATTTATTCATATATAGGACATGCTCCTGACTTTCTATCTGGAACGTCAATTATAGCATATTTTTAAATTTAACATGCAGGGGCTACATCTGTACCATGCCATTGGGAAGGACACGCTCCCGAGAGCTACCTTACTCAACCAACAAATCAGACAATTTCAAAAAGAACCCAGGCTGGTCAAAAAACAACCTAGACGAGGTGCGCCAAGGATCAGACAAGTTCAGAAAGAACCCGGATAGGTAAAAAACAACCCAGACAAGATGCGTCAAGGATCAGACAAGTTCAGAAAGAACCCATGTTGATCAAAAAACAACCCAGACGAGGTGCGTCAAAATTACAGATAAGTTTAGAAAGAACCCAGGATGATAAAAAAACAACCCAGACGAGGTGCGTGAAGGATTGGACAAGTTTAGAAAGAACTTTGATTGAACAAGTTCAGAAACAACCCAGATGAAGCGCGTCAAGGGTCGAAAAAGTCTAGAAACAACTCAGATGGATCAAAAACTTATCTGTAATTACAAGTACTCGGACACAGGCTTAGGGGCTACATGATACATATCCTCAAAAAGAAAACCCCCAAACTTTTTCTCAAGGACAGATTCTAGACGCCCAAGAAGCAAGAGGCTCGGGGGCTACACTCACTAAAGAAAGAACCCAGAGAGAATAGACCAAAAGGACCCTCCAGCTTTTTCATCACAAAAAGCAAGAGGCTCGGGGGAGAAAGTGCACGTCAATCAAGGTGAACCAACCAAATAAAAGAAGACCATCTCAAGTCACTGCAGAGGAACCCATAATAGATACAAGAACGAAGATGAAGATCAGAAAGAACAAGGAAGTTCCTAGAGCTCAACCATGAAATGCTCGGGGACTTGTCGATACGGGACCCACGGGATAGCCCACATAGAAGAGAGAATATCTAGTCCAACTAGGATTTCCCATACGTAATCCTAGTAGCATTGCTATTATGTAATCCTATTAGGACTTCTACTTTGTAACCGACTAGGACTCTTGTCTTCTGGACTATATAAAGGAGGGCAGGACTTCCTAGATCGGTACAACCTCAACATACGACCCCAACAGAATAAGAGAACAGATAGATGAGATCATATAGAGAAAGATAGAGAGAATACTACAGATAGCGCATCACGTAATATATTATCTACCCTAGACTGGACGTAGGGCCCCGTGATTTTGTGGCATGTCGAACCAGTATAAATCGTTGTCTCCCTGCGTTCACCATCGAGTTCATGCATACGTCGATACCCCTCCAAACAAATCATCGTCCCGGGTACCCTCATGACAAGCAGTCAATGGTAAAACATCGTTAAAGATGTGTTCTTCATAGTATATATATACAACATTGACAACACATGTCTAGATAGGGGGGGGGGGGAGAGGGTGAATCTAGGCGGAATCAACATAGGTTCATCATCAAAGTCGACTAGGGTCTTGTATATTCATTATTGAGCAATGCAAACAAAATAGTGTTTTTTCGTTGGTTTTGCTTGAAGTCAGCGTGAATGGCAGATCAGGGTTTCATGAGAGTTTCATGAGCATTTTATAAGCTGATGTGGCATTGTATTAATAGAGAGATGAGATATGATAAAAGTTTCATATGATGAAAAGAGTTTAATGGAATAAAACTTTTCCACACTATTTCCAATACATGGGAATTTTGAAAACAGTGAGATGAAATCTTCAATTGGACTGGCCTTAACAATCTCATTAATGGCCAAATGTTTTGAATTATTATGACTGTATAGGATGTTTTTCTTATGTATTTAGTGAAAATTAGTGTGGAAGCTATGTTAACAAAGTCTTGTTAACAATATTAAGATATATATTGTCATGTTTTTTATTGCACCATGTGATCTTCGATATATATTTAGTTTAAATGTTAGTGTAAATTATATCCGGTCTTTGGTTGCATTCATTTTTGTAGCAAGACGGGCTTAACCTTTTTGATCTTATTAGTTGTTCAGGTTTATCCGCGTTTCTAGTGCTTATTAGATCTTATATTCATTGTATTTGTAATAAAATCGGTTCTATATAGGTCATAGATTACACTCTTGCATACTTAGGGGGTGGGGACTGCTCTGATCCATGTTTTTCAGCTCCCATCTATGTTTTTTTTTCAAACGGTTTTAGCTCCACACATACAGTTCGAAAAAAAGGATGAAGTTCTAAGAGCACTTAGATAGGTGCTCCATTAAAACCTGAAGTTTGTGAAGCTGCTCTACGGTGGAGTTTGTGGAGAGAGAAACCTAGAAAGAGTACATTAATGCAAGTTTAAGGTTTGGACCTCCTGCCCAATCCATGTTGGCAGCCACATCAGTGCTTGGGCGACGTCAGATAAGGGTTTGGACCTGGTTGGTACAATAATATAAGTTTAGGGTGTCAGAAATGGAAATCCTAGGTATTAGGAGTTATAGGAGAACTCTAGACAAATTTAGGAGCTGCATGTGAATGAAATAGTCCTTAAAAAATAATAGGTCCTACACTGTTCAAAAAGGAAAAAAATGGGGTATGGACCATTCTACACGGATCTTGTGCGTATTGTGCTGCTACTGCATGAGTTTACTGTAGTTCTCTCTCCTCCCATATTTAGTTGAGATCCACATGTCATGCGTATGGTCCCTACAGTGCTCATGCGGATAATCCTCACCTAATTTGTTTGCTTAAAAAAAGGACATCACTCTTCCAAGACTACGGCATGAATGCGTGATAGCACTACTAGTGGGACCCAATAACTCCGATGCAGTTTGTTCTTATCTTCATGCTTAGACACTCACAGCATGACTGGATGGCATATGAGTAGTATTTTTATATAGAGTTGGCACTGAGGCAAGTACTTGCCTTGCTCCACAAATTTCTGGCGTCGGTACCACCTATTGCAGTGTGTGGACACCTATTGCAGCGTGTGGAGTGATTCCCAAATCTTTTTGTCCTTTTCATTTTAAGCTTCACTTAATAAAAAAAATTAAGGGCCTATCGTTACAGCTCACAGCTGTTGTGATCTGTTTTCTTGCCAAACACCCATTGCTAAAATAGCTTCATGGGTGAAACTGTTTTTCTTTCTCTCTCGTAAGGAAATGAAGTGGGATGAAGCTGAAAAAAGTAGCTTATTCCAGCTCTCTCCCTCATTTCTCTCTGCCATCTATAATGAAGTTGTTGGTGAAGTTGTTTTGCCAAACAATTTTTCTAAAACAACTCAGCTTCACTTAAAAAGTTGTTCATGAAGCTGTTTCTAAAAAAAATAGCTTTACTAGCAAAAGTTTTAAATCTCCAGCTAAGCCCCTTAGCTGTTGACCTCCAATGCAGCTAAGCCCAGCTATAGCCGGAGATAGCTTCAGCTAAGCCGTTTAGCTGTTTTTCTTAAACAAAAGGAAAAACAGAGAAGAAGCAATATATCGAATGACAAATCTCGTATAGCTGTAGTGCATGGATAGGCAAAGCAATGGGCTAACGAGATGAGTCGGAGATATGAGAAGATGCCAGGGTTACGTTATTTTCCTGGGCTGGATGGAAGGGCAAAGCAATGGGCCGGCAGTGGCACACGTTTTAGTGGGCCGCTCTGACATAGTTTAGCGGTAGCTAAGTTTGTCCCAATTAGCCGCAATCTCCAGCTATCTCGGGCTATTAGCGTTTTACTTTTCTTAGCGCTAAAAGTGACGTATCTTAGCTGTGACTTTGTCCCGCAGCTATCGCCGGCTATTTTAAACTTTATTTACTAGTAAAGCTGAGCTGTGTCAAACGAGACCTACGCTTCATTTTAGGCTAACACTAACGCCGTGGAGGGCCTAAGAACGGTATATGAAGTATCTCTTTTAAATAGTACATGGCCGAGGCAACTCCTTTCAACACGCCCGGGCTTGGAAGCCAAAGGTCAGCTTCTGCAGATCATAGACAACCCTGAAAGATCTCAGGGCTTTGTTCCCTAGAATCTGAACATCCGGCACGCCAGCAGCGTCATTCGACTGGAACGCCAAACATATGCGATCAGTTGACTGCTGATGGAACACATTCTCCGGCGGTAGTTCCAGCGTAGCCCTTAGGAGCTGCATCTGCACCGTCGGCAAGCTCCTCCAGTTCACCGGCTCGCCGCCGGCAGGCCTGAAGCAGACCTTCCGACCGTACTCACGGTAATACGCCTTATCTTGCATCGCCGACGCTATCGCCTCGGCGAGAGCATAAAAAACTGAGGACGAGACGAAGGTGTCATCGGTCCCAGAGTCGACCACCAGGATCTGGCGCCCGTCGACCTCCAGAGGCTTCCCGTCGACGGCGATGCCCAGCAGCAGAACCGAGTAGACGTGCTGCCTACGCCCGTACCCCCTGATCAATGTCGTGACGAGCTCCAGCTTCTGCGGGTACGGCCCGACGATGAGAAACCCCTCGGCGCGGTGGTCGCCGGGAAAGCAGTAGGCGAAGGCGTTGTAGGTCGTCAGCCGTGCCATCTGGTTGAAGAAGGAGTAACGCTTGTCGCCGAGGCCGATGACGCCCGCCTCGAGGCCGTAGAACATGTCGTCCTCGCTGCACCCGAAGACGAAGTCGTCGACGATGGTGTAGTTGTCGCCCAGGGCGAGCCTGTCCCTCCCGAGCTTCCCCGCCGAGTACTGCGACCCGTAGCGCAGGCCGTAGAGGCAGGTGTCCGTCTCGTCGACGCAGCCGTAGGGGACGCCGTTGTCGGCCTGGATGTCGAGGCAGTCCTCGTCGGAGCAGCCGACGTGACGGTACGTGGCGGAGCGGTGAGGGTCCAGCTTGGGGCCAGCTTCTGCCGCCTGCTCGTGGCACCGTATCCGACACCTCTTGCAGTTGACCCAGGAGAGGGTGGAGCCGGTGTCGATGGTGACGAGGTTGAAGACGGCAGGGGTGCCCAGCCTGATGGCCATGAAGTACTTGCCTTGATGGATCTTGTCGTTCCCAATCACGGTGCCTGCGTCTGATACGCTTGCTGCGTGGATCGTCGATGGGTCTTCGTCAACACACGGGTGCTTCATGTGGAACACAGGGAAGTGGAAGGCGCCATCTTTCCTCTGCCGAGACTCTGAGCATGCATCCATTGGGGGTGTAGGATCAAAATCAAAATATAAAAACATGAAGAAAATATAGGAGTAAACTCTATTTGCAATGTACTAGCTACATCCATGGACAAAATGAACAATCACAAAAATAAAAAAGAAATGAAAAGAAAACAGAAACATGAAGGATCATGAAGACAAGGTTGGCATATATAATCTCGTGCAGATGAATGAAGAGAGATTACCGTACGTCGCTGGCGAGCATACTCCAGTGCAGTTGCACGGTCCGACCATATAGCTTAGAGCAAGCAACACCATGACAAGCACCGGTATAAATTCCATTTCGGGAAAAATCAGTAGTATTTGCTTGTAAGGTGTGTGCAGTGTGCACGGCAGGCTGCATATGTTTGGGCTTCAAGAAGCTACACTCTAAGAGCATGTAGTGTGCCCTTCAATTAGTAGTAAGGGCGATGAACTGCAATTTAATTAATTTGGACAATGCTCACACTTTCATGCGAAACGGTATCACCACCTAACCTAGCTTTATTGTTACTCACAGCATCGTCATGCATTTGTACATGTTGGGACTGGGGATTTTATTGCCGGCTTATATTTAAGGGTAAAGTCCAATTTACACCCTCCAATTTTCACCAAAGTCCGGATTTCAACCTCGAACTTCAAAACCGGACAACTTTGACCCTCCAACTCTCGAAAAAGTTCAACTTTCAACCGGCTGGGCGGTTTTGCGGGTGAACAGTAACTTTTGATATTTTTGGGAGCGCTAACATTTTATATTATTTTTTCGAGCATCTTAACATCCTCAAATGAAAAAACTCAAAATTACAAAGTTGTAGATCTCATCGAGGTCTACAATTTACATATAAAAATTATCTTCATCCGACATCGTATTGAAGGGTTTTCTATTTTTTGAAATTTGAGTCTCATCACGTGACAAAATATGGTGCTGAAATTTTATATTATTTTTTCGAGCATCTTACTGTCCTCAAATGAAAAAACTCAAAACTACAAAGTTATAGATTTCATCGAGGTCTACAATTTACATATAAAATTTATCTTCATTGTTTTGTCGCGACTTGGCATGTAAGAGATGAAAGAGTCCGACCAGCTCGCGACTTCTTTCATCACACCATTTGGCATGTACTGCTATGTGACTATGCCGTTCGGCCTAAAAAACGCAGGGGCCACATACCAGCGGTGCTTGACCCATGTCTTTGGCGAGCACATCGGGAAGACCGTCGAGGCCTACGTGGACGACATCGTGGTCAAGTTCAGGAAGGCCAGTGATCTCGTCGACGACTTGGAAATAGCCTTCACATGCCTCAGGGAAAAGGGCATCAAGCTTAACCCCGAAAAGTGTGTCTTCGGGGTCCCCCGAGGCATGCTTTTAGGATTCATAGTCTCGGAACGCGACATCGAAGCCAAACCGGAGAAGGTCTCGGCCGTGACCAACATGGGGCCGATCCGAGACCTCAAGGGAGTACGAAGGTTATGGGATGCCTTGCGGCCCTAAGCCGCTTCATCTCGCGCCTTGGCGAAAAAGGCTTGCCTCTGTACCGCCTCTTGAGGAAATCAGAACGCTTTTCATGGACCCCCAAGGCCGAAGAAGCCCTCGCTAAACTCAAAGCATTGCTCACCAATCCACCCATTCTAGTACCGCCAGCCAAGGGCGAGGCTCTCTTGCTCTATGTCGCCGCCACGACCCAAGTGGTCAGTGAGGCTGTAGTAGTCGAGAGGCAGGAAGAAGGGCATGCTCTACCCATCCAACGACCTGTTTACTTCATCAGCGAAGTACTCTCCGAGACCAAAACACGCTACCCCCACGTCCAGAAACTGATCTACACCGTAGTCTTGGCTCGACGCAAGCTGTGCCACTACTTCGAATCCCACCCGGTAACCGTGGTGTCGTCTTTCCCCCTGGGGGAGATAATCCATAACCGGGAGGCCTCAGGTAGGATTGCCAAGTGGGCCGTCGAACTCATGGGGGAAGCTTGGTCCTTTGCGCCTCGGAAAGCAATTAAATCTCAGGTCTTGGCCAATTTCGTGGCAGAATGGACCGACACCCAACTGCCACCTGCCCAAATCCAGGCGGAATACTGGACCATGTACTTCGACGGGTCCCTGATGAAGACTGGGGCGGGCGCGGGTCTGCTCTTCATCTCACCCCTAGGAGTACACATGCGCTACATGATTCGGCTCCACTTCGCCGCCTCCAACAACGCAGCCGAGTACGAAGCCCTCGTCAACGGCTTGTAGATCGCCGTCGAACTTGGGGTACGACGTCTCGACGTACGGGGCCATTCGCAGCTCGTTGTCGATCAGGTGATGAAGGAGTCGAACTGCCATGACCCCAAGATGGAGGCATACTGCAGGCTGGTACGTCGCCTTGAAGACAAGTTCGACGGTCTTGAACTCAACCACATCGCGTGAAAATTCAACGAGGCCGCGGACGAACTGGCAAAGATGGCGTCGGCACGGGCCCCGGTCCCCCGAATGTCTTCGCTAGAGATCTCCATAAGCCTTCCATCGACTACGCCTCGGCAGTGGAAGAGGGCCCACCATAAGCCGAGACCTGAAGGTGGGCGACCTGGTGCTGAGGCTGAGGCAGAGCAACAAGGGCCGCCACAAGCTGACCCCACCATGGGAAGGACCGTACATCGTCGCCCAAGTGCTGAAGCCCGGGACCTACAAGCTAGCCAACGAGAAGGGCGAAATCCTCACCAACGCTTGGAACATAGAACAGCTACGTTGCTTTTACCCTTAAATTTCTAAGCATTGTATACATTGTTTCTCTGAATACAATTAAGAAGCGTTCTTTAGTTGTTCTAATTTTTCGAGAAACCCCCCGAGCCCATCACGGGTCTCGGCAATACGATAACACCATAAGGGAGACTCGGCTCTGCCTCTGTAGAACCGAGCCTCCCTTGGGGGCTAGAAGGGGGGACTCCCCCCTAAGTCCCACGCACCATTTTTTCAGTCATTTTTCGAAAAAATCCTACGCCAAACTCTCTAGCGTGCTCTAACAAATCAATTGTGAAAAAAACCTAAGGACCGAAAAGCTGCCTCAAGGCCAGAAGGCCGACTGAGTCGCGAGACGGCCTACGCCTCCGGGCTATGGCACTCCCTCACCACCTTTTGCCCGGGGGCGGCTCAGGCTCCGAGGAAGTTTTTTGCAAGGGATTTGTTCAGAGACGAGACAGAGGGCAGAGGCTCGAAAATACAATGAAAAACGATTAAAGAAGCATAGACGCACGATTACTTTAAAAAGGCCTCGACGGCCACCAGCGTTATGATAGGGTAACATAATCCCTAATCTATTTGCATGGCCTCTCGGGCCCAGGTCAAGGCTCAAGGTCTCCAGCATCGGCGGATGACGTGGGAGGGTCCACCTCCTCTTCAAACAGTTGGGCCAGCGCGGCAAGCTTAATACCTGCTCGGCCATACCCATCTGGTTATAGGATTGGGGCCATACCCATACTGGTTATAGGATTGGTGTAGGTACGTCTGGTAGTAGAAATGATTTCCCATCATATGCACTAGTCCATATGTTTTTAGCGTGTGCTGACGGCGGTAGCCTTCCCCATCAATTTTATTCCGGTCTGAGAGATGAGCTGTGTAAAAGTAAACTTGGAGCACACACCACAGCTATAAAAAAACATATTTATAGTTTTGGCTTTGGTCAATTGTGTCAGCAGAGTAATAATCTTCGTTCAATAATGGTTATGTGACCAAAAAATATTTCCCATTTTGAAGCAAGACCTTTTTTGTTTTGGCAAGGCAAAATTGTAGATTTTTATGGATGCAACTAGGTTCTGTCAGCACCCAAGAGGGGGGGGGGGGGGGGGGGGGGGGGGGGGGGGGGGGGGGGTGAATTCGGTCTAAACAAAACATAGATCCTAGGGGTCAAATTTAACTACCATTATAGCAACTCTAAGAGATTCTCTATATCCTTCCTAATTTTTAGGAATAGAGTTTTTCTATTTTAAAGTAACCTTCAACCGGTTCTTTAAATGATTATATCCAAATATAGTCATCCTCTATTTTGAATTTCTCGCTAACCAAAGATAGATACGAAAATGACTCTCTAAAGTGTATACAAGAATATAAGATATAGAAAAGTTGTTTGAGGGGGCGGGGGGGGGGGGGGGGGGGGGGGGGGGAGGAACATATATTAAGTGATTTTTATGCAGATGACTCTCCAAATGATGATGATTTAGAGGTGAATTTTAGAAACACTCTTTGGAGATGCTCTTAGAGAACCCATAAACTACTCTAACTCTAGTATGATGTGCAATTAACGTTTTTCTAGTGCACTTTTATCTTACCAACAACCCACAAAGAGTTTATTAACATATATAGCCAATCCTAACAACCCTATAACTAAATCTTACAAAGGTAAATATTACACAAGTATGATAAGTAAAAAGCAAAGGATAGAGAGGATAAACTCTTGGCATCCTGTGCTATTGGTTGCTAAAACACAACCCTTAGTCTATGTTGGAGATCTATCGAGGTATGCTCCCAATCAATAAGTCTCTCTCGATTGCGGTGTTCGCTCGACCAAAACCAATGGAGTCACAAAATCTCCCTATGCAGTGGCGGATGTGGGATGCGGGATAAGGGGGGGCTAAAACAACAGAGATGTTGATTTGCACGAAGATTTAACGGTGAAATCAAGTTTTGCTACAGTAATTAGCATTGAAATCAAGAAATTAGGGGGGGCTGGAGCCCCCCCAGCCCCCCCTTTGGATCCGCCACTGTCCCTATGCCACCCGATGGTTACTATAGTGTTGGACTATCACACAAGGCCTTCGCCAACCAAAGTGTTGCGAGTCATCAAGTCTCAGAGTTGCCACTACTGTCACCCAATTCGATCATGGTGTGTCAAATACAGAGCAAAGGCGGGTGTGAGTCACATAGTCTCACTAGATCCACTTAGTCGCGGTCACCTTGATGTTGTATCCACTACATGGTTTCTCCATTTAAGGGAGAGATGCTTCCTTGTCCTCTGCACACTAACACGTTGTCGTTCCACACCAAGAATGGAGAGAGTCGACGACTCGAAGGCTACCTCACCTTCACTGGAAGGTCATGAAGACTTGCACTTCCGAATTGTCAAGATACAAGGGCATCAAGACCCAATCACTCAAAGCTCTCAAACTCTAGGGACTAACTCTCAACAAAGATGCATTAAAATATTGTCTATCCTAATTTTGGATGTAATTTTGAATGGGTTGTTCGGCTGATGGTTTAATTTCTACGGTTGATAAGCCGGCTGATGTTGTTTTGTTGTGAGAGAAAAACAGTGTACCATGGCTAATAAGCAGGGATGATAAGTTCAAGCGAACAAAAATGTCTTGAGAGGGTGGATGCAGTGTAGACAACCTTATATATAACCCCATTCACCTCAACTAGCTGTAGGAAACAAGCTGCGAAATCATAAGCATTGGATGACTCGTTGCCTTTTTCCATTCACGAGACGATCTACTGCTTAGGGTGTCCCAAGGGGGTAGTGACGTCGCTGGCTGTGAGTCCGACGTGGAAGCCAAAAAGGTGGAAAGAGAAAACTCACTGGTACCTAGTAAGTTGCCGATCGATTATTCGATTTCACATCGTTCGATGAAAACAGAGATGAATAGTTGGGATCCAATAGGAGAGAACGATTACAGATCAATACTAATTTATTTCTTGTTCATCCACATTAGCCAGCGATTTCGCTGGGTCCGTTGCGGACGCCCTTATATTTTTCTGCCATATCGTACGGTGACTCGGTGAGTGCAAGTTTCCTTTTGCCACCTTACTGATAATCACTAGATGTTCTGTCGCAGCCCATTTTCTTCTCGGCAGATTAATTGTGCGGTGCCTTCTACCAATCTACCTTGTGTTAAATAGTGCTGTGAAGTGGTTCCGTTATTGGTGTTTGCGTCGTTTCTCCGCCGATCTTTGCACCACTTCGTCTCTTGCATTCCTAGGACTTAGTATAATCTAACTCACTTTTCACTCGTGTTAGTCTTAGACTTGTGTTGTCATCTAAATCACAAATACTATGGTTTCACAAAAAAAAATCACAAATACTATAAGATATATACCTTTTCTTGTCTCTTTCTTTGTGTCTTGAGCTTGTTTGTATCGTCGCACTTTTCTTGGACAACAACCATATAATAGTAAAATTATATAAGATGTTTGTACACAACCACATAGGGATAAAATATTTTTCCCTTTCGTTTTCAGTAGTTATAAAAAAAGTGTTGACACTAATTCGGTTACACGTACAGTATGCATGATTGCAAGGGCCGCACACGATTGAGACATGCAGGTGAGGTAGGTATAAATGGTGATGCTGACTTGGGGTGTTGGCGAGACTGATCTGACACTCATTCTTCGCCCAGAACAACCACCTCGCAAAGATTTATCAGGGTAAAGCATAGCAGGGATGTCCTAGGTTCTGCAAGACCATTTAGAACTCTAGTAAATCTTGTATAGAAAAATGTTGGACAACAATAGGTTGTAAGAGTTTGAGGGTAAAAAAAAGTGTAGTAGATTGAACCTTTTTGATTGATGAGATAGATGGATTTCTGAATTAGCCATGATCCTGTCATATAAATCGAGGTGGATGGTCGTATTAGAACTTACAAGTTTAACCCTTCGAGATAGAGCGAGTCCCCAACAAAAAAACTCGAAATAATATTGGACTATCGAAATCAGCTCACACTAATGGAAATATGAAATTCCCTGATGGTTTTAAATTTTTTTTGACGGTTATTGAATAAACCGTCAGGGAAATAGAATTACCTTGATGGTTTCAGGAAACTGGTGAAATTTGTACAATTGTTCCAAATTTGATCTTCTTCAATTTAATTTGTTTTTCTGGTTCTTTTACTCTCTCGATTATATTTGGCTGAGTATTGGCCATGGGCCCCTTGCTCACGGAGCTGGCTGAACAGAGTCGTCCAGTATTACGTAACGGATCCGATCCGATCGAGGGACACACGACACGACCAATGTTTGCTATCCAAAGTTCCAAACCAAACCGTACTCGGCCTAACCGGATGTGTCAAAAAAAAAAAAAGCTGATAACGAAACCTAAGAGACCTAGTAATTCTTCTGGTCGCAATGGCTGCTGGCGGTCGCCGCCCGGCGGTAACTCTGCCGGCGGTGCTCATGCTCGTATGCGTGCTGGTGGCCACGGCGCCCGGGCTCCAAATGCTCCTTGACGAGGACCCAAGTACGTACCCCGACAGTAGGCCGAGGGAGTTCTGGTACCGGCGCGGAGAAGTGGTCGTCATCGATCTAGGCAACACCAACTCTTGCGTCGCCGGCTACACCGGCTCCGGCAAGACGACCGACGACGACACCATGTTCCAGTTCTGCATCCCCTCCTGGGTCGCCTTCACCGACAACGGCACTTCCCTCGTCGGCGAGGCCGCCAAGAACCACGCCGCCGCCAACCCCGAGGCCACCATCTTCGGTTTCAAACGCTTGCTCGGGCTAAGGTATATATCGTTCCACTAAAAACAATACATATATATTAGGTTATATATAATTGATTGATGGATTCATGATTAGTGTGTATCGTTATTCGATCTGTTAATAGGCGAAACCGCTGGTACGACGAGGACATCGTGCAGGGAGCCATCCAGCGCGTGCCGTACAAGATCGGTACAAGAGATTACGACACGGCGATCGTCCAAGTGACGGCCAGCGATGGTTCAGTCAAGCAGCTCGAGTTCAGCGAGGTCGCGTCCATGGTAGTGGCTGAGCTCAAGAACAAGGCCGAGGAGTACCTCGGCCGCACGGTCGAGTACGCCGTCATGACCATCCCGCAGCATTTCGCCGCGGCACACAGCGGGGCGGCTGAGTACGCCGGCAAGATGGCCGGGCTGGACGTCGTCTGGACGGTCACAGAGCCGACCGCTGCTGCCGTCGCTCACGGCCTGCACACGAAGCTGCGCGAGCGCGGCACTGCGCTTGTCTTGCGTGTCGGCGGCGGCTCGTCCGACGCGAGCCTTGTGGTGCTGCTGGACGGCAGGTTTCAAGTCTTTGGGTATCGGATGGACAATTTCCTTGGAGGAGACGATTTTGACGACAGGGTCGTGGACTACTTCGCCAAGCGCATCAAGCTGAAGCACGGAGTGGATATCAGTCAGGACAGGATCGGTCTAGGCAAATTGAGGGCGGCATGTGAGAATGCCAAGAAGGCATTGAGCAGTCAAGATCATGTCCAGGTGATTGTTGAGTCCCTCGTTGATGGTGTCGATTTCTCGGAGCCGCTCTCACGGTCGGAGTTTGAGGAACTGAATGATGATCTGTTCCGCAAAGTCATGAACTTGGTGGAAACAGCCATGGTGAACAGAGGTGGTATAAAGTGGAGCAAGAGCAAGATCGGTGAGATTGTTATGGTCGGTGGGAGTGCCGTGATACCCAGGATTCAAAACCTCGTCAGGGATTACTTTGATGGAAGGGAGCCTAACATACGGAGGAAACCGGATGAAGCGATGGCTCTTGGAGCTGCACTTTACGTCCATTCTCTTTAGTGACTTCATTATATTTACAGTAGTAGAGGTTTTGTTGTTAGGTCTTCGAGGGATCTAGACACATAATGGTAGTGTGCATACATGGATCATAAATTGTGTATAAACAACTAGAAGTGATATGAGGTGCATGATATTCTTTTACAAACTTTTTTTTATCCCACAACTTTAGATTCACCTGACCTGTTATCTTGAGCCATACAAGACCTTATTGGATGTAGTCGGATTAACATTAATCCATATTAGGTTTATGCTTGTTAAATATAAATAATTAAATCTATGACTAAGTTATATATATATGATCCATGATTCAGGAGGCTGATCGTCTCCGCACGTTCGCTCCACTGCCAGGAAGATCCATCAAGCATAGGGCCTCGCTCTACGCGGATGATTTAGTTGTCTTCGTCACGCCGGCTGCTGAGGACCTCACCTGTCTTCAGCAGATTCTACTGCTATTTGCGGGGGCGTCTGGACTAATAGCCAACATTGATAAGTGTGTCGCCTCGCCGATTCGCTGCACTGAAGAAATGATGTTGGATGTGCAAACGGCCTTCCCATGTGTCGTCGCCCCGTTCCCGTGCAAGTATCTGGGCATTTCGCTGTCGCTCAAGAGGTTGAAATGTGCAGAGGAGCAAGCATTGGTGGATTCAGTCGCCGCGAGGATTGGAAGTCAGGACTGCTCACGCACGCGGGAAGGTCACGTTGTCGGCGATCCCGGTGCATATTAGCATTGCGTGTTGCCTCTCGACCTGGGCCATTGAGCAGATTAATAGACGTTGCAGGGCTTTCCTCTGGTGCGGTACTGACACAGCGCTAGGAGGAAAATGTAAACTGGCCTGGACTACTGTCTGTCGTCCGACATCTCTGGGCGGCCTAGGTGTTTTGGATCTCAGGTTCTTTGGGCTGGCCCTCAGGCTACGTTGGGAATGGCTAAGCAGAGTTGAGCCTGATCGCTGCTAGGATACAGTGCCGGCACGTGCTGAGAAGAATGTAGTCGCAATGATAGACGCCAGCATGACTGTGATCATCGGCGATGGGGCCTCAGCAAAACTGTGGATGGACAATTGGTCCAATGTTGGTTCGCTATGCTCATTTGCGCCTCAGTTGTTCGCTGCCATCTCACCGAGAGGAAAGAAGATGTCTCTGAACGATGGTCTCTTCCAGAACCGGTGGGCGCGTGAAATTCATGGTGCGGACACTGTGCAGGTGCTCCTTCAGTACCTGTGTGTGTGGGCAATCCTACGCGCCGTCGTTCTCGATCCACATGTGCCGGACCGATTAACATGGAAGTGGTCGCCTGATGGGAAGTACAGCGTGTCGTCGACCTACAGAGCTTTTTTCGAAGGATCAACTGCGCTCCTTGGTGCCAAGGAATTAGGGAAGACTAAAGCTCCACCGAAGGTCAAGTTTTTTATGTGGTTGGTGCTTCACCGCAGGATCTGGATTGCAAATCGACGATTGCGGCATGGCCTACAGGATTCAGATGACTACAACCTGTGCAGCCAGGCATCCGAGACGTGTGATCACTTGTTCGTGGGGTGTGTGACTACCAGGCAACTCTGGTATAGGTTGCTTCTACCTTTGGGGTTACAGGACTTGACGCCGCTGACAGAGGAAAGCTTGGGAATTTGGTGGCTGAGACAGAGAGAATGGATGAGTGCTGACAGCCGGCCACCATTCGATACCCTGCTACTGCTCATCACCTGGACAATCTGGAAGGAGCGGAACAATAGGGTCTTCAACCGAATCACGTCCAACTTGGCGGCAATCGCACAGGAGGTGATCAGAGAAGCGCAATGCTGGTGCGAGGCAGGGTACTCTTCGTTGGCTCACTTGATTAGCTTATGGTCGCAGAACCAGGTGGTCTTGTAATACGACTTTTTGTAATCCAGTAGCTAGGCTGCGGTTTGCTTTGGTGATGGTCTCTCGCCACCATCAGCTAACGGCTTTATTGTAAGGTCTATTGACCATTCCCGTCCTCTTAATGAAATTCGGGCATATATGCCTGCACACGAAAAAAAAGTATGAAATTCTTACTACAGTTAATAATAAAACAATTAGTCCACCACTATAATTGGATCATAAAAACTGCAGTTATGAATGATTCCAATTAATTATAAAAATTAATTATAGAAAACCATAGATCTAAAGCTTTTGCTAAAAATAGAAAACTTTCTAAAAAAGAAAAGTTGCGGAAATTTTTTTTACAAAAAAAGGAAAGTTGCATGTGTCTGAAAAGCGTTCGCTCAAAACCCATCTGAGTGAACGTTTGCTAATTAGCTGCCCCGTGTTGGACCCTATGTGTTGTTGTGTGAGTCACGGATGACAGTGCACGATTTTTTTGTTTGGAATGAAAATCTGATGGCTTATGTGGCACTATAATATTGGTAGTTTAGCTTGCATGAGGAGATAGACTATTACCCTAAATAAAGATAGTGGATGATAGGGTTCGCTGACGTGGATATCTAGATACATGTTAGTTGATAATGTGGCTCACTTTACTTCAATAGCTTGTATATTAAGTGAAAGCTATAACATACTTCTACTCCCTCCATTTCAGATTATAAGACGTTTGGTTTCTCTAGATAAATTGCTTTTGCTACATATCTTACATAATAATATACATAAAAAATAAATGTTTTTTTTTAAAAAAAGGCCAAAACGTCTTATAATTTGAATAGAGGGAGTATTATTCTGGTGAGGTTTACTTTGGTAAACTATCTATAAATCGAGATTTTGTGGTCTGTTAAACACTGTTGTTTAGTGCTACTTCTTTGCTAAAGTATTTCTGTTTAGTTATTAGTTAACAAGTTGCTGGTCAACCCTGAGCAGATGGTCCCGATTTTGTTGAGCCATAAAGAAAAATAAAAATTTGAGTCAATGGCAGGCCAGGCCTCAAGCCTCCAGCTGGAGCTGGGCTATATAAGAGAGGATAGGCCTGTTACGGCCTGCTGCTGTCTGTTGGGCTGGACTGGGCAGCGTGGAAACTGGGCCCGCATCCTTAAACGTGCGACGCGTGGACACCGACGAATCAGACGCTCGCGAAAACGCCGCGGCGCTGCCATCTCCTGAGACTCGGCTCGGCTTGGCTTCGCTCGGCTTGGTTTCACCAGAACGTCGGCTCGTTTGCTGAGCCTGGCATTAATAGCCAGCCTCAAGATTATCCGACCTCTTTCACACGAAGGAAGTGGGTTCCAAGGAAGTGATTAGATTGTTTCTTGCCAATCGCCGGTAGGCGCTCATCATCCACCTCCGCCGCACCACCAAGAAGGTGTCGCCGGGCGCCAGCAGCTCCGCCACGTTCGTTGTGCCGCTCCTGGCCGCCAGCTCGCGGTCGTCGTCCTCGCCTCCTCGGCGCCCCACTGCCCCAGCACGCGTCCGCGTCGCACGGTTCCACCTTCCCGATCGACGCCCACGCGGACGCCGCCGTGGCTCTGCCCAGCAACACCAAATTCATCCCACTTCCCTCCATTGTTGAAGTTGATCGAGTTCTCAACTTATGATCTTTCTGTTGTCAGTTCTTTGAACCAGGTTTTTTGTTTCTCACATTTCTTTGACATATTTTTGTTATGTAGATGATTTTTATGAGCTTCTGTGGTGTATGTGCACTGTGCAGTAGAAATTCCTAGATTTTGGGTCAGCATCATGGCTCTTTCATTACGCATGTATTAAACGCTTTGCTAAGCTGAAAATGTTACTGCATAGTCGGCAGGTAGAAATCAGGGCTTCATGGTATTGCAAGGAAAAAACAATAATTCTGCTACTATTTGTTTATTCATGGCATGCAATGGATTAGAATGGAGTGTATACAATGTATATCATAATTTTCAACTTCTCTTTATTATATCCAAATCTTGAATGTCGATTCGAGTTCAGCATGCCCCATGTAAACGTTCCATCAATGAGTTACCTTTTTTAGTCTTTTTTCTCCTACTTGGTTTCCACATTGTCCAATCTATACTAAAATGAAAGTTTGATATTGCTGGTTTGTTGACTTTAGTTAGATGTAAATTGTATTATTTTTATGCATATGTTGAGATGGCCTATATGTTGTACACATGTTTGTGTGTACAACAATATGGTCTTGCTAACTGATTTTCTCCCGTTTGCTTATGCTATCTTGTAGCCACTATGATCCTTGAGGGTGAAGTGAGCATAGCAAAGCGATTGGATTTTAATGTACACTCTGATGTTGAGTCAGTGGCCCCAGATATTCCTGCTCAAGAATGTACCGCACCACATAAGTCCTTTAGCATCCCATTATGTGTAAGTTTCATGCAACCATTACTTAAGACAGGTCTGCTATTGTCACGTGTTGTTTGTGACATATATCGCATACTTTGTAGGGTGGTCCTCGCGCAGCCATCTCCATGGACAACGTAGCCGGCATGACTGGAGGAGGCCAGGAAGGTGCTAGTCCTTGCGCCGTCGACGCAGCCGGCATGACAGGAGAAGGAGGCCAGGAAGGTGGTCCTTGCACCGCCGTCCCCTTGGACGATGGAGCCGGCATGATAGGAGAAGGATGCCAGGAAGAGAATTTGTTGCCATCCCAAGACAATTCATCGCCCATGGTTTCTCCCTCTATCCGTGGAGTCAAGGGAGAGCAAGTAACACATGTATGGTCATCATTTGGTCTTTGATCTTCCTCTTCTATCTTTCATGTAGTTTCATCATGTATAAATGTGTGCATACTATACTGTACAGAACACTATTGTTGCTATCGACGATAACACTCGTGCTAATGGGAACGCTCTCCATCATCTAGTAGCTGAAGAAGTGATAGACGGAGTACCAAATAAGGTAACAGTCTTTTTTCCTCTAACTAAATAGATAGGGCGAAGACAATTATAAATAACTACATTGTGGCAATATAGCTTTAATTCTGATTCGATTGCACAACAGGTGGTTGATAAAGTTGGAATAATTCCTGAAGTTGGTATGACTTTTGAATCAGAGGTCAAAGCTTATGAGATGTATAATGCCTATGCTGGTAATGTTGGGTTCAGTATAAGAAAGAGCCAGACAAGGCATCGAGGAGATGGTAGTATATGTCAAAAGTATATTGTTTGTAGTTGCCAAGGACATGGAGAAACTCAGACATCAAAGGATAGTACAAGGACAGGTTGTGATGCACGTGTTCAGTTTAGTGTCAGCAGAGAGGGGACTTGGACAGTGCAAAAGGTTGTACTTGATCACAATCATTATTTTGCTAGTACAAATAAATCGCATAAGCTGAGATCCCAACGACGTGTTGTAGAAGCGGATAGGATGTTGATTAACCAGATACGACAAGCTGGAATGAAGCCAACACAGGTATATGAGTTTATGAAGGAGTTTTATGGAGGATCTGACAAAGTTCCATTCTCAAAGATGGACTGCAAAAATAAAATTGGTCGTGAGCGTAGGAAGTACTTAGAATCAAATGATGCTCAAACAGTTCTAGAATACTTGAAGAATAAGCAGATAGAAGATCCTACATTCTTTTATGCCATTCAAATAGATGAGGATGATGGTCGGATGGCTAATTTCTTTTGGGCAGATGGTCAGTCTATCATGGATTATGCATGCTTTGGTGACGTTGTGTCATTTGACACCACTTTTCAAACTAATAAGCTTGAAATGCCATTTGCACCATTCGTTGGAACCGACCATCATAAGCAAACAATAATTTTTGGTGCTGCTTTGGTATTTAATGAGACCATTGAATCATTTGTTTGGCTCTTTGAAACCTTTCTAACAGCAATGTCAGGAAAGCATCCAAGTACAATTTTCACCGATCAAGACGCAACCACGGCAGGAGCAATTGCCTACGTATTTAGGAATACAAGCCATCGTCTCTGTTTGTGGCACATCTATCTTAACGCCACTAAACATCTCGGGCATGTAATTCAGAAGCACCCTGATAAGTTTCTACCTAATTTTAAGAGATGTGTGTATGAAGATAGATCTGAAGATATGTTCATCCAGAAGTGGCATGAATTGTCGAGTAAGTATGACCTTGAGAAGAACCAATGGATGGCAAACCTATATGATTTGAGAAAAAGGTGGGCTATTGTCTACCGTGATTCATTTACAGCTAATATGGCCTCGACTCAAAGGAGTGAAGGCATGAACAATGTATTCAAGAAAAGATTCCGTAGGAGACTTGGACTTTCAGAGCTTCTTGTAGAATGTGAGAAGGTTTTTGCTAGCCTTCATGAAAATGAGTTAGACGCGGAATTTAACTCGCGTCGAAAAACCCCGATTACTTACAGCCCAAATTTGCCTTTGTTGAAGACTGCAGCTGAATCATATACAAGGAGGATGTATTCAGAGTTTGAAGAAGAATTTAAACTGCATTTCTCATTCTCTTGTAAATTGTTGCAAACAGATGGGTCAGTTTTGACATATATGGTTACGCATATGCATTCTGTTCATGGAGCAACTGTCATCTTCAACGCTGTAGATATGGACATTACGTGTTCCTGCAGAAAGTTTGAGTCCATAGGTATGTACAGACACTTTAAATTACAATACAGTTTGTTATAAATCAAGATTGAAAACAGAATCATTATCATGTAGGTATACTATGCAAGCATGCCTTCAAAGTCTTCAGTGTGAATGATGTTTTCAATTTGCCGTCCAAATATGTACTAAACAGATGGACAAAATATGCGAAAAGAGGATTTTATATTGAGAAACAAGGAGCGGAAAAGAAAAATATGAAAACACATGCTGCACGCATCTCACGAAAGGCGACATCCCTTGCACTGAAGTGCTCAGTGTCAAAACAACTTCTTGTTCACTTGGAGAAAGCCGTCGATAATTTAGTTTTGGAAGTGGATAACTCTCTAAGCAAGGAGCCAGAAAAAACTGATGAGGTTCCTTTAGTATCGACTAACTGTGACACAAACACATTGAAAGGATCAATATCATTTAGAGTTCCTCGGGTCGTAAAAAGTGCAAAGACTAGACGGCTCCAAAGCGCAGTTGAAAAGAACACAAAGAAGAAGAAGAAGAAGAGAAGTGCAAAGAAAAAAGGTGTTTCTCCTACCCATTGCTGTCAGCTCCTTCTGTTTCTGTCATGGCTGCTTTTATACTGATTTTTTCAATTTCATTATATATATTACACCTGGGTGCATTTTCTATATTGAATGCACCTAGGCCAAAAACTAGTCTCCAACAACTTCTATATCTCAACTCCCAATCTTTCCACACTTGGGAAAATCAACCCAATCTTGTGAAAATTATAAGCGCACATATGGTTCTACCAATATAGAGGTGGATGGACATGGGAAAAATAAAGAATAGGACATGGTTTTCAATACAAACATGTAAGAGAGAAAGAAAGTATAAAAGCGGTTTGGATGATCTAGAAATAGTTCGGGGTTCATGATTCAAAATTGTCTTCTATATTTTAGGAGCGTGGTTTTGAAAACTAATGTAAAAACTCAACAAATATGCTCCCAACTTTTTTTAGCCACTTGAAAACTCCTTAATTTACCAACTACTCCCTCCGTACTGATACAACATGTCGTTTAGGATAATGACACGGTCTTCAAAACACAACTTTGACCTCTTGTTTTTATAAAATATATTTATGGAAAAGTGATATATGTATACTTTTATGAAAGTATTTTTCAAGACAAATCCATTTATATAACTTTCACATTTGCAACCTCAACAACTTAAAAGGTATTGATGATTTATATTCCCAATGGTTGACCCAAACCTTGTCCAAAATGACATGTTTTACGAGTACGGAGGGAGTATTTTTTTAGAACGATTGGAGATGCTTTTAGACCACGTTTGGGTCTATAAAACTAATAGTTAGCTCCTTGGATCAAAAAGGTTTAGCTAATTGCTAGTGGAATACCCAACTAACAATAATTTCATTGGTCGAACTAAACTAGCTAATGCTCCCTTCGTTCTAAATTATAAGTCACTTTGACTTTTTTATATCCATTTTACAATGGATCTAAATATAATAATATGTTTAGATATATAGAAAAATGGATGAACAAAAAAATCAAAGCGACTTATAATTTAGAATATAGGGAGTATTAGCTAAAAACTATATTAGTTAGCTAACTATTAGCAACTAATCGCACCAAACATGGTCCAAGATTGTCGATGAGGGACCCGCGGGATACCCCACATAGAAGAGAGAAGATCTAGTCCAACTAGGATTTCCCATATGTAATCCCAGTAGCATTGCTATCATGTAATCCTATTAGAACTTCTACTTTGTAACCGACTAGGATTCTTGCCTCCTGAACTATATAAAGAAGGGCAGGGCTTCCTAGATTGGCACAACCTCAACACACAAGCCTAACAGAACAAGAGAACAGATAGAAGAGATCAGATAGAGAAAGATAAAGGAATACTACATCAACAGCTGGCGCGCTAGGTAAGGATTTTCGGTGCGTTGCGTTCGAGAGCTCGATGGAAATCAAGATCACGACTCGTCGGCCCTCGTTGGCAACTCGCAGCGGTTCTCGTCGACAACTCGTTGTGTTCATAGCAACGACAATCTGCGATAGGATTTCACGTCTCAGACAATCGACTCCGAGCCACAAGCAAACTGTTCGACTGTATCAGGCTGTTCGACTACATCAAACGACAAGCGAGCTATCAAGCCTAGGTGCTTCCATCTACTCGAATGCTACGCGAACTACTTGAACGCCACGCCAACTACTCAGCTACGGCGATTGACAACTCGGCCTACAATCAAGCTAATTCACGCTTTAAATTTTTAATTTTTAATATATTTCCGAATAATTTTCGTGCGCCTCTGTGGTCGCACTATCCACGACTACTCCACATCTCCGAGCTTGTAGTCGGGATGACACCCAATGGGTGTGCATCGTGCACTCTAGTCTTCTCTTAACGGTCGCTAAAGTACTCGGGTAGCGCATGCCTTAATCCGTGAAGCCTCGGCTCTTCTGTGCATAAGTCTCGATAAATGAGCAGCGATAACAGGGACCAAGGTGCTTAAACGTATCAGGACACTACCTAGGTAGTTTACATGGCCTAACAAGAGCAAGACACGACACATTCTTTTTATTTCGCACAGGCTAACTGTTCTAGTCTTCTCTTAACGGTCGCTAAAGGACTTGGGTAGCGCATGCCTTAATCTATTAAGCCTTGGCTCTTCTATGCCTAAGTCTCGATAAATGAGCAGCGATAACAGGGACCGTGGTGCTTAAACGTAACATGACGCTACCTGAGGAGTTTACATGGCCTAACAAGAGCAAGACGCGAAAATTTTTACATGCATTTCATAGTACCAAGGCCCACCCCTGATTATTTATTCATATATAGGACATGCTCCTGACTTTCTATCTGGAACGTCAATTATAGCATATTTTTAAATTTAACATGCAGGGGCTACATCTGTACCATGCCATTGGGAAGGACACGCTCCCGAGAGCTACCTTACTCAACCAACAAATCAGACAATTTCAAAAAGAACCCAGGCTGGTCAAAAAACAACCTAGACGAGGTGCGCCAAGGATCAGACAAGTTCAGAAAGAACCCGGATAGGTAAAAAACAACCCAGACAAGATGCGTCAAGGATCAGACAAGTTCAGAAAGAACCCATGTTGATCAAAAAACAACCCAGACGAGGTGCGTCAAAATTACAGATAAGTTTAGAAAGAACCCAGGATGATAAAAAAACAACCCAGACGAGGTGCGTGAAGGATTGGACAAGTTTAGAAAGAACTTTGATTGAACAAGTTCAGAAACAACCCAGATGAAGCGCGTCAAGGGTCGAAAAAGTCTAGAAACAACTCAGATGGATCAAAAACTTATCTGTAATTACAAGTACTCGGACACAGGCTTAGGGGCTACATGATACATATCCTCAAAAAGAAAACCCCCAAACTTTTTCTCAAGGACAGATTCTAGACGCCCAAGAAGCAAGAGGCTCGGGGGCTACACTCACTAAAGAAAGAACCCAGAGAGAATAGACCAAAAGGACCCTCCAGCTTTTTCATCACAAAAAGCAAGAGGCTCGGGGGAGAAAGTGCACGTCAATCAAGGTGAACCAACCAAATAAAAGAAGACCATCTCAAGTCACTGCAGAGGAACCCATAATAGATACAAGAACGAAGATGAAGATCAGAAAGAACAAGGAAGTTCCTAGAGCTCAACCATGAAATGCTCGGGGACTTGTCGATACGGGACCCACGGGATAGCCCACATAGAAGAGAGAATATCTAGTCCAACTAGGATTTCCCATACGTAATCCTAGTAGCATTGCTATTATGTAATCCTATTAGGACTTCTACTTTGTAACCGACTAGGACTCTTGTCTTCTGGACTATATAAAGGAGGGCAGGACTTCCTAGATCGGTACAACCTCAACATACGACCCCAACAGAATAAGAGAACAGATAGATGAGATCATATAGAGAAAGATAGAGAGAATACTACAGATAGCGCATCACGTAATATATTATCTACCCTAGACTGGACGTAGGGCCCCGTGATTTTGTGGCATGTCGAACCAGTATAAATCGTTGTCTCCCTGCGTTCACCATCGAGTTCATGCATACGTCGATACCCCTCCAAACAAATCATCGTCCCGGGTACCCTCATGACAAGCAGTCAATGGTAAAACATCGTTAAAGATGTGTTCTTCATAGTATATATATACAACATTGACAACACATGTCTAGATAGGGGGGGGGGGGAGAGGGTGAATCTAGGCGGAATCAACATAGGTTCATCATCAAAGTCGACTAGGGTCTTGTATATTCATTATTGAGCAATGCAAACAAAATAGTGTTTTTTCGTTGGTTTTGCTTGAAGTCAGCGTGAATGGCAGATCAGGGTTTCATGAGAGTTTCATGAGCATTTTATAAGCTGATGTGGCATTGTATTAATAGAGAGATGAGATATGATAAAAGTTTCATATGATGAAAAGAGTTTAATGGAATAAAACTTTTCCACACTATTTCCAATACATGGGAATTTTGAAAACAGTGAGATGAAATCTTCAATTGGACTGGCCTTAACAATCTCATTAATGGCCAAATGTTTTGAATTATTATGACTGTATAGGATGTTTTTCTTATGTATTTAGTGAAAATTAGTGTGGAAGCTATGTTAACAAAGTCTTGTTAACAATATTAAGATATATATTGTCATGTTTTTTATTGCACCATGTGATCTTCGATATATATTTAGTTTAAATGTTAGTGTAAATTATATCCGGTCTTTGGTTGCATTCATTTTTGTAGCAAGACGGGCTTAACCTTTTTGATCTTATTAGTTGTTCAGGTTTATCCGCGTTTCTAGTGCTTATTAGATCTTATATTCATTGTATTTGTAATAAAATCGGTTCTATATAGGTCATAGATTACACTCTTGCATACTTAGGGGGTGGGGACTGCTCTGATCCATGTTTTTCAGCTCCCATCTATGTTTTTTTTTCAAACGGTTTTAGCTCCACACATACAGTTCGAAAAAAAGGATGAAGTTCTAAGAGCACTTAGATAGGTGCTCCATTAAAACCTGAAGTTTGTGAAGCTGCTCTACGGTGGAGTTTGTGGAGAGAGAAACCTAGAAAGAGTACATTAATGCAAGTTTAAGGTTTGGACCTCCTGCCCAATCCATGTTGGCAGCCACATCAGTGCTTGGGCGACGTCAGATAAGGGTTTGGACCTGGTTGGTACAATAATATAAGTTTAGGGTGTCAGAAATGGAAATCCTAGGTATTAGGAGTTATAGGAGAACTCTAGACAAATTTAGGAGCTGCATGTGAATGAAATAGTCCTTAAAAAATAATAGGTCCTACACTGTTCAAAAAGGAAAAAAATGGGGTATGGACCATTCTACACGGATCTTGTGCGTATTGTGCTGCTACTGCATGAGTTTACTGTAGTTCTCTCTCCTCCCATATTTAGTTGAGATCCACATGTCATGCGTATGGTCCCTACAGTGCTCATGCGGATAATCCTCACCTAATTTGTTTGCTTAAAAAAAGGACATCACTCTTCCAAGACTACGGCATGAATGCGTGATAGCACTACTAGTGGGACCCAATAACTCCGATGCAGTTTGTTCTTATCTTCATGCTTAGACACTCACAGCATGACTGGATGGCATATGAGTAGTATTTTTATATAGAGTTGGCACTGAGGCAAGTACTTGCCTTGCTCCACAAATTTCTGGCGTCGGTACCACCTATTGCAGTGTGTGGACACCTATTGCAGCGTGTGGAGTGATTCCCAAATCTTTTTGTCCTTTTCATTTTAAGCTTCACTTAATAAAAAAAATTAAGGGCCTATCGTTACAGCTCACAGCTGTTGTGATCTGTTTTCTTGCCAAACACCCATTGCTAAAATAGCTTCATGGGTGAAACTGTTTTTCTTTCTCTCTCGTAAGGAAATGAAGTGGGATGAAGCTGAAAAAAGTAGCTTATTCCAGCTCTCTCCCTCATTTCTCTCTGCCATCTATAATGAAGTTGTTGGTGAAGTTGTTTTGCCAAACAATTTTTCTAAAACAACTCAGCTTCACTTAAAAAGTTGTTCATGAAGCTGTTTCTAAAAAAAATAGCTTTACTAGCAAAAGTTTTAAATCTCCAGCTAAGCCCCTTAGCTGTTGACCTCCAATGCAGCTAAGCCCAGCTATAGCCGGAGATAGCTTCAGCTAAGCCGTTTAGCTGTTTTTCTTAAACAAAAGGAAAAACAGAGAAGAAGCAATATATCGAATGACAAATCTCGTATAGCTGTAGTGCATGGATAGGCAAAGCAATGGGCTAACGAGATGAGTCGGAGATATGAGAAGATGCCAGGGTTACGTTATTTTCCTGGGCTGGATGGAAGGGCAAAGCAATGGGCCGGCAGTGGCACACGTTTTAGTGGGCCGCTCTGACATAGTTTAGCGGTAGCTAAGTTTGTCCCAATTAGCCGCAATCTCCAGCTATCTCGGGCTATTAGCGTTTTACTTTTCTTAGCGCTAAAAGTGACGTATCTTAGCTGTGACTTTGTCCCGCAGCTATCGCCGGCTATTTTAAACTTTATTTACTAGTAAAGCTGAGCTGTGTCAAACGAGACCTACGCTTCATTTTAGGCTAACACTAACGCCGTGGAGGGCCTAAGAACGGTATATGAAGTATCTCTTTTAAATAGTACATGGCCGAGGCAACTCCTTTCAACACGCCCGGGCTTGGAAGCCAAAGGTCAGCTTCTGCAGATCATAGACAACCCTGAAAGATCTCAGGGCTTTGTTCCCTAGAATCTGAACATCCGGCACGCCAGCAGCGTCATTCGACTGGAACGCCAAACATATGCGATCAGTTGACTGCTGATGGAACACATTCTCCGGCGGTAGTTCCAGCGTAGCCCTTAGGAGCTGCATCTGCACCGTCGGCAAGCTCCTCCAGTTCACCGGCTCGCCGCCGGCAGGCCTGAAGCAGACCTTCCGACCGTACTCACGGTAATACGCCTTATCTTGCATCGCCGACGCTATCGCCTCGGCGAGAGCATAAAAAACTGAGGACGAGACGAAGGTGTCATCGGTCCCAGAGTCGACCACCAGGATCTGGCGCCCGTCGACCTCCAGAGGCTTCCCGTCGACGGCGATGCCCAGCAGCAGAACCGAGTAGACGTGCTGCCTACGCCCGTACCCCCTGATCAATGTCGTGACGAGCTCCAGCTTCTGCGGGTACGGCCCGACGATGAGAAACCCCTCGGCGCGGTGGTCGCCGGGAAAGCAGTAGGCGAAGGCGTTGTAGGTCGTCAGCCGTGCCATCTGGTTGAAGAAGGAGTAACGCTTGTCGCCGAGGCCGATGACGCCCGCCTCGAGGCCGTAGAACATGTCGTCCTCGCTGCACCCGAAGACGAAGTCGTCGACGATGGTGTAGTTGTCGCCCAGGGCGAGCCTGTCCCTCCCGAGCTTCCCCGCCGAGTACTGCGACCCGTAGCGCAGGCCGTAGAGGCAGGTGTCCGTCTCGTCGACGCAGCCGTAGGGGACGCCGTTGTCGGCCTGGATGTCGAGGCAGTCCTCGTCGGAGCAGCCGACGTGACGGTACGTGGCGGAGCGGTGAGGGTCCAGCTTGGGGCCAGCTTCTGCCGCCTGCTCGTGGCACCGTATCCGACACCTCTTGCAGTTGACCCAGGAGAGGGTGGAGCCGGTGTCGATGGTGACGAGGTTGAAGACGGCAGGGGTGCCCAGCCTGATGGCCATGAAGTACTTGCCTTGATGGATCTTGTCGTTCCCAATCACGGTGCCTGCGTCTGATACGCTTGCTGCGTGGATCGTCGATGGGTCTTCGTCAACACACGGGTGCTTCATGTGGAACACAGGGAAGTGGAAGGCGCCATCTTTCCTCTGCCGAGACTCTGAGCATGCATCCATTGGGGGTGTAGGATCAAAATCAAAATATAAAAACATGAAGAAAATATAGGAGTAAACTCTATTTGCAATGTACTAGCTACATCCATGGACAAAATGAACAATCACAAAAATAAAAAAGAAATGAAAAGAAAACAGAAACATGAAGGATCATGAAGACAAGGTTGGCATATATAATCTCGTGCAGATGAATGAAGAGAGATTACCGTACGTCGCTGGCGAGCATACTCCAGTGCAGTTGCACGGTCCGACCATATAGCTTAGAGCAAGCAACACCATGACAAGCACCGGTATAAATTCCATTTCGGGAAAAATCAGTAGTATTTGCTTGTAAGGTGTGTGCAGTGTGCACGGCAGGCTGCATATGTTTGGGCTTCAAGAAGCTACACTCTAAGAGCATGTAGTGTGCCCTTCAATTAGTAGTAAGGGCGATGAACTGCAATTTAATTAATTTGGACAATGCTCACACTTTCATGCGAAACGGTATCACCACCTAACCTAGCTTTATTGTTACTCACAGCATCGTCATGCATTTGTACATGTTGGGACTGGGGATTTTATTGCCGGCTTATATTTAAGGGTAAAGTCCAATTTACACCCTCCAATTTTCACCAAAGTCCGGATTTCAACCTCGAACTTCAAAACCGGACAACTTTGACCCTCCAACTCTCGAAAAAGTTCAACTTTCAACCGGCTGGGCGGTTTTGCGGGTGAACAGTAACTTTTGATATTTTTGGGAGCGCTAACATTTTATATTATTTTTTCGAGCATCTTAACATCCTCAAATGAAAAAACTCAAAATTACAAAGTTGTAGATCTCATCGAGGTCTACAATTTACATATAAAAATTATCTTCATCCGACATCGTATTGAAGGGTTTTCTATTTTTTGAAATTTGAGTCTCATCACGTGACAAAATATGGTGCTGAAATTTTATATTATTTTTTCGAGCATCTTACTGTCCTCAAATGAAAAAACTCAAAACTACAAAGTTATAGATTTCATCGAGGTCTACAATTTACATATAAAATTTATCTTCATTGTTTTGTCGCGACTTGGCATGTAAGAGATGAAAGAGTCCGACCAGCTCGCGACTTCTTTCATCACACCATTTGGCATGTACTGCTATGTGACTATGCCGTTCGGCCTAAAAAACGCAGGGGCCACATACCAGCGGTGCTTGACCCATGTCTTTGGCGAGCACATCGGGAAGACCGTCGAGGCCTACGTGGACGACATCGTGGTCAAGTTCAGGAAGGCCAGTGATCTCGTCGACGACTTGGAAATAGCCTTCACATGCCTCAGGGAAAAGGGCATCAAGCTTAACCCCGAAAAGTGTGTCTTCGGGGTCCCCCGAGGCATGCTTTTAGGATTCATAGTCTCGGAACGCGACATCGAAGCCAAACCGGAGAAGGTCTCGGCCGTGACCAACATGGGGCCGATCCGAGACCTCAAGGGAGTACGAAGGTTATGGGATGCCTTGCGGCCCTAAGCCGCTTCATCTCGCGCCTTGGCGAAAAAGGCTTGCCTCTGTACCGCCTCTTGAGGAAATCAGAACGCTTTTCATGGACCCCCAAGGCCGAAGAAGCCCTCGCTAAACTCAAAGCATTGCTCACCAATCCACCCATTCTAGTACCGCCAGCCAAGGGCGAGGCTCTCTTGCTCTATGTCGCCGCCACGACCCAAGTGGTCAGTGAGGCTGTAGTAGTCGAGAGGCAGGAAGAAGGGCATGCTCTACCCATCCAACGACCTGTTTACTTCATCAGCGAAGTACTCTCCGAGACCAAAACACGCTACCCCCACGTCCAGAAACTGATCTACACCGTAGTCTTGGCTCGACGCAAGCTGTGCCACTACTTCGAATCCCACCCGGTAACCGTGGTGTCGTCTTTCCCCCTGGGGGAGATAATCCATAACCGGGAGGCCTCAGGTAGGATTGCCAAGTGGGCCGTCGAACTCATGGGGGAAGCTTGGTCCTTTGCGCCTCGGAAAGCAATTAAATCTCAGGTCTTGGCCAATTTCGTGGCAGAATGGACCGACACCCAACTGCCACCTGCCCAAATCCAGGCGGAATACTGGACCATGTACTTCGACGGGTCCCTGATGAAGACTGGGGCGGGCGCGGGTCTGCTCTTCATCTCACCCCTAGGAGTACACATGCGCTACATGATTCGGCTCCACTTCGCCGCCTCCAACAACGCAGCCGAGTACGAAGCCCTCGTCAACGGCTTGTAGATCGCCGTCGAACTTGGGGTACGACGTCTCGACGTACGGGGCCATTCGCAGCTCGTTGTCGATCAGGTGATGAAGGAGTCGAACTGCCATGACCCCAAGATGGAGGCATACTGCAGGCTGGTACGTCGCCTTGAAGACAAGTTCGACGGTCTTGAACTCAACCACATCGCGTGAAAATTCAACGAGGCCGCGGACGAACTGGCAAAGATGGCGTCGGCACGGGCCCCGGTCCCCCGAATGTCTTCGCTAGAGATCTCCATAAGCCTTCCATCGACTACGCCTCGGCAGTGGAAGAGGGCCCACCATAAGCCGAGACCTGAAGGTGGGCGACCTGGTGCTGAGGCTGAGGCAGAGCAACAAGGGCCGCCACAAGCTGACCCCACCATGGGAAGGACCGTACATCGTCGCCCAAGTGCTGAAGCCCGGGACCTACAAGCTAGCCAACGAGAAGGGCGAAATCCTCACCAACGCTTGGAACATAGAACAGCTACGTTGCTTTTACCCTTAAATTTCTAAGCATTGTATACATTGTTTCTCTGAATACAATTAAGAAGCGTTCTTTAGTTGTTCTAATTTTTCGAGAAACCCCCCGAGCCCATCACGGGTCTCGGCAATACGATAACACCATAAGGGAGACTCGGCTCTGCCTCTGTAGAACCGAGCCTCCCTTGGGGGCTAGAAGGGGGGACTCCCCCCTAAGTCCCACGCACCATTTTTTCAGTCATTTTTCGAAAAAATCCTACGCCAAACTCTCTAGCGTGCTCTAACAAATCAATTGTGAAAAAAACCTAAGGACCGAAAAGCTGCCTCAAGGCCAGAAGGCCGACTGAGTCGCGAGACGGCCTACGCCTCCGGGCTATGGCACTCCCTCACCACCTTTTGCCCGGGGGCGGCTCAGGCTCCGAGGAAGTTTTTTGCAAGGGATTTGTTCAGAGACGAGACAGAGGGCAGAGGCTCGAAAATACAATGAAAAACGATTAAAGAAGCATAGACGCACGATTACTTTAAAAAGGCCTCGACGGCCACCAGCGTTATGATAGGGTAACATAATCCCTAATCTATTTGCATGGCCTCTCGGGCCCAGGTCAAGGCTCAAGGTCTCCAGCATCGGCGGATGACGTGGGAGGGTCCACCTCCTCTTCAAACAGTTGGGCCAGCGCCGTGCCGGGGCCCTTCGTCGCCTCCATCAGCTTCGCAACCTCCTCGTCGGCCTCCTCCTCATCATCAGGCAGGACGTAGCCATCGCTGATGGCCTTGAGATCGATGCCGATGTAGTGCGAGGCGATGACGGTCAGGGCGCGCTTAACGCCCGTGTGCAGCGCCCCTTAGAGTCACTCGCGCACTTGGCCGCTCAACGCAATCAGGCGGCTCCCGAGGGAGCTGCCTGACTAGACCCCCTCGACCTCTAGGGCCTCGCAGGCAGCACGAGTGGCGCTCTTCAGCACATTATGCTCCCCAATCTCGGTCTCAAGCACCGCCTGCACTGCAACGGAGGCCTCGGCTACCTAGGTGACCTCCTTCTCTAGCTCTGCGCCAAAAGAAACAAAATGGGGTTGAGCACAAAGGAAAACAAGCCAAATAGGGGCGGAAGCCTACGAGACTCACCCTCGGCCTTCTCCTCCCAGCGTCGGGCCTCGACCTAGGAGGCCTCAGCTTTCTCCTTCCAGCACTGGGCCTCGACCCGAGAAGCCTCGGCCTTCTCCTTTAGGCACTGGACCTTGACCTGGGAAGCCTCGGCCGCCCTAGAAGCCTCTCCCTCCAGCTCTGTATCACACCATGGAGTTAGGGGCCAAACACAAGAAAAACAAATAAAACATGGGGAATGAGACTCACCCTCGGCCTCTCCCCTCCAGACCACAGCCTCGGTCCGGGAAGCCTCAGCCGCCTTGAGGGCCTCGTCCAAGGCACCTTTCGTCAGCTGGTGCGCACCCTACTCCGTCCTAGCTGTCTAGCAAGGGCCTTGACAGAGGCCGTGGCTTCTCCAGCCTGAGACCTGAAGGCGTCTCGATCACCGGCCACACAGGTCAGCTCCTCCTCCAACTCCTTGACCCGCGCCGCCAAGGGGGCGACCTGCTCCTGAGCCACCGCCGCAGCAGCCTTCATATCAGTACCGCGTAAGCGGAGGTCCTCCACCTCCGTGCTCCGCGCTGATAGAAGCTCGTTGGCACGAGCGAGCAGGTCCTTCTGCCGCTGGAGTTGGTCCCAGACGTCCCTCTCCCGCCGGAGAAAGACTGACTTCCCAAGAGACCGGGTCTCGAGCTCCTAGGTAAGCAGAACAGGGGTCATTCACTACAAGAAAACTCAGAAAAAGACGACACCACATGAGAAAAGAAGGCATGAACCTGGGCGACCCCGAGCAGATCGTCGGCCACCACGGACAGCGCCGTCTGCAGTGACCGCTCCGCCAGCTGGCGGTATTGCCCGAAGGTGTCCCAGCGCCCACCCTCGGCCGCATCCTTGAGGGCGAACAGAGGCTCCCCTTTAGGGTCGTCCCGGCTCTGCCATAGGACACGCGAGTGATCCCACCCGTGGGGCTTGGGTCGTACCCGCACAAGGGCCGAGCTTCCCTCGCCCGGGGTCAGAGCCGGCTATTCGACGGAGCCAGCCACCTCGGCGTCGACCACCTCCTGCGCCTGGGAAGTATCATCGGAGGAGATCGCATGGACCTCCGCCTCCCGGGCGCTCCCTCGCAACAGCGGCAGGCCTAGGACCAGGGGCGCCACCGAGGCCTCCGCCGCCTTCATCTCCACTTCCTGGGCCGACGGCTTCGCCGCAATCACGTTGGCCTCGGTGGTCCCGGGGGCTCCGGCCCCCGCCGCTGCGGCCTCGGCAGTCCTGGGCGCCCCGGCCTCCGTCGCCTCGGCCTCGGAGGCCCGAGGGGCCTCGACTTCGGTGGCCTCGGTAACTGAGGGCGCCTTAGCCCCATCTAACTCACGAGCCTCGGCCTCATGGGGCGGATTTCTCCCTTCCCCATCTGTGTCGGGGTCGCCTCGGTAGCCCCTCCTTGGGTGACCGGCTCCTTCGGGTCGGCCTTCGCCGACGCTGCACCATGTTGTATGGCGGCTTGCGCCTCCACCACCTAGTGGGCAGTGGAGCTGGGCCTCACCTTGAGCGCCTTAAGTGGTGCCAAGGTGGGCACCTCCGCAGGACGCTTCTGGCTGAAGATGAGATACTTACGGGGTCAGCGTGAGACCGAAGAACGAACAGAAAATGCTGCAACTCTACCGAAAATACGCTTACCTCAAGCGGGGCTACAACCGCTTTGGCATGGCGACCCTCCTCTATGAAGGCGGTGGCAGTGGCAGAGGCATGACCTCTGTATCCGCCGACGCCGGTCGGTCCTCGATGGACCCCGGCACCCCATCGGTCCTCTACGGGGGCAGTTGCGTCGCCCCTGCCGCCACCTGCTCCACCGCTGCTGTCGAGCCCACCGGGCTAACGGTGCGCTTTCCCAACGCCTGCGCCTCGGGCGTGTCGGCCGTGGCCCTGGGGCGGGTGATCGTCGGCCCCGAGGCATCTCCTCCTCCTCCTGGGAGCACTGGGCTGCTTGCCGACACCCCGGGCACCGTCTCCCCGATGTCAGGGAGATGATCCAGGGGACCCCGCCCCATCTCGCCCTCATCATCTCCATCCGAAGCGTCCGTCGACAGTGACGGCGACGGGGACGCCTCCAACGGAAGACCGTCCTGCCTTTGCTGCCGGCGACGCTTCTCTAGTCCTTCGCGTGCGAGGATTTTCCTCGTACACTTTGCCTCCTTGGCGTCCTTCCGCCTCTTCTACGCCTTGGCGTGCGCCCGGTTCACCGCCCGCCACGCTGCATCCTCAGGAACGGGCGGTGGGGAGGCTCGCACGTCCCTCATGCCCTGTAGGAATGGCGAACGCAAATAAAGGACCAGAAAATAGTAAGGAATGAGGAGGCATCAGGGGCCGCAGCAGCGTGTGACTTGCCAAAGAAAAGTACCCCCACGACGGGCGCATCGCGATAGGGGCCAGACCACCGCTCCTCAGCTTCCCATCCACCGTCTTCCTCACCCGATGTAGAATCTCCTCATCGAGGAGGGCGGAGGCGGACATCCGGATGCCTTCGATCGGCTCATACGGTCTCATCTCGAACAGGCGCCGCTGCCGAGCCATCAGCGGCAGCACCCTCCGACGGTGGAAGGCCGCCACGACCATAGCCGCCGTGAGGCCACAACCACGTAGCCTCTCCAGTCCCTCTAGGAGCGGCTGTAGCTTGGGCTAATCCTCCTTTGGGACGCCATACCTCCACTTCTCCGGACAACTCTCCACGATCCGCTCGGTGTAAGGGGGAAGCTCGCCATCGTCGTTGTGGAGGTAGAACCAACTGGTATACCAGCGGCGATTGGTCGAGGTGAGCTGAGCCAGGATGTAAAGGTGCTGCCAATCCTGGCGCACTTGAAGAGTGCAGCCGCTGGCCCTCACCGCCCTCCTCACGCCCGTCGTGTCTGTCGACTTGGTGGTATGCCCCGCCCGAAAGAGGTGGAGCCACAACTCCCAATGGGGAGCAATCCCCATGTACCCCTCGCAGACGGCGACGAAGATGGCCGCCTACGCGATGGAGTTGGGGTTGAAGTTGTGGAGCTCCACGCTGTAGTAGTGCGGGAGCGCCCACATGAATCGATCCACCGGCAAGTCGAGGCCACGCTCGTGAAAGGACACGAAGCTCACGACATAGCCATCGCGTGGCCTCGACTCCAGCTCGCCCGACGGAGCAATCCACTCCGGCCTGTTGGGGTCGGTAACCGGGCGAAGAAGTCCGCCGTCGACGAGCGATTGAAGCGTCTCCACGGTGATGTCGGACTGACCCTAAGAATCCACCTCAACGACAACGGCGCCGGCCATGGGTGCGATGGATAATACGACTACGACGGTGAGCCTCTCTCGCTCTCTCTATCTCGCCTCTCTCTCCTTCTCCCCGATGCTCTCTATTCTAGCAACGGCGCAAGGGCGGCAAAGGCGAATGCAGGCAAGGTAAGGAGGAGAGGGGCGATGCTCGTTGCGTATTTATGCAGGAAGGAGGTGAAATGGGCGGGCGACGAAATCGGGAAAGTTTCCCCCAGATCTGGCATAGTTAATCCAGATCCAATTTTACCACCCACGTACCCACCTTTCCCTCATTAATCGCGTGAACAGTTATGTTCCATCTGCTGACACGGCGTCGTGTCCGACCGCTGCAGTGGCAGGCGTCGTTTTGCCTCCCCGAGAAAGTCACCTCAAAAGGTGCGTCTGCTATTGTCGAACCGATGGGGGGAGGGAATATCCCCCACTCGATTCCTTTCAGACAAAGGAACTGGGCGCTGAGCCCGCTACGGTCTAGGGGTTCGAAGGCTAGGCCCCCGAGGGTTTTGACAGCCGCTCTAGGGCAACAGAGTCAGGGATGACTATGGGTGAGCCCATACGGGGCCGAGACCCAAGCAAGCGAAACGCTTGGGACACCCTAAGTTGTGTCCGAGACCGGCAGGGAGGTCTCCGAATGGGATCCCACCGTAGAGAGGCACCGAGCCACCGAGGCCCAATGAACGGCCCTGGCACCCACTAGAGAAACCCTCTGGTACTCTTGGAGTGTGTCTCTGGACCGCTAGCCGACCCCTAGCGAACGGGGCATGGGCCTCCACTTGGACTTACCCGATAACAGCTCACCGGAAGTGCCACCGCTCACGCCCATCGAGGGTAGCCTGGCATATTCCACCCCTCTTTCCAAACGAAAAGGAAGCGCGAGGGTCGTACAAAAAGCCAGGGGAACCCCTAACGGCCCTCTTGCTCCGTGCAGAGGCTAAGGGGCTCTTCCTACAACCTTGCTGAGACCTAGCGACCAAGGCTCGCACTCGAGGGGACTCGGCAAACAACCCCTCCTTCCGAATGAAAAGGTTGCACGAGGGTCGTACAAAAAGCCAGGGGAACCCCTGATGGCCCTTTCGCTCCATGCAGAGGCTAAGGGGCTCTTCCTGCAAATATGCCAAGACCCCGCGACCCAGGCTCGCACCCGAGGGGGGCTCGGCAAACAAACCCTCATGCGCGAGGGGCGTGCAAAAAGCTAGGGGAACTTTTGATCGCCTTCTCGCTCCATGCAGAGGCTCGGGGGCTCTTCCTGCAACTTTGCCGAGACCCAGCGACCCAGGCTCGCACTCGAGGGATCTCGGCAAACAACCCCTCCGTCCGAACAAAAAGGATGCGCGAGGGTCGCACAAAAAGCTAGGAGAACTCCTGACCGCCCTCTCGCTCCGTGCGGAGGCTTGGGGGCTCTTCCTGCTCCTAAGACGAAGACAAGCAACCCAAGCTCGCACTCGAAGACTCAGAAAAACAAGATAAAGGGCATCGAGCCCGTTACGGTCTAGGGGTTCGAAGGCTGGGCCCCCGAGGGTTTCGACAGCCGCCCTAGGGCAGCAGAGTCAGGGACGACTAGGGGCGAGCCTGCGCATGGCCGAGGCCCGAGCAAACGATCGCTCGGGACGCCCTAAGTCGTGTCCGAGACCGGCAGGGAGGTCTCCGAATGGGATCCCACCGTAGGGAGGCACTGAGCCACTGGGGCCCTGCGAACGGCCCCGGCACCCACTAGAGAAACCCTCTGGTACTCTTGGAGTGCGTCTTTGGACCGCCAGCCGACCCCTAGCGAACAGGGCTCGGGCCTCCACTCGGAGTTACCCGATAACAGCTCATCGAGGGTGTCACTGCTCGCACCCACCGAGGGTAGCATGGCACCCTCCACCCCTCCTTCTAAACGAAAAGGATGCGTAAGGGCCGCACAAAAAGCCAGGGGAACCTCTGACGGCCCTCTTGCTCCGCGTAGAGGCTAGGGGGCTCTTCCTGTAACCTTGCTGAGGCTCAGCGACCCGAACTCGCACTCATGGGCCCAGCAAACGCAATAAAACCCCTCTCACAACGCAAGAAAAGCCCCTGGAGGAATAAATTCATTCCTCTAGGGCCTTGGGGGCTACACCCGGCGGGTGCGCTCGTGCACACCCACCGAGGCCTCGAGTACAAAACACCATCCCGCCAGGAGCTGCTGCAAGCCGAGCCTCGTCAAAACCTCAAAGAGAGCGCTTACACTCTCCCTGAGGCTCGGGGGCTACTGTCGGGTACCACGAAAAGGGGTCACCTAAGCAACAATCGAAAAAAAATCGTTTAGACTCCGTCAAAGTCAAAGCCAAGGGGCAACTATTGAACAAACCCTGGCCGTATCCGAAGCCACCTACTCTTTGCCTCGCTAGAGGCCTCGCACGAGAGGCCTCGGATGGCCTACCAGTTTTCCGTCTCGCTCGAGGCCCCGCGCGTACAGCCTCGGACGAGACGCCGATTCTCCGCCTCGCTCAAGGCCGGCTCGGCAAAACAACCCTATCGCCTCCGCCTCGACCAACTTCTCGGACAAAGACGTCGCGTCCGACCGGCGCGTACGACTGCTCCTGTGATATCAGCCAAACGACGGCTCGACACAGCGGCGTGGCCGACTGGACGCCAGTCACATCGAAGCCGTGCCACCCAAGATAGGATAGGACAGGGGTCACCAACCACTGTGCTCGGTACTATGCCCACGACCGGCGCCTGTACTGCGCTGTGCTACCTAACCCCTGCTCCAGAAACAACGCGGCGTGCGGAGTCAAGTCCAGGTTACTATAGCCTCGAAGTCAGTGTATAGAACCAACTGCTCCCTCCATGCCTCAGCAGTCTACTTCAGGGTCTCGGCAACCTCGGTGTTCGCGCCTGCTGAGCCCCCTATGACGGCTCGACCTCGGCACCAACTGGGCCTCGGCTCTTCACGCAGTCAACGCACAGCAACCAGCACGTCGCTCGTCAGGCCCTGCATCCAGCCATCACTGGAGCTCTCACGTCGCACAAAGTTCAGATGTGACCGGCGCGTTGCTCCAGCACTTCAAGGGCAGGACCACTCCACCAACCATACCACCATAGTAATAGGCTACAGGGCTCGGACATGCCACCTCTATTCGCACGACGCCACATAGCTAACACATGTATCACCCCTGTCCCCCCTTCAACTATAAAAGGGAGGGATTTGGGCCGTTTCACGGGAGAGGCACACAGGTTCACGAGGTAGACGAACGCACACTCGACATTCCGAAACACGCACGCTTCTCCGCCGCCCGAAATCAACTCCTCAAGCGATCCACGCCACTCCGCGCAGAGATATGGGACTAGCTTCCTCTCTCGCCCTGCTTGTAACCCCATACTACGAGCATTTCAGTGCAAGGAATACAAGATCTATCTCTCAGACTGGACGTAGGGCACCCATTGCCCGAACCAGTATAAATCTGGTGTCTCTTTGCATCACCATCCAGGATTAGGGGCACGCAGTACGTTTTTTACTAGTTGGTTGAGGGTCCGCCGGTCCAAAACACCGACAAGACACAATATTGTTTGTACGTCCGGGTGTGTGCTGTGTCACTGTGTGCTTCGCTACCCCCAATTTGCTCGTCGCAGTTTTGGTTGGTTCCCGTCTGCACCTTGCTTTTTGTGGATCCCATCCCCATACTGTGCTATACGTATAACAATTTATGGCTAACTGTGCTATACTAAGTCTTGTAAATTGGATCAATATTCATCTATGAGATCTTCTCCCTTGCTATTTGTTTACTGGTATGTCTAGGATTGTCTTTTTTTCCTATCTTTATATTCTAAGAAGCTTTAATCTGCCAATGCTACTTAATCTACCTTTATTTTAGTGATGCACATTTGCCAAAGAAAATCTTGAGAAATATGCATAGTGATATTGTGTGGAGGTTTTGCCCTATCTTATTTGGTGCTTAAACTTGTTTGAGCATGCTTTGTTTGTTTAAATGAATGGAACAACAGCTGCCAAGTTTTAAGAAAGGTGTATGTGCTATTGTGCTGTGACATCAACTTCAGTTTCATATGAAATTTGTTTTAACTTCCAGTATTTTTTAGATCATAAAACCTAGGAATCTTATAGTAAATCTTTCTGCTACTGTTCATCAGAGTGTAATGATTTGGAGTAGTAATCTCTACAATGCAGGCAATGAGGCGCAGAAAGGTTTCAGTTGTTGATGCAGAGATAAATACTCCTAATGCCAATGTCACATGCTGTACGTTTCGCTCTTTCTTATTGGACTACCTTTTGCATTGGATATATTCAATACATTGTTAATGTCCTCATTCTTTTCAAACTGTACAATAAATTGCATGGCTAAAAAGGTCGTAAGTTTATTTTACTTTTGATTCTTCCATTCAGTTTTGTCATTGAGTTACATGCCCTTTCCAATTGCTAAGTACATTGTGTTCTAAAAAAATACAAACATACTGATATTACATGTTTTTGCTTTGTTTTGATTGGTAGTCCAAAAGTCTTGGTTGTGGGTGTTGCTGCTCACAATGCTTCTATCATCATCTGGAGCCTATTCAGCCACAGATACACAAAGATCTGAAGAGGGCACATGTCGTTATGACTTGACAAGCGTTGCCGTGTTATCATGTATGCAACCAAACGGTGTATGGAAGCCATCCTCGTCCTCACAGACATGCTGCAATGCTTTATTATATGCAATTGACCAAGTTCCAGCAAGTGATGAGAGTGGGGCTTGTTGCCTTTGCCGTTATATGAAAGAAAGATGGGGACCTCCTGAACTAGGTACCACATATATTCTGTGCAATGGAAAGGATAGACATATCATCTCCAAATGGTCAACATTTCATATGGAGGACTGCTCAGCAGGTACATGCTTATTTGTTGTTCCTTGAAGCTCAAAATACTTGCTATCTCAGTTACTCCATTGGTCCCTGAAGGCATGCATGTATTTCAAAATTAAAACTTTGTTATCTTTGACTAATAATTAGCCTAATTATATCAAAAGTTTGTATTACAAAAGTAGTTACATTAGATCCTTGAATTTAGAAATGTTTTGTAATGATCAAACTTTTGTTCCTATAAATTATATATTATAAGGGAAATTATATATAGGTGGCCTCACCAAGTCTAATCGCGCCTTATATTCAGGATAGAGGGTGTAATAATAATTTGTGCCTACTAATAGCTTTTTTTTTTAATCTTTTTCTAAGCAGAGTGTACAAAGACAAACATTTCTTCTGTGGACATCTCTGCGGACAGTGAAGTGGTTCACGTACATGACACTAGCAATAGCAAGGGCATATGGATAGCTGTTACCTTGTTCAGTGTGATGGCTCTTATTTGCTTATGGTATTTCTGGAGGTCCACAGCAGCTAATACAAGTGAGCAACGCCGAACATCATCCTACGAAGGTAAGCCTCAGGTTGGGCGCCAGCGATCCATCATCGCTTCATCGTCACCATCAAAAAAGCTTAAGGAGAGAAGAATTTCATCATCTTGAAAATATGATCCTCGATGTATCTATAGAACTGCACGGAGATGTTAGGATAGGTGTCTAGTATGATCATGCTTACATTAATTGCACGGGTACAAAATTGACATTGTTCAGCTGCTGTGCTGAGATCAGATTAGGTACAGATGGATAAATGTTTTTGACAAGCCCTCAGTTGAAGTTGAGTTTAATCTTTTGCAACAAAAAAAAAACATTATTTGTGTTTCGCCAGAGATTGTGTACGGCCACCGGTTTCTCGCCATGGTAAGGGAAGCTAAGAAAACGGAACTGAAGTTCGCACTGGAATCAGGAGATATATTTAGCCTGGTTCAGTACCATATTGGGGTCACCCGATATAAAACGGCAAGCTTAATACCTGCTCGGCCATACCCATCTGGTTATAGGATTGGGGCCATACCCATACTGGTTATAGGATTGGTATAGGTACGTCTGGTAGTAGAAATGATTTCCCATCATATGCACTAGTCCATATGTTTTTAGCGTGTGCTGACGGCGGTAGCCTTCCCCATCAATTTTATTCCGGTCTGAGAGATGAGCTGTGTAAAAGTAAACTTGGAGCACACACCACAGCTATAAAAAAACATATTTATAGTTTTGGCTTTGGTCAATTGTGTCAGCAGAGTAATAATCTTCGTTCAATAATGGTTATGTGACCAAAAAATATTTCCCATTTTGAAGCAAGACCTTTTTTGTTTTGGCAAGGCAAAATTGTAGATTTTTATGGACGCAACTAGGTTCTGTCAGCACCCAAGAGGGGGGGGGGGGGGGGGTCTGTGAATTGGGTCTAAACAAAACATAGATCCTAGGGGTCAAATTTAACTACCATTATAGCAACTCTAAGAGATTCTCTATATCCTTCCTAATTTTTAGGAATAGAGTTTTTCTATTTTAAAGTAACCTTCAACCGGTTCTTTAAATGATTATATCCAAATATAGTCATCCTCTATTTTGAATTTCTCGCTAACCAAAGATAGATACGAAAATGACTCTCTAAAGTGTATACAAGAATATAAGATACAGAAAAGTTGTTTGAGGGGGCGTGGGGGGAGGAACATATATTAAGTGATTTTTATGCAGATGCCTCTCCAAATGATGATGATTTAGAGGTGAATTTTAGAAACACTCTTTGGAGATGCTCTTAGAGAACCCATAAACTACTCTAACTCTAGTATGACGTGCAATTAACATTTTTCTAGTGCACTTTTATCTTACCAACAACCCACAAAGAGTTTATTAACATATATAGCCAATCCTAACAACCAGTCTATAACTAAATCTTACAAAGGTAAATATTACACAAGTATGATAAGTAAAGAGCAAAGGATAGAGAGGATAAACTCTTGGCATCCTGTGCTATTGGTTGCTAAAACACAACCCTTAGTCTATGTTGGAGATCTATCGAGGTATGCTCCCAATCAATAAGTCTCTCTCGATTGCGGTGTTCGCTCGACCAAAACCAATGGAGTCACAAAATCTCCCTATGCCACCCGATGGTTACTATAGTGTTGGACTATCACACAAGGCCTTCGCCAACCAAAGTGTTGTGAGTCATCAAGTCTCAGAGTTGCCACTACTGTCACCCAATTCGATCATGGTGTGTCAAATACAGAGCAAAGGCGGGTGTGAGTCACATAGTCTCACTAGATCCACTTAGTCGCGGTCACCTTGATGTTGTATCCACTACATGGTTTCTCCATTTAAGGGAGAGATGCTTCCTTGTCCTCTGCACACTAACACGTTGTCGTTCCACACCAAGAATGGAGAGAGTCGACGACTCGAAGGCTACCTCACCTTCACTGGAAGGTCATGAAGACTTGCACTCCGAATTGTCAAGATACAAGGGCATCAAGACCCAATCACTCAAAGCTCTCAGACTCTAGGGACTAACTCTCAACAAAGATGCATTAAAATATTGTCTATCCTAATTTTGGATGTAATTTTGAATGGGTTGTTCGGCTGATGGTTTAATTTCTACGGTTGATAAGCCGGCTGATGTTGTTTTGTTGTGAGAGAAAAACAGTGTACCATGGCTAATAAGCAGGGATGATAAGTTCAAGCGAACAAAAATGTCTTGAGAGGGTGGATGCAGTGTAGACAACCTTATATATAACCCCATTCACCTCAACTAGCCGTAGGAAACAAGCTGCGAAATCATAAGCATTGGATGACTCGTTGCCTTTTTCCATTCACGAGACGATCTACTGCTTAGGGTGTCCCAAGGGGGTAGTGACGTCACTGGCTGTGAGTCCGACGTGGAAGCCAAAAAGGTGGAAAGAGAAAACTCACTGGTACCTAGTAAGTCGCCGATCGATTATTCGATTTCACATCGTTCGATGAAAACAGAGATGAATAGGTGGGATCCAATAGGAGAGAACGATTACAGATCAATACTAATTTATTTCTCGTTCATCCACATTAGCCAGCGATTTCGCTGGGTCCGTTGCGGACGCCCTTATATTTTTCTGCCATATCGTACGGTGACTCGGTGAGTGCAAGTTTCCTTTTGCCACCTTACTGATAATCACTAGATGTTCTGCCGCAGCCCATTTTCTTCTCGGCAGATTAATTGTGCGGTGCCTTCTACCAATCTACCTTGTGTTAAATAGGGCTGTGAAGTGGTTCCGTTATTGGTGTTTGCGTCGTTTCTCCGCCGATCTTTGCACCACTTCGTCTCTTGCATTCCTAGGACTTAGTATAATCTAACTCACTTTTCACTCGTGTTAGTCTTAGACTTGTGTTGTCATCTAAATCACAAATACTATGGTTTCACAAAAAAAAATCACAAATACTATAAGATATATACCTTTTCTTGTCTCTTTCTTTGTGTCTTGAGCTTGTTTGTATCGTCGCACTTTTCTTGGACAACAACCATATAATAGTAAAATTATATAAGATGTTTGTACACAACCACATAGGGATAAAATATTTTTCCCTTTCGTTTTCAGTAGTTATAAAAAAAAGTGTTGACACTAATTCGGTTACACGTACAGTATGCATGATTGCAAGGGCCGCACACGATTGAGACATGCAGGTGAGGTAGGTATAAATGGTGATGCTGACTTGGGGTGTTGGCGAGACTGATCTGACACTCATTCTTCGCCCGGAACAACCACCTCGCAAAGATTTATCAGGGTAAAGCATAGCAGGGATGTCCTAGGTTCTGCAAGACCATTTAGAACTCTAGTAAATCTTGTATAGAAAAATGTTGGACAACAATAGGTTGTAAGAGTTTGAGGGTAAAAAAAAGTGTAGTAGATTGAACCTTTTTGATTGATGAGATAGATGGATTTCTGAATTAGCCACGATCCGGTTAGGCCTGTTACGGCCTGCTGCTGTCTGTTGGGCTGGACTGGGCAGCGTGGAAACTGGGCCGGACTGGGCACGAGGCGGTGTTCCATCCAAGCGGACGAGAACCAGCTCTTCAAATCTTCAGTCACTCCCTGTATCCGCTACATACGCATCCTTCAATTAGCCATGATCCTGTCATATAAATCGAGGTGGATGGTCGTATTAGAACTTACAAGTTTAACCCTTCGAGATAGAGCGAGTCCCCAACAAAAAAACTCGAAATAATATTGGACTATCGAAATCAGCTCACACTAATGGAAATATGAAATTCCCTGATGGTTTTAAATTTTTTTGACGGTTATTGAATAAACCGTCAGGGAAATAGAATTACCTTGATGGTTTCAGGAAACTGGTGAAATTTGTACAATTGTTCCAAGTTTGATCTTCTTCAATTTAATTTGTTTTTCTGGTTCTTTTACTCTCTCGATTATATTTGGCTGAGTATTGGCCATGGGCCCCTTGCTCACGGAGCTGGCTGAACAGAGTCGTCCAGTATTACGTAACGGATCCGATCCGATCGATGGTCTCTTCCAGAACCGGTGGGCGCGTGAAATTCATGGTGCGGACACTGTGCAGGTGCTCCTTCAGTACCTGCGTGTGTGGGCAATCCTACGCGCCGTCGTTCTCGATCCGCATGTGCCGGACCGATTAACATGGAAGTGGTCGCCTGATGGGAAGTACAGCGTGTCGTCGACCTACAGAGCTTTTTTTCGAAGGATCAACTGCGCTCCTTGGTGCCAAGGAATTAGGGAAGACTAAAGCTCCACCGAAGGTCAAGTTTTTTATGTGGTTGGTGCTTCACCGCAGGATCTGGACTGCAAATCGACGATTGCGGCATGGCCTACAGGATTCAGATGACTGCAACCTGTGCAGCCAGGCAACCGAGACGTGTGATCACTTGTTCGTGGGGTGTGTGACTACCAGGCAACTCTGGTATCGGTTGCTTCTACCTTTGGGGTTACAGGACTTGACGCCGCTGACAGAGGAAAGCTTGGGAATTTGGTGGCTGAGACAGAGAGAACGGCTGAGTGCTGACAGCCGGCCACCGTTCGATACCCTGCTACTGCTCATCACCTGGACAATCTGGAAGGAGCGGAACAATAGGGTCTTCAACCGAATCACGTCCAACTTGGCGGCAATCGCACAGGAGGTGAGGCAGGGTACTCTTCGTTGGCTCACTTGATTAGCTTATGGTCGCAGGGGTAATCCAGTAGCTAGGCTGCGGTTTGCTTTGGTGATGGTCTCTCGCCACCATCAGCTAACGACTTTATTGTAAGGTCTATTGACCATTCCCGTCCTCTTAATGAAATTCGGGCATATATGCCTGCACGAGAAAAATGTATGAAATTCTTACTACAGTTAATAATAAAACAATTAGTCCACCACTATAATTGGATCATAAAAACTGCAGTTATGAATGATTCCAATTAATTATAAAAATTAATTATAGAAAACCATAGATCTAAAGCTTTTGCTAAAAATAGAAAACTTTCTAAAAAAGAAAAGTTGCGGAAATTTTTTTTACAAAAAAAGGAAAGTTGCATGTGTCTGAAAAGCGTTCGCGCAAAACCCATCTGAGTGAACGTTTGCTAATTAGCTGCCCCGTGTTGGACCCTATGTGTTGTTGTGTGAGTCACGGATGACAGTGCACGATTTTTTTTTGTTTGGAATGAAAATCTGATGGCTTATGTGGCACTATAATATTGGTAGTTTAGCTTGCATGAGGAGATAGACTATTACCCTAAATAAAGATAGTGGATGATAGGGTTCCCTGACGTGGATATCTAGATACATGTTAGTTGATAATGTGGCTCACTTTACTTCAATAGCTTGTATATTAAGTGAAAGCTATAACATACTATTACTCCCTCCATTTCAGATTATAAGACGTTTGGTTTCTCTAGATAAATTGTTTTTGCTACATATCTTAACATAATAATATACATAAAAAAATGTATTTAAAAAAAAGGCCAAAACGTCTTATAATTTGAATAGAGAGAGTGTGATTCTAGTGAGGTTTACTTTGGTAAACTATCTATAAATCGAGATTTTGTGGTCTGTTAAGCACTGTTGTTTAGTGCTACTTCTTTGCTAAAGTATTTCTGTTTAGTTATTAGTTAACAAGTTGCTGGTCAACCCTTTTTTTTTTTGAGCGGATGGTCCCAATTTTGTTGAGCCATAAAGAAAAATAAAAATTTGAGTCAATTTAGAGCAGATGTCCTAGGTTCTGCAAGACCATTTAGAACTCTAGTAAATCTTGTATAGAAAAATGTTGGCCAACAATAGGTTGTAAGAGTTTGAGGGTAAAAAAAAGTGTAGTAGATTGAACCATTTTTTATTGATGAGATAGATGGATTTCTCAATTAGCCATGATCCTGTCATATAAATAGAGGTGGATGGTCGTTTTAGAACTTACAAGTTTAACCCTTTGAGATAGAGCGAGTCCCCAACAAAAAAACTCAGAAATAATATTGGACTATCGAAATCAGCTCAGACTAATGGAAACATGAAATTCCCTGACGGTTTTAAATTTTTTTAACGGTTATTGAATAAACCGTCAGGGAAATAGAATTACCTTGACGGTTTCAGGAAACTGGTGAAATTTGTACAATTGTTCCAAATTTGATCTTCTTCAATTTAATTTGTTTTTCTGGTTCTTTTACTCTCTCGATTATATTTGGCTGTCAACACGTCCCTCTTAATTTGATCTGCAAACGGAGTATTGGCCATGGGCCCCTTGCTCACGGAGCTGGCTGAACAGAGTCGTCCAGTATTACGTAACGGATCCGATCCGATCGAGGGACACACGACACGACCAATGTTTGCTATCCAAAGTTCCAAACCAAACCGTACTCGGCCTAACCGGATGTGTCAAAAAAAAAAAAAGCTGATAACGAAACCTAAGAGACCTAGTAATTCTTCTGGTCGCAATGGCTGCTGGCGGTCGCCGCCCGGCGGTAACTCTGCCGGCGGTGCTCATCCTCGTATGCGTGCTGGTGGCCACGGCGCCCGGACTCCAAATGCTCCTTGACGAGGACCCAAGTACGTACCCCGACAGTAGGCCGAGGGAGTTCTGGTACCTGCGCGGAGAAGTGGTCGTCATCGATCTAGGCAACACCAACTCTTGCGTCGCCGGCTACACCGGCTCCGGCAAGACGACCGACGACGACACCATGTTCCAGTTCTGCATCCCCTCCTGTGTCGCCTTCACCGACAACGGCACTTCCCTCGTCGGCGAGGCCGCCAAGAACCACGCCGCCGCCAACCCCGAGGCCACCATCTTCGGTTTCAAACGCTTGCTCGGGCTAAGGTATATATCGTTCCACTAAAAACAATACATATATATTAGGTTATATATAATTGATTGATGGATTCATGATTAGTGTGTATCGTTATTCGATCTGTTAATAGGCGAAACCGCTGGTACGACGAGGACATCGTGCAGGGAGCCATCCAGCGCGTGCCGTACAAGATCGGTACAAGAGATTACGACACGGCGATCGTCCAAGTGATGGCCAGCGATGGTTCAGTCAAGCAGCTCGAGTTCAGCGAGGGTCGCGTCCATGGTAGTGGCTGAGCTCAAGAACAAGGCCGAGGAGTACCTCGGCCGCACGGTCGAGTACGCCGTCATGACCATCCCGCAGCATTTCGCCGCGGCACACAGCGAGGAGGCTGAGTACGCCGGCAAGATGGCCGGGCTGGACGTCGTCTGGACGGTCACAGAGCCGACCGCTGCTGCGGTCGCTCACGGCCTGCACACGAAGCTGCGCGAGCGCGGCACTGCGCTTGTCTTGCGTGTCGGCGGCGGCTCGTCCGACGCGAGCCTTGTGGTGCTGCTGGACGGCAGGTTTCAAGTCTTTGGGTATCGGATGGACAATTTCCTTGGAGGAGACGATTTTGACGACAGGGTCGTGGACTACTTCGCCAAGCGCATCAAGCTGAAGCACGGAGTGGATATCAGTCAGGACAGGATCGGTCTAGGCAAATTGAGGGCGGCATGTGAGAATGCCAAGAAGGCATTGAGCAGTCAAGATCATGTCCAGGTGATTGTTGAGTCCCTCGTTGATGGTGTCGATTTCTCGGAGCCGCTCTCACGGTCGGAGTTTGAGGAACTGAATGATGATCTGTTCCGCAAAGTCATGAACTTGGTGGAAACAGCCATGGTGAACAGAGGTGGTATAAAGTGGAGCAAGAGCAAGATCGGTGAGATTGTTATGGTCGGTGGGAGTGCCGTGATACCCAGGATTCAAAACCTCGTCAGGGATTACTTTGATGGAAGGGAGCCTAACGTACGGAGGAAACCGGATGAAGCGATGGCTCTTGGAGCTGCACTTTACGTCCATTCTCTTTAGTGACTTCATTATATTTACAGTAGTAGAGGTTTGGTTGTTAGGTCTTCGAGGGATCTAGACACATAATGGTAGTGTGCATACATGGATCATAAATTGTGTATAAACAACTAGAAGTGATATGAGGTACATGATATTCTTTTAATTACAAACTTTTTTTTATCCCACAACTTTAGATTCACCTGACCTGTTATCTTGAGCCATACAAGACCTTATTGGATGTAGTCGGATTAATATTAATCCATATTAGGTTTATGCTTGTTAAATCTAAATAATTAAATCTATGACTAAGTTATATATATATATATATATATATATATATATATATATATATATATATATATATATATATATATATATATATATATATATATATATATATATATATATATATATATATGATCCCATGAGTATGAAATTCTTACTACAGTTAATAATAAAACAATTAGTCCACCACTATAATTGGACCATAAAAACTGCAGTTATGAATGATTCCAGTTAATTATAAAAATTAATTATAGAAAACCATAGATCTAAAGCTTTTGCTAAAAATAGAAAACTTTCTAAAAAAGAAAAGTTGCGGAAATTTTTTTACAAAAAAAGGAAAGTTGCATGTGTCTGAAAAGCGTTCGCTCAAAACCCATCTGAGTGAACGTTTGCTAATTAGCTGCCCCGTGTTGGACCCCAGTGGCGGATCTAGGATTTCAATCATGGGGGTACGGATGAAAACGATATAGTCAACGAACATGGACACGACATAATTAGATCACTAAACGATGATAAAATAGTTGTGATAAGTTACATGTTTTCAACTTTCCATAATTCTAATATACTAATACAAGTTTCCAGCTAAAGCTTCACACGCCGTTCCGCCATGGCTTGAAAGCGTTTAATGATATCTTCATTGCTTACACGTCGAAAAAAGTCACGCTCAATAAATGTGACCAAACAATCATTTAAGTATTGATCACCCATCTTATTCCGAAGCTTGGTCTTCACATAGTTCCTGAAAAGACTCTCTCAACACTTGCAGTAGCTACGGGAAGGATGAGGACCAATTTAAATAAACCTGTTTAAAGCGATCATGCTTCTTTGTCTCAACTAGTTTGATAGATAGCTCATTAAGATTCTTCACTTGTTGAAACCTTGTGTCGTTTCGCACATCAACAATAAACATATTAAGCTGCGAAGAAAGTTGTACCAAATCTGTACTTGTAAAATCTTGAGGATAAAACTTTGCAAGTTTCATAAGTTTATCTTTATCAAAAGCAGCAAATGAATTAGCTGGATTTAGAGCAGCCATGCAAACAAGAAGCTCTGTATTAACTTCATCAAACCTGCCCCAGTAAGGAGAAAATAAATTATTACGAAAGGAAAAAAACAAAAAAGCTGAACAATAATAAAATAATAAGCAAGATATATTATCAAACCTGCTATTGAGCTCTTGGAGTTGCATATCAATGACACTTAGAAACATTTCAATATGGAACCGATGAAGATTCTTTACTTTCACAAAGTAACGTTTTGGTCTCCCCACAGGCACATAAAAACCATCCATATCAGGAACCTTGACTCGATGTTTAACACAAAAAGATGTGACATCTTTCAGAAAGGTTTCCCATCCATCTAACCGGAAAGCGACGCTTACCACCAATTTGTCGATGTGGAAAATTATATGTCCTTAGCTGGCATGGCCCTTTTGCAATATATCCTCTTCTCATTGCATCTTGCTCATTGGCAGAATATTGGATGATGGGGATCCTCTTTCCAGGATCATGGGGAAGACGATCAACATCATAAATTCCCTCTTCTGTCTCTTGTTCCTCATGTATTTCTTCGTCACTAGGATTTTCAGGTCTTGCTTCTTGATCTTCCATCTCCTATGTCTCATGTATTTCTTCCTCATAAGGAATTTCAGGTCCTACTTGCTGATCATGAATAATTAGTTGATTTGGAGTGGAAGAAGACACCTTTTGTGCTTTCTGTTTCTGAGCATGAGCATTCCATAGAGATGCAAGATTGTTATTCCTCTTCATGCTACTTGATCCTTGATGTTCTGCAGTCTGCAATAATCGGTCAAATTAGAAGAGGGATTCCGCAAACTAGAACTCATTATTGATGGGAATATTCCGGTAAAAAATGATTGATCAGTGATCGCAATAGAACAAGATTGAATTTTTACCCTTTGCAACTTGTCAGTTTGGCAGTTCCTGGGCATATTGGCGTAGCGTGTAGGATGGGCAGACGGCAGGAGGAAAGGTCGGAAATCGGAAGCAGGCAAGCAGCGCCTCAGCCAGCCGGCCGGCCGTCAGACAACGACCGAACGACGACGACGAGGGTTTCCGTCTTTGCAGCGGCGGCGGGCGGGGTTGAGGAAGGAGTTGTATCGCTGTGACGCGTCGTTTCGTATTCGGCAGATCGGCAAAGTGCTCATTATACGTCAATATGTTTGGAAATGGGCTGCTGTACCCCCATGCTACTACTGTAGATCCGCCCCTGTTGGACCCTATGTGTTGTTGTGTGAGTCACGGATGACAGTGCACGATTTTTTTTGTTTGGAATGAAAATCTGATGGCTTATGTGGCATTATAATATTGGTAGTTTAGCTTGCATGAGGAGATAGACTATTACCATAAATAAAGATAGTGGATGATAGGGTTCGCTGACGTGGATATCTAGATACCTGTTAGTTGATAATGTGGCTCACTTTACTTCAATAGCTTGTATATTAAGTGAAAGCTATAACATACTACTACTCCCTCCATTTCAGATTATAAGACGTTTGGTTTCTCTAGATAAATTGCTTTTGCTATATATCTTGACATAATAATATACATAAAAAATAAATGTATTTAAAAAAAAGGCAAAACATCTTATAATTTGAATAGAGGGAGTATTATTCTAGTGAGGTTTACTTTGGTAAACTATCTATAAATCGAGATTTTGTGGTCTGTTAAACACTGTTGTTTAGTGCTACTTCTTTGCTAAAGTATTTCTGTTTAGTTATTAGTTAACAAGTTGCTGGTCAACCCTTTTTTTTTTTGAGCAGATGGTCCCAATTTTGTTGAGCCATAAAGAAAAATAAAAATTTGAGTCAATGGCAGGCCAGGCCTCAAGCCTCCAGCTGGAGCTGGGCTATATGAGAGAGGATAGGCCTGTTACGGCCTGCTGCTGTCTGTTGGGCTGGACTGGGCAGCGTGGAAACTGGGCCCGCATCCTTAAACGTGCGACGCGTGGACACCGACGAATCAGACGCTCGCGAAAACGACGCGGCGCTGCATCTCCTGAGACTCGGCTCGGCTTGGTTTCACCAGCACGGGCTTTACCAGAACGTCGGCTTGTTTGCTGAGCCTGGCATTAATAGCCAGCCTCCTTTGCCTTCGGATGCAAGATATCGCCCTCAGGCTTCCGACCTCTTTCACACGAAGGAAGTGGGTTCCAAGGAAGTGATTAGATTGTTTCTTGCCAATCGCCGGTAGGCGCTCATCATCCACCTCCGCCGCACCACCAAGAAGGTGTCGCCGGGCGCCAGCAGCTCCGCCACGTCCGCTGTGCCGCTCCTGGCCGCCAGCGCGTGGTCGTCGTCCTCGCCTCCTCGGCGCCCCACTGCCCCAGCACGCGTCCGCGTCGCACGGTTCCACCTTCCCGATGGACGCCCACGCGGACGCCGCCGTGGCTCTACCCAGCAACACCAAATTCATCCCACTTCCCTCCATTGTTGAAGTTGATCGAGTTCTCAACTTATGATCTTTCTGTTGTCAGTTCTTTGAACCAGGTTTTTTTGTTTCTCACATTTCTTTGACATATTTTTGTTATGTAGATGATTTTTATGAGCTTCTGTGGTGTATGTGCACTGTGCAGTAGAAATTCCTAGATTTTGGGTCAGCATCATGGCTCTTTCATTACGCATGTATTAAACGCTTTGCTAAGCTGAAAATGTTACTGCATAGTCGGCTGGTAGAAATCAGGGCTTCATGGTATTGCAAGGAAAAAACAATAATTCTGCTACTATTTGTTTATTCATGGCATGCAATGGATTAGTCTGGAGTGTATACAATGTAGGCAATATACTATGGGCCTGTTTGGCACGGCTCTGACTCCTCTGAAAATGGCTTCGGCTCTGGCTCCTCTGAAGGAGCAGCTCCTCTGAAGGAGCTGAAGCCGTTCTAGAAAACGTTTGGCAAAACGGCTCCTTCTATTTTTGTAGAATGGATGGAAGAGGGTGAATGTCCATATTGCCCTTGCTTTAACTTGGTTTTACATTTTATTTATATTTTTGTGATTTATTACATATTTTCTTTTTCTCTTATACTTTTACATTAGGAACCCTATCTTTTCTCATATTCTTGCTACAGGGTCCTCCTCTTCTTTACGTAAGGCAAAGCACGCGTACGCAAGGAAACCTGTTGGCCTGGCTGCTACGTGCTCAAGCAGAAGGGCCACCGCGTCCTTTCACGCCCCAAGGAAGGAGGAGCCAGGAGGAGCTTGGTTTTGTGGCTCCGTCTGCGCAACAGAAAGAGGGCTCCGGCTCTGGCAGGCTTCGGCAGCGGAGCCGTTCTTCCCGTCACCCGTTTGGCAGGGCTTCGGCAGGAGCCGGAGCCAGAGCCGCTCGCGGAGCCCTGCCAAACGGGTCCTATATCATAATTTTCAACTTCTCTTTATTATATCCAAATCTGAATGTCGATTCGAGCTCAGCATGCCCCATGTACACGTTCCATCAATGAGTTACCTTTTTTAGTCTTTTTTCTCCTACTTGGTTTCCTCATTGTCCAATCTATACTAAAATGAAAGTTTGATATTGCTGGTTTGTTGACTTTAGTTAGATGTAAATTGTATTATTTTTATGCATATGTTGAGATGGCCTATATGTTGTACACATGTTTGTGTGTACAACAATATGGTCTTGCTAACTGATTTTCTCCTGTTTGCTTATGCTATCTTGTAGCCACTATGATCCTTGAGGGTGAAGTGAGCATAGCAAAGCGATTGGATTTTAATGTACACTCTGATGTTGAGTCAGTGGCCCCAGATATTCCTGCTCAAGAATGTACCACACCACATAAGTCCTTTAGCATCCCATTATGTGTAAGTTTCATGCAACCATTACTTAAGACAGGTCTGCTATTGTCACGTGTTGTTTGTGACATATATCGCATACTTTGTAGGGTGGTCCTTGCGCAGCCATCTCCATGGACAACGTAGCCGGCATGACTGGAGGAGGCCAGGAAGGTGCTAGTCCTTGCGCCGTTGACGCAGCCGGCATGACAGGAGAAGGAGGCCAGGAAGGTGGTCCTTGCACCGCCGTCCCCTTGGACGATGGAGCCGGCATGATAGGAGAGGGATGCCAGGAAGAGAATTTGTCGCCATCACAAGACAATTCATCGCCCATGGTTTCTCCCTCTATCCGTGGAGTCAAGGGAGAGCAAGTAACACATGTATGGTCATCATTTGGTCTTTGATCTTCCTCTTGTATCTTTCATGTAGTTTCATCATGTATAAATGTGTGCATACTGTTCTGTACAGAACACTATTGTTGCTATCACTACTAGAGAACAGACTTTAGAACGATGTCCCAATTTGGCATTAGCCTCGGCATTTTTTTTGCCCCTGGGACTAAAGGTTCCTGCCCAACGGTCGTCCGCGGGGCAGGGATCTTTAGTCCCGGCTGGTATTACCAACCGGGACTAAAGGTAAACTTTTAGTCCCGATTGGTAATACAAGCCGGGACTAAAGCTTTTAGTCCCGGTTTAGGTGATGCCCCAGGAATAAAGATTAATCTTTAGTCCCAGTTTGGCCCCCTAACCGGGACTAATTATCCTGGCCTATAGACCAGCTCATTTCTTCCTCTCCGAGCCCGAGCCATTCCATTCAAACTCACTCTGTTCTTCAGCTTGCTGTTGTTCTTGCTCTCTCCCCCTCCATTGGTGTTGCTTTTCGATTTTGGAGGTAACAAACTTAATCCTCTTATGTTTTATCAGTAGCTTATCTCATTTTGCGATGTAAATGCATGTGTAACTTTATATGTTGGACTTTATTATGATTTTATGTCATTTTTAGCTCAAAATCACATGATGATTTGCATATATGTTTGGATAAACAAAAGTTAAATTAGTTCATCAAAATCACTTGATAGTTTAGTATTGCTAGTATATATAGTACATTTCATGGTTTAGTTAGATAAATAAATATTTTTATTTTTTTAATATATTTCTTTAGAAATGAGAAATTTACAATAGTTTGCAAAAATAAGTATAGAAAGTAACTTGATATGGTGGATTTGATTATGATTTCTATGTCATTTTTAGCTCAAAATCACATGATGATTTACAATAGTAAAATCACTTGATAGTTTGGTATTTTACTATTATACATAGTACATATTTCATGGTTTAGTTAGATAAATAAATAATTTTAGTTTTGTTTAAATATATTATTTTAGAAAATGTGAAATTTACACTAGTTTGCAAAAATAAGTATAGAAAGTAGATGACAACTAGTACCGGATCCTCGGCCTCTCGTTCGGTTGCGAAACGACTGAGGCCAAAACTTCCTCTCATTATCTACGGCAAGTGTAAGCAGAAGATTGTGATGGAGTACCGAGTCAAGAGACAGGGACCCAACAAGGGTCGTGTTTTCTACAAGTGCCCGGATCGCGATGTGAGTTTCTTACGTATTTGATTATTATGGCTAATTGACCTACTTTTCTTGAATATTTTTTACTAAATATTTTTTGGCTTTAATTTCAGTGGGAGGGCAATGAATGCGATGGTTGGTACTGGGAGGAAGATTATGCTACATACGTGCAGAATTCGGGTGCGCTTAAGGTAGCGGCTGCTGATGATGAGGCAGTGAGCCAGCAGGAGAAGCTTATTGATATTCAACAGACGAATGATTTGTCTGTTTTAGTTGTGTACGGTCACGAAATAATTATGTTACTGAAGTGCATTGTAGTTTTAGTTTGTTTAGTGATAGTTGGGATTGCTTACGTTGTAGCCAGGCTTAGTTAATTAATCAACCGTGTGTGTCATCTATGTTGTGTAATAAAATACTTAATTATGTTCAAGGTTTTCATAATTTGTCGTGTAATGCAGCTTATGTCATGCCATTGGATGTACAATGCCGATCGCCGCTCCCAAGACTTTATTGAGGGCGTGCACTATTTCTTAGGTGTAGCCGAGGCAAATAAGCGGGATGGTTTCATGTGCTATCCATGTGCCATATGTAAGAATTTAAAGGAATATTTAAGCTCAATGAGTCTTCATTCATATTTGCTTAAGTCAGGTTTCATGTCAAACTATATATGTTGGACTAAGCATGGAGAAAGCGGGGTCATGATGGAAGAAGGTGAAGGAGAAGATTTAGACATTGATGACATTATTGCTCAGTATGGTGCCTTTGATGATACTACAATGGGGGAGATGAAGAAGAGGTAGCGGCAGAAGATGATCTCGGTGATGCTCTTGGCGATGCCATTCGTGATGCACAACAAGAATGCGAAAGTGAAAAAAAGAAAGTTAAGTTCGAGCGCATACTTGAGGATCATAGGAAGTTGCTATACCCGACGGCCGAAGAGGGGCAAAAAAAGTTGGGTACAACACTAGAATTGCTACAGTGGAAGGCAAAGAATGGTGTATCCGATAAGGCATTTGGGAATTTATTGAACCTCATAAAGAAGATGCTTTCGAAGCCAAATGAATTGTCCACCACTACGTACGAAGCAAAAAAGGTTGTCTGCCCTTTGGGATTAAAAATCCAGAAGATACATGCATGTCCTAATGACTGCATCCTCTACCATGGCAATGAATACGAGAATTTGGATGAATGCCCGGTATGTAAAGCATCGTGGTATAAGATTAGGCGCGATGATCCTGGTGACGTCGAGGGTGAACAACGTCCTAGAAAGAAAATCCCTGCCAAGGTTATGTGGTATGCTCCTATAATACCACGCTTAAAACATTTGTTTAGAAATAAAGACCATGCAAAGTTGTTGTGGTGGCATAAAGAAGAACGTAAGGTAGACAATATGCTGAGACACCCAGCTGATGGGTCCCAGTGGAGAGCGATAGACAGGGAATTTCCAGAGTTTGCAAATGAGGCTAGAAACTTAAGGTCCGCCTTAAGTACAGATGGTATGAATCCTTTTGGGGAGCAGGGCACTAGTCATAGCACTTGGCCAGTTACTCTATGTATCTACAACCTTCCTCCATGGTTATGCATAAAGCGGAAGTTCATTATGATGTCGATCCTCATCCAAGGTCCGAGGTAACCTGGCAACGACATTGATGTCTATCTGAAGCCATTAGTTGAAGAACTTCTAGTTTTATGGAACAAACCAGGTGTACGTGTCTGGGATGAGTACAAACAAGAACACTTTGACCTACGAGCAATGTTGTTCGTAACAATCAATGATTGACCTGCTTTAAGTAATCTTTTAGGTTAGACAAACAAATGATATAATACATGCACACATTGTTTTGATGACCTTGATAGTATATATTTGAAGATATGTCGAAAGGTCGTGTACCTTGGCCATCGTCAATTCCTTCCTTTGAATCACCAAGTAAGAAAGAAAGGGAAGCATTTTAAAGGTAAGCCAGACCACTGGAAGAAGCCTCATAACCGAACCGGGGAAGATGTACTCGCAATGGTCAAGGATGTGAAAGTAGTATTTGGAAAGGGACAAGGCAGCGAATCTGTTCCCAAAGATGCTAAGGGACACGCACCCATGTGGAAGAAGAAGTCTATCTTTTGGGAGCTACCCTATTGGCAAGTCCTAGAGGTCCACAACGCAATCGACGTGATGCACCTGACAAAGAATCTTTGTGTGAACCTGTTAGGATTCATGGGTGTGTACGGAAAGCCAAAGAATTCACTTGAAGCACGCCAGGACTTGCAGGGCATGAAAGAACGAGACAACCTTCATCCAGAGAAGACAGATGATGGACGTCATTACTTAAGTCCTGCTAGCTACACGCTTAACAAAGAAGAGAGGGACAGCATGTTCGAATGTCTAACCAGCATCAAGGTCCCATCGGGATTCTCCTCCAATATAAAGGGTATAATAAATGTGCCAGAGAAGAAATTCCTAAACTTAAAGTCCCACGACTGCCACGTGCTTATGACGTAATTGCTTCCAGTTGCTTTAAGAGGAATTCTACCTCCACATGTACGTCTAGCCACCGTGAAGCTATGTGCATTCCTCAATGCAATTTCTCAGAAGGCAATCAATCCAGTGGAACTAGCTACTCTACAGAATGATGTAGTTCAATGTCTTGTCAGCTTTGAGTTGGTGTTCCCTCCATCCTTCTTTAATATCATGACACACCTCCTAGTTCATTTGGTGAAGGAGATTAGTATTTTTGGACCTGTGTTCTTACATAACATGTTCCCCTTTGAGAGGTTTATGGGAGTCTTGAAGAAATATGTGAAAGTCTATTCTAAGCCTGAAGGAAGCATCACCTAGGGCTATGGAACAGAGGAGGTCATTGAGTTCTATGTTGACTTTATTCCTAACCTTGCCCCGATTGGCGTTCCTGAATCACGACATGAGGGGAGACTCAGTGGTAAAGGAACTTTAGGGAAGAAAACATATATTGACATGGAAGACGATTATTTCAATAAAGCACACTACACAGTTCTTCAGAACTCGTCATTGGTGCATCCGTACATCGAGATACATAAGGAGTTCTTACGATCCAAGTTTCCAGGGAAGACTGAAGCTTAGATTAGGCGTCAGCACATGGAAAGTTTCAGTGGTTGGTTGCGAAAAGAATGTCAAGGTGATGACAATATTGATGAGCAACTGTATTTGTTGGCTAGGCAACCATCATGACATATCCTCACGTACCAAGGGTATGAGATAAATAGGAATACATTTTATACAGTTGCCCAAGATAAAAGGAGCACCAATCAAAATAGTGGTGTTCGCATAGATGGCATAGATCCAAATGGGAATATACAAACATATTATGGCCGCATAGAAGAGATATGGAAACTAGACTACGCACCTAATTTTAAAGTCCCTTTGTTCCGGTGCCAATAGGTGAAGCTGACTGGAGGAGGGGTAACAGTCGACAAAGAGTATGGAATGACAACAGTGGACCTCAACAATATTGGGTACAAAAATGAACCATTCGTCCTTGTTGCCGATGTGAGTCAGGTGTTCTATGTGAAAGACATGTCTACAAAATCAAAGAGAGGAAAAAACGAAGACATCAACTCAATGATCAATGAGCCAAAGCGCCACATAGTTCTTTCTGGGAAAATAAATATAGTGAGAATTAAAGACAAGTCAGACATGTCAGAAGATTATGAAAGAAATATCCGAATTCCACCCTTCATAGTGAAGAAAGATCCAAGCATCATGTTAAATGATGAAGACACTCCATGGTTACGACAAGATCATAACCAGGGGTCATACGTCAAGAAGAAATTCACTGTTGTGCCCGCATGATACAACGATGCATGTTTAATATATTATGTTTTAGAGATGGATATTATGTAATATGTTATGACTTCACATTGTAATATGTTTAATATATGTTTCAAATTTCACAAGTGTGTGACATAGTTTTAGAAAGTCTATATGAGATTCAAGAATTTATGACTAGTGTTTGATAAAACTTTCTTAAATGGGAAAATGAGCTATGTAACAATTGTAGATCTTGCTGAGATGACCAAACTTGGTATTCAGAGTTTTTTCATCTAAGGTCATTTAGTGTCTCATTTGAGCAAGTTTGACCAAGTCAAATTTGGTCAAATAAAAAAATAACACTTTGACTCTAGTATTATGAACTCTAAATGACTTCAAATTGAAAAGTTTTGAATACCAATTTTGTTAAACTCATCAAGATCTACAATTGTTGTTTTGGTCAACTTTCCATTTGAGAAAGTTTGGACGGTTCAAATTTGTGATTTTTAAATTTCGACGCCTACAAACTAGTTTTCGGAACCCTAGATTGTCTCAAATTGAAAAGTTTTGAATACCAAGTTTGTTCAGCTCATCAAGATCTGCAATCATTATATAGGCCATTTTTTCATTTGAGAAAGTTTGAATAAAATGTAGTTCAAATTTCACAAATGTGTGACATAGTTTTAGAAAGTCTATATGGGATTCAAGAATTTGTGACTAGTGTTTGATAAAACTTTCTCAAATGGGAAAATGAGCTATGTAATAATTGTAGATCTTGCTAAGATGATCAAACTTGTTATTCAGAGATTTTTCATCTGAGGTCATTTAGTGTCTCATTTGAGCAAGTTTGACCAAGTCAAATTTGGTCAAACGAAAAAATAACACTTTGACTCTAGTATTATGGACTCTAAATGACTTCTAATTGAAAAGTTTTGAATACCAAGTTTGTTAAACTCATCAATATCTACAATTATTATTTTGGTCAACTTTCCATTTGAGAAAGTTTGGATGGTTCAAATTTATGATTTTTAAATTTCGACGCCTACAAACTAGTTTTCGGAACCATAGATTGTCTCAAATTGAAAAGTTTTGAATACCAAGTTTGTTCAGATCATCAAGATATACAATCCTTATATAGGACATTTTTTCATTTGAGAAAGTTTTAACAAAATGTAGTTGAATTTCACAAGTGTGTGATATAGTTTTAGAAAGTCTATATGAGATTCAAGAATTTGTGACTAGTGTTTGATAAAACTTTCTCAAATGGGAAAATGAGCTATGTAACAATTGTAGATATTGCTAAGATGATCAAACTTGTTATTCAGAGATTTTTCATCTGAGGTCATTTAGTGTCTCGGTCGATAGAGTGCTCAAAGGTTACAGCAATGTTCCTCTTGACATTGAAGGCGGTAATGGGGAGAAGACACTAGGAGAAGCAGAGAAGACATTTATTCAATGGCGCAAACGCTTCATCATCATTCTTGGGATGCCACTGCTTCCCCTACCTCACCCTAGGTACGAATGAAAGTGAATGAAATATTATTTTCCATTAATTTTATATTGGCTTCAAAAACAGGGTCTCCCCCCAGCCTAGCCCAATCATTCATTCTCCATCTCATCATAGCGTCGCGGGGGGCGAGACAACTTCATCCCCACGGCGATCTCCAACTCCTACACCGGCCCCATCGCCTCCACAATGATCTCCAACTCCTACACCGGCCCCACCGCCTCCACAACGATCTCCAACGCCTCCATGCCGGTCTCCAACACCGGCCTCATCGCCTCCACGCCGATCTCCAACACCGCCCCCACCCCCTCCACAGCGACGCACTACAGAGACGTCTAAGGTCCCAGCGGCAAAGAAGACCCAAAAAAAGAGTTATTTCTCAAGAGATACTTCTTGAAAAGACTGATGAGCAAATAGCAGCTGAAGAAGACAAAAATGTGAAAGATTTTTTTATAGATATCCAAAAGCAGAGACAAGTGAAGCTTAAGGAAAAGTTGTACTTTTACATACCATGAGATCTGCTGAGGCAGAAGGTCGAAGCTCATAAGAAAAAGATGCTTAAACTTCATAAGCCTCCGCCACTATTAGACTATGACCGCTCCCTCATGAAGTCACATGATGCAGATAAGAAAAGGAAAAGAGCATCAGGGAAGGATGTCCCACAGCTCAGACAACAGAAGCAACCAATGCAAAATCTTGTTGTTGCTAATGAATATGGTTCCAACATAGAAGTCTATCGACCAGACAACTCTGGAGAAGTGTCGGTTCAAGACCTTAATGCTTTTTTTGAACTAACTGGTTTAACCTTGGATCAATTGATGGGCAAAGCTCCAATCCAGAACCTGGAAGTTGATACTTGGAAGACTTATAAATTTGGCAAAAGTCTGTACAACCCTGTGGCTCTGAATGAATTGGGTACGCAAATGTACTTGCTCAACAAGTGGTACATGCAAGCGTGTGGCAGGGGTGAGGAGTGGATCTTTGTTAGATTTGGAGACCATCATTACTTCCATGGCAATGACATCTTACATATTAGTTTTGAAGAATTGCATCAACTATACCACATGGATGCTCTGGACAAATCAATCATTGGCTCCTTTTGTTTGTAAGTGATTCGTACTTTTATTTGATAAACTCACTTCCATGCGTACGTGTATATAATTATCCTCACATGTAACTTATATTTATATATAGATTCCAGATGTCAGAGCCCCAAAGAATACAAGACACCAGTGTTGGCTTCATTGATCCTTATATCGTATTCAAAACCAATATTATTGCCAAGGAGCAGTGGGTATCTGAAGCACAGAAGAATATCATGAGGTTCTTCGTGAAGCAGCACGACAAGACAACAATACTTTTCCCGTACAACTTTGAGTAAGTGTTAATAATAATATAGTCTACACATTTTATGTAATATCAATACAACTTATATGCATGTATGTGTGTGTATAAACCAATGCAGGTTTCACTTGATACTCATTGTCATTGAGTTAAACTCAAGTCAGTTAGTAATCTTGGACTCGTTGAGAAAAGAGCGGGCACTATACCAAGATATGATAGACATTATCCAGGGGTAATTTCGATCTCTCGCGCACAACTATTATTGAATAGACTTTACCATAATTTATTAACGATCGTACATTATTGGTCGCACAGGGTTTGGAAAGAGTTTATTCGGCAACACCGCAAGGATTGCAAGGCACCACTTAATGTAGTTGAAATACCACTAAGTTGTACTATATGTACTTCCCCACGTGTTTAATTACTATATCGTACTTCAATTTACGTGTGAGATGGTGAGAATAATCTTCTTCTCGTACAGTGGTGTTTGCGGCAGCAACCAGGTAATAACTTGTGTAGATACTATGTTTGTGAATTTATTACTGCACACATAATAAGAACTCCTAAAGATGTCCTCAGAGTACGTATATATCAAATTTTTATTTATTTTTAAATGAATATATATATATGTATTAATACTTTTCCTTTTATTTCAAATGCAAGACTGAATGGTTGAAACAAAGGGTCATGCAAAAAGACCATCTGAAAGCAGTTCAAGAGTCAATAGCAGGATTTCTTCTAGAAAAAGTGTTAAATCCTAACGGCGAGTTCTACTTTGATCCTAAGGAATAAATGATGTAAATTAAATGTTTATTGATATCGTTATTTTGGAGAACAAGATTATGAAAGTGTTGTATATATACATATATATCTATAATATATATAGTTTCATACTTTATTCGAATATAATAATGCTTGAGATGAGAATTAGATGTAATTATATGCGTGCGTGTATTTATATTAGCAGTGTAGAATATGTACATAAAAACATATTATATATTAAACAAATATGTGTAACTAAACTGAAAACAAATTAAACAAAAAAAAAAGAAAAAGAAAATGAACCTTTAGTCCCGGTTGGGGTTACCAACCGGGACTAAAAGTCCCTCTTTAGTCCCGGCTCGATGATCCGGGACTGAAGGTTCCACCTTTAGTCCCGGGATCGTTGTCCCGGCGTGGTAACCAGGACTAAATGCCATTACCGCCCGAGACAACAAGGACATCCTATAGTAGTGTATCGACGATAACACTCGTGCTAATGGGAACGCTCTCCATCATCTAGTAGCTGAAGAAGTGATAGACGGAGTACCAATTAAGGTAACAGTCTTTTTTCCTCTAACTAAATAGCTAGGGCGAAGACAATTATAAATAACTACATTGTGACAATATAGCTTTAATTCTGATTCGATTGCACAACAGGTGGTTGATAAAGTTGGAATAATTCCTAAAGTTGGTATGACTTATGAATCAGAGGTCAAAGCTTATGAGATGTGTTATGGTGGGCCAGACCTACCAGAGAAAGAGGAAGGCAAGTGGCTGAGCGAGATCGCGAGCATGCAGGCAGCATCCACGAGCGGCGCGAGATTGAGCGCGATCACTGTGCCTGGCTTGAGGTTGTTAGATCAGGAGAGTAAAACTAGGAGTTTGTTTTCATCTTGTAACAAAAGGGAGCCTATAAGGCTTAGACAATTGCTTAATAAAGATTTAGCCTGGGATTGAGACACCTCGTCTCCCTGGCGTCCAGCACATAGTTCACGGTAAGCCCTTGGCGCTGCGTTCGTCGACTCGCCGACGACGGCGACTCCAGTTCATCAGCGCCCGGTTCATTCGTGCTCTGCCACTTCCTATCCCTATCACCTCCGTCCCCTTCCTAGCCGAGTAGGCCGTAACAACCTGGTATCAGAGACCATGGCGTCCTTGGCTCCGGTCATTCCCACCACCGCTCCACCCTCCTCCGGCATGGTTTCAACTACCACCGCCCCACCCTCCACCGTCGTGTCCTCCTCCAACATCGTCACCACCTTGTCATTACCCACCCGTCAACTTCAGTCCATTGAACCCACGGCCGAAGCGTTCGGCCACCTCGCCGCGGCCATCTATGCCATGCAGAGGCAGATCGAGGACTTGTCCATGCGCATGTCCTCCGTCGAGAGCCGGCCACCTATTCCGCCAATGTCATACCCCTATGGCCTTCCGGGTTACGGTGGTATCCCGACACTGCCACCCCCGGCCTAGGTTAGCTTCGAGCTTTTCTCCGTTCCACCGTTCCAGACCCCGGTACCAGCCTTCTCCACCCCACCCACCACGTCCTTGCCTCCACCATCCATGGGGGTGCCAATCACCTACATTCAATTTCCACACTCGCCCTCACCAGTGCCATCGATGTCATCCATCCTCGGTGGCTTCTGTCCAGCGTCGTCCTAATCCATGCCATCCGCACCCGTGTGCTACACCTCTACACACCCCAACATACCTCATGAATCTAGCCACCCCACTGTCCCACGCTACCAAAAACTCTCATTCCCCACCTACGACGACAAAGATGATCCACTGGGCTGGCTCAACAAATGTGAACAATTCTTCTAGGGCTTGCAAACACGCCATGCCGATTGGGTCTGGCTGGCATCCTACCACTTAACCGGGGTGGCGCAGCAATGGTACCTCGTCCTCGAGGGCGACTGCGGTCGACCGACATGGGAGGAGTTTCGGTAGCTCTGTCACCAGCGCTTTGGGCCGCTGTTGAGCACCAACCATTTGTCTGATCTGGCGCGCCTGCCGTTCACGTCGACGGTTGATGCATACATGGAGGCTTTTCAGGCCCGCGCGGCTCACACTAGCCGCCTAGCCCCACTACAGAAGGCGCAGCTCTTCATCGGCGGTCTACCGGATCACATTCGCGTCGATGTCGAACTCCATGAACCGCAGGACCTCCAGGGCGCAATGCTCCTGGCCCGTGCCTACGAGCGCCAGAACACACCTCATCAGGTGGCCTTGCCAATGCCGTCACTCCATCCTCCTAGGCGGGCGCCCAGGGTACCTGCCGCTATGCCAGCCCCGACCACGACGCCGAGCGCCCCAAGGGGCTCCACAGCACCAGCAGCGCTCCCGTTCAAGCGCCTGTCCCTGGAAGACATGGCCCTTCGCTGCAAGCAAGGGTTGTGTTATAACTGTGACGAACCGTATGTCCAGGGGCACAAGTGTGCGCGTCTCTTCTTCCTAGAGGCGCCAGACGACGATGACGCAGCACAGGAGGTCTAGGCAATGGAGCCACCGCCGTTCGACCCGAAGGCGCCAATGATCTTCCTCTCGGCGATCATCGGCATCTGCACCGAGGAGACGATGCAGCTTCGCGTTCACATCGGCTAGCACGCATTCACGACCCTCCTCGACTCTAGATCCATGCATAACTTCATCAGCACAGGGGCAGCGCGGCGCATCGGCCTCAGCTTCAGCGACAGTGCCGGCGCACATGTTGTCGTCGCCAACGGCGACCGCGTCGCGTGTCGTGGCCTTGCGCATGATGTGGGCATGCGGATTGGGGTGGAGGACTTCAAGGTCGACTACTACTCCATTCTGCTCGATTGCTACGATATGGTGCTCGGCATAGCGTGGCTTCGGACTCTCGGCCCGATCCTGTGGGACTTCGACGCTCTGCGGATGGCGTTCACATGCCACGGGCGCCGGGTCCTCTGGAAGGGCCTCGGAGTGCCACGCTCCGTTGTCTAGTGCGCGGGACGTATTCACGCAGGCCACCTCTACACCGCCAAGGGGACCGAGGGGGCACTGCTCGAATGCCTCCTCGACACCTACGACGACGTCTTCGCAGCACCGATGGGCCTACCGCCGGGCCGGCCGTGCGATCATAGGATCCACCTCAAGCCGGCCACCGACCCAGTCACCATCTGGCCATATAGGTATCCCCAACTCTAGAAGGACGAACTGGAGAGGCAGTGTGAAGAGATGCTCCAATGGGGGATCATCCGTATCAGCACGTCCCCATTTTCGGCACCCATCATCCTTGTCAAGAAATCCGACACGTCATGGTGGTTTTGCGTCGATTACAGGGCGCTGAACACGGTGATAGTGAAGGACAAGTTCCCCATTCCTATCATCGAGGAGCTGCTCGATGAGCTGCACGGCGCCAAAATTTTCACCAAACTTGACCTCCGATCGGGCTACCATCAGGTGCGCGTCCACCCCGACGACGTGGCAAAAACGGCGTTCCGGACGCACCATGGCCACTTCGAATTCCTTGTCATGCCGTTCGGCCTCTCGAACGCGCCATCGACGTTCCAGGCGCTCATGAACTTCATCCTCAAGCCATTCCTCCGCCGGTGCGTACTTGTATTCTTTGATGACATCCTCGTCTATAGCATAATGTGGACAGAACACCTGTAGCAGCTCCGCACCGTCCTCAACGTCCTTTGCGAGCACCACCTCCACATCAAGCGCTCCAAGTGCTCTTTCACAGAGCCATCGGTGCACTACCTCGGTCACGTCATCATGGGGGCCAGTGTCGCCATGGACACCTCCAAGGTGACCACGGTCCAGGCCTAGCTGCAACCAATATCAACCCGGGGGCTACGTGGCTTCTTGGGCCTCGCCGGCAGTTACTGGCGATTCATCCATAACTATGGTGCCATCGCCACGCCACTCACACAGCTACTGTAGAAGAACAACTTCCAGTGGATCGATGCCACGTCCACGGCCTTCGGCGAGCTGAAGGCGGCGCTATCGGCAGCGTCTGTCCTCCACTTGCCGGACTTCACCCGCAACTTCGTCGTCGACTGTGATGCCTCCGGGTCTGACTTCGGTGCGGTGCTGCACCAAGACGATGGGCCGATCGCCTTCTTCAGCCGGCCGTTCGCCGCACACCACCTCAAGTCCACGGCATACGAATGCGAACTCATAGGCTTGGTGCAGGCGGTCCGGCATTGGAGGCCCTACCTCTGGGGGCGTGCTTTCATCGTCCGTACCGACCACTATGCTCTCAAGTTCCTCCTCGACCAACGCCTATCGATGATCCCACAAAATCACTGGGTTAGCAAACTTTTCAGATATGATTTCCAGGTGGAGTATCGTCAAGGTCGCCTCCACATCGTTGCCGACGCCTTATCACGGCATGATGGCGAGGCGCCCCTACTGGCCGCACTTCTAGACTCAGCGCCATACCTAGTAGCGCTGTCCATCCCCACGTTCCAGCTCTTCACGGACCTATGAGCCGAGCTAGAGGACTCCGATGCCCTACGCGCATGCCAGGACGCCATCGCGGCGGGCGCCCATGGGGACGCCTGGTGGGTACACGACGACCTCATCCTTCATGACAGCCGTGTGTTCGTGCCCGCCATGGCAAAGGTGCTCGATGACGTGCTCCGACTGGCTCACACCGGGGCGCATGAGGGGATCCAGAAGACGCTCCAGTGTCTCCGCGTGGAGTTCTACGTGGAGCATGACCACTGCATCGTCCGTGACTTCGTCATGTCATGCGCGACATGCCAACGCAACAAAACGGAGGCGCTCCACCCTGCCGGCCTTCTTCAACCTCTGCCTGTGCCATCCCGCGTTTGGGTGGACATCTCCATCGACTTCATCGAAGCTCTGCCCAAGGTGCATGGAAAAAGCATCATCCTCACTGTTGTGGATAGGTTTTTGAAGTACGCGCACTTCATCGCATTGGGGCACCCGTACACTGCTGCATCGGTAGCCCGCGCCTTCTTCCATGACATTGTTCGGCTACACGGCTTCCCTGACTCCATCGTTAGCGACCACGACCCTACCTTCACCGGTCGCGTCTGGCGCAATCTTTTTCGCCAGGCAGGAGTATAGCTGCGCTTCAGCACGGCATCTCACCCCTAGATGGACGGCCAATCTGAGGTGGTGAACAAGGCCATCGCAATGTATTTGCGGTGCCTCACCGGCGACCGTCCACGCGATTGGCTCGACTGGCTTCCATGGGCTGAATTTTGCTATAACACGGCCTTCCACTCCACGCTACGCACTTCGCCATTTGCCGTCATCTACGGCCGTCCTCCCTCGGACCTGCTGTCGTACACGCCAGAGAGGGCGCACACGGCCGCTGTGGACGTGATGCTGGCCAACCATGACAAGTTTCTCGTGGAGGTCCGCGCCCGCCTGCTCCAAGCATAAGAACATGCTCGGCGTTCCTATGATGCCAAGCATCACGCGCTCACGCTCTTAGTAGGCGACTGGGTGTGGCTTCATCTTCTACACCCTCCCACGAAGACCTTGGTCCCTGGAGGTCGCGGCAAGCTTGGGCCTAAGTTCGTTGGCCCGTACCAAGTCATCGAACAGGTGAATGTGGTGGCCTACTGGTTGAAGCTTCCCGAGGGCACCCGCATACATGACGTCTTCCATGTTGGGGTGCTCAAGCCGTTCCACGGCACCCCGCCGTCCGACGCCCCGGTCCTTCCTCCTCTTCGCCATGGACGGCCGCTCATGCACCTAGAACGCGTGCTATGCTCCAGTCTCCACCATGGGGAGTGGTACATTCTTGTGCAATGGGTCGACATGCCGGCGTCCAAAGCAACCTGGGTGCAAGCTAAGGAGTTCCGCACGGCGCATCCAGACTTCCAGCTCGAGGATGAGCTATTTCTCAAGGGAGGGAGAGATGTTATGGTGGGCCAGACCTACCAGAGAAAGAGGAAGGCAAGTGGCTGAGCAAGATCGCGAGCATGAAGGCAGCGTCCACGCGCGACGCGAGATTGAGCGCGATCACCGCGCCTGGCTTGAGGTTGTTAGATCAGGAGAGTAAAACTAGGAGTTTGTTTTCATCTTGTAACAAAAGGGAGCCTATAAGGCTTAGACAATTGCTTAATAAAGATTTAGCCTGGGATTGAGACACCTTGTCTCCCTGGCGTCCAGCACACAGTTCACGGTAAGCCCTTGGCGCTGCATTCGTCGACTCGCCGACGACGGCGACTCCAGTTCATCAGCGCCCGGTTCGTTCGTGCTCTGCCACTTCCTATCCCTATCACCTCCGTCCCCTTCCCAGCCGAGTAGGCCGTAACAAGATGTATAATGCCTATGCTGGTAATGTTGGGTTCAGTATAAGAAAGAGCCAGACAAGGAATCGAGGAGATGGTAGTATATGTCAAAAATATATTGTTTGTAGTTGCCAAGGACATGGAGAAACTCAGACATCAAAGGATAGTACAAGGATAGGTTGTGATGCACGTGTTCAGTTTAGTGTCAGTAGAGAGGGGACTTGGACAGTGCAAAAGGTTGTACTTGATCACAATCATTATCTTGCTAGTCCAAATAAATTGCATAAGCTGAGATCCCAACGACATGTTGTAGAAGCGGACAGGATGTTGATTAACCAGATACGACAAGCTGGAATGAAGCCAACACAGGTATATGAGTTTATGAAGGAGTTTTATGGAGGATCTGAGAAAGTTCCATTCTCAAAGATGGACTGCAAAAATAAAATTGGTCGTGAGCGTAGGAAGTACTTAGAATCAAATGATGCTCAAACAGTTTTAGAATACTTGAAGAATAAGCAGATAGAAGATCCTACATTCTTTTATGCCATTCAAATAGATGAGGACGATGGTCGGATGGCTAATTTCTTTTGGGTAGATGGTCAGTCTATCATGGATTATGCATGCTTTGGTGACGTTGTGTCATTTGACACCACTTTTCAAACTAATAAGGTTGAAATGCCATTTGCACCATTTGTTGGAACCAACCATCATAAGCAAACAATAATTTTTGGTGCTGCTTTGGTATTTAATGAGACCATTGAATCATTTGTTTGGCTCTTTGAAACCTTTCTAACAGCAATGTCAGGAAAGCATCCAAGTACAATTTTCATCGATCAAGACGCAACCATGGCAGGAGCAATTGCCTACGTATTTAGGAATACAAGCCATCGTCTCTGTTTGTGGCACATCTATCTTAACGCCACTAAACATCTCGGGCATGTAATTTAGAAGCACCCTGATAAGTTTCTACCTAATTTTAAGAGATGTGTGTATGAAGATAGATCTAAAGATATGTTCATCCAGAAGTGGCATGAATTGTCGAGTAAGTATGACCTTGAGAAGAACCAATGGATGGCAAACCTATATGATTTGAGAAAAAGGTGGGCTATTGTCTACCGTGATTCATTTACAGCTAATATGGCCTCGACTCAAAGGAGTGAAGGCATGAACAATGTATTCAAGAAAAGATTCCGTAGGAGACTTGGACTTTCAGAGCTTCTTGTTCACTTGGGTGCATTTTCTATATTGAATGCACCTAGGCCAAAACCGACCGACGCGCAGCACCTGGTCCGGCCCGCACGCTCCCGAGCCGGCCTCGCGCGCACCACCTGGTCCGGCCCACCCTCCTGCAAACCGCCTCCACTTCCACCGCCTCCACTTCCTCTCTTCAGTTGCCGCTACTCTCTTCCTCGCGAGCAACTGCCGTATTCAGTTGTCGTCGCGCGCGCTGCGCCGCCGTGATTCACGCGCTCCGCCGATAAAACCGCCCCCACTCCCTCTTCATTTGCTGTTGCTCCCCCACCCCGTACTCCCCCACCCCGCTCCCCCTCCATTTGCCGCTGCACCGCGGTGTTTTCCACGCTCATTGAGCTTCTGCTCCACCTACAGAACCGCATTGCCCCACCCTTTTTCCGCCGCCAGTTGCCGCTGCGCCGCGATTCTGGTCCGCTCAGATTCGGGGCGGCGCACTCGGATTTGGTCGCCTGCAGAGCAAGCTGCACTACAACAGCGCAATCGCTGGATTTCCTGACCTAGGGGTTCGAGCGTCGCCGTGTTGAGGCGCTCCCATCGTTTCGTCCGATCCGCGGTCTCGTGTAAGTCATCTCCCATTCAAAACCCTACCGAAATCTATTTTGTAGCCTCGATTGGATGCGGACTTGTGTAACTATATTTTTTACGATGACTTGTGTAACTAGCTTATTATCTTAGTTGTAACTGGTAGGGTGTTCTAGTTGTATTTGGTTGACATTTCATCTAAAAATCAACTGATTTTGTAACTGTTGCTGCAACTGACTTAATTTTGAAGGTGCATCTCTAGTGTTTTATTGGTTGCAATTGGTTAACAATGCCGGTTCATTCATTCTCGGGTCTATATGTAGAGGATGCTGTTCAATTTTTGTTTGCTTTTGAGCTATGGCTCAGGGGCTCAATGATACCATTTTTTGGTGGTGTGTGTATATATGCATGAATTGGGACTTTTGTTTGGATTACCTCACAAGTGTTTGGTTTACATGGATCTTACAAGTTCTGCGTTGTTAACCCTGCTTGGTTGTGCCCCCTAGGGGCCAGCAGATAATTCTCAGCCTTAATTGTCTATCCTTAAAGTTATTTCTAAATTTAGCGTTTCATTCAAATGATATGCTAAATTACTAAACCTCAGCCATAGTGTTCAGTCCTGATAGTTAATGCTTATTTAGTGTTTCATTTCAAACTTTATAATACAGTGCACAAGTGCTAACTTTGTTTCAATCATACATCCATGTCTGTTGTCCATTACTTGATCCAGATTGTATACCATTTCATTAGTGAAACTGTCTACTGCTAAATAAGTCAAACAAGTGAATAACTGGCTACATATCCTTTTGTTGCAATTGGCTATTTTATGCTTGTTGCTATTGGAGGATCCGGTCAATTACAATTGTTCCATTTTTTTGTAACTATATTTTTTTGTGATGACTTGTGTATCTAGCTTATTATCTTAGTTGTAACTGGTAGGGTGTTTAGTTGTAATTGGTTGACAATTCAACTGAAACTCAAGTGAATTGTAACTGTTGCTGCAACTGACTTAATCTGAAGGTGCATCTCTAGTGCTATATTGGTTGCAATTGGTTGACAATGCAATTTTTGTTATTCTTTTTTTTGTCAACTGGCTTTTGCCATTACTCTAATATGTATTTTTATGTGTATCATCTTTTAGGTTGTTGTATTCTGATATGTATGTTTTTTTTGAATGGTAGTGGTTATAATGAATACAGAAGGGAATGTATCAGGTGCTCAGGGCAGTGACCCCCCCCCCGGCGTTCCCCCCGTTTTGCTGTGTAGGAGCAGAAAAAGTTGAAAGTATACAAGTCGAAGAACGACAGGAAGAAGAGATTAAGGCTCCCCGGTTCCCCCCGACCTGACGTTGATAGTGAAGTACAGGAAGGATAGGAAAGTGAACAATGTGCCCAAGATCCAGATTTTGATCCTGGCGCTGATGGTGATGCAGGGAGTGAACAACAGGGAGAGCATGATGCCGAGGTTGGCGGTGATGGTGACACTGGCGCTGATGGTGATGCAGTGAATGTAGTCAATAAGAAGAGGCCCCGCAAGCAGCCTCCCTGCAATTCGGTGCTCTCCTTCCAAATTTCAAGAACTTCTTAAAGCTCTCCCTGGCGACCTCAAAGATAAAGTAAAGGCAAGGGGTTTTCGTGGACTGTTGGGATTTGAACCAAGCTTTCTGGATAGGAAATTGCTCACCTGGCTTATGTTGAGGCTCAACCCAGAAACGATGAAATTAGAGCTTGGTGGTGGTAAAGAGATTGCAATTACTGAGCACACTGTTTGGTGCGTGTTCCAGTTACCAAAAGTTGGTGGTGATCCACCTGCTATGTCTGATGCTGAAGCTCATTTTAGGCGGAATGAGTTGGGACAACAAATCTGTCCCAGTACATACAAAAGGCTGGGTATTAGGATTTCAGATATTGTGGATGGACTGAATAGCAAGACGCTTACTGGGGATTTGGGTCTCAGGGCATTCTTTATGGCTGCATTCGAGTCTCTACTTTTCTCTAACACCTATAGTTGCATCAGGCTTGAGGATGTGATGTATACTGAGGATTTGGACAATATTGGCAAGATTAATTGGTGCAAAGCAGTAGTGGACAACCTTAGCAAAGCTGCACGTTTGTATAGAAAGGATTTCGCGGCGAAGGGCGTCCATGCACCTCTCATAGGCTATGGTATCTTTCTGATGGTAAGTGTTTTTTGTGTTTCTCCCACAGCTGATTATCGATCTTTTTTATCTAGCATCCTTTGTATTTTTGACTAGTATTTTCTGTAGTAGTTTTTGTTGCATTTATTGGCTTGTCACACTAGTAGTATTTTCTGGCTGTGTAGTAGTTTCTCCAAACACACAATTTGTTCATGGCAAGAGTTGCAACTGGGTCATGGCACCAGTAGCAACTGTGTAGTAGTTTTTTGTTGCAATTGGGTCATGTCTCCAGTAGCAATTGGTCTCCTGTTGTTTTATTTTTGTTTTTTTATACATGTAGATGCTATATGTCGATCACTTGTAGCATGGGCTACAGTTAGACTCATTCGCTCTGCCCCGATGTGCTATATTGGACAGTAAAACTATCGATAGAATTTCAATGTTGGATCGCAGGGGAGATGTCCCAGACAATGCTATTTAGTATGGCAACCTTAGGGTAAGCTGCTGATAATCAGTTTTTTCTTTTTTTTCTTTTGCATGTTGTTTTTTATCCAGTATGTGATTTTACGTTTCTGATAACCAGTTTCATTTTTTTGGTTTTTAAAAAACCTGCAGTTGAGAAGTATTGCCGCCACATGTTATACCCCCCCCCCCCCCCCCCGCTTTTGTTCCTGCTGCTGCTGCTGCTGCTCCTTGCCCTGCTACTGCTGCTCCTTGCCCTGCTACTGTTCCTAAGGGAACTTCTTATGCTGCTGGTACTTCAGCTGACGTGGCTGGCACACATCATGACCCTGGTGGGCATGCTGCCATGGAGCTTCAGCCTCCTGTTCTACACCAATATCCAAGCTTTAGTTCTGCTTTTGGCCAGAGCATTGCTCATGTAGTTAGAAGAAGTAGGAAGTCAGAGGCGCATAAGATATTGAAGGCTTTTGATGATAGTACGACCCAGGCCCAGACCTACGCGACCAAGGCTGCTAAGTACATTACTATGGCCAACGATCTGATGGCAAAAAGTCACCATGAGTGCTTTAGTGCTATTCAGAAGCTGCTTGCTGATGCCCAGGCTGATAGGGAAGCTGCTAACGAGCGTAGGAGGGGAAAGAGGAGGAAAAAGAATAAACCTGCAGCATCAGGTACTTGTCGCAGTTTTTAACGTATTCACATTGCAATTACTAATATATATGCGTTGAAATTGGGTGTCTCATACAAGTTTGAAGTTTTTATCATCAGTTTGTTTGCCAGACTAACAAATGTTTTATGTTTGGTGTCTCTTTTTTTGGTATGCAGCAGCAGGTAAATCAGCTGTTGATCAAGATCAACGCAATGCAACAGGTGACGAAGAAGATGCTTTACAAGAAGAAACTGTTGGAGGAAATTCTGGAGGACATATTCCAACTTTTCAACCACCACCAGGTACTTTTTTGTTGCATTTTGTCTTTCAGCTTATATTTTCCTTTTTTCAAAGTTACAGATCCTCAATCTCAAATTCGACAACCAGCTAACAGTGAGTCAAGTAGCGGCAATGTTGATGCCCAGTCATCTCAGATCAGCCCCCATCCACGCCGCCAACACCTAGTAGCAATGTTGATGCCCAGGAGAAAGGCAGATCAAGTAATTCTTTTCCATGGATCCCCTCTCTTTTTTGCTGTATTCATTATGAGTTTTCTTTTTTCCCGTTTGCCATCCTAATTTTTATATACTTTTCTTTTCATCTACCCTAGCACCGCCTCCATTGCGTGGTCCTTCACAGGGGTTGGAGTCCATAATAAACCAGCTACAAACATCCATGCTTGTTGACCCCTCCACTAACCATGTGACATGATGATCATTTCATACTATAGTAATTCATGTAGCATTAATATTGTAATTGGATTGACTTATTGGTTGCAATTTGTATTCTACAGAACATAACCAGTGAGATTGGAGATGCATCCAGGCAACCATAGCCTACCAATCTTGAAGATGAGACACGGAAAAAGGAGGCATCAGATCACATGGAGGATCCATTGACGACCTCAAGTATCCGCCACGAAGTTAGCGCATCTGCTGTAAGCTATTTATGACACAAACACACACACAATTATATTTTTATGTAGGCAGCCTTTTTTTGTGTCTGTTTGCATATATATAGCTTTTTTTAATAGGTTGCAGCTCACTGTAATTTTCCATTTTTTTCCAAGCCTCTTGGTGCTGGTCGTAAGAAAATGAAAGCTGTTCGAAGGGCACCTGCCAGGAAGAAGAGGTCTACGGCTCGTCTTAGGAAAGAGCAGCAAGCGCCGTGATCAACATGAGAAATGGCTGTGTCAGATGCGCGATCAAGCTAATGAAGAGATTGCTAAGTTGAAGAGCAGCGTCGTTGGTGAGGCAGGGCCCAACGCAGCTGCATCTGATGCATCTTTTCCAGATGAACCAATCGATGACATTAAGTGCTTAACCCCACCTGTCCAGTTGTCTCAAGAGGAACGTGAACAAGGATCACAAGACTTCAATCAGTTCCAAAAGAAGATCTTCAAACATGTGGGAGAGCGGTTGAAGAAGAAGCCAAGGAAGTACATATCTCCTTTCCTAATCCCCAATAGCCGCCCGAAAGTACCATTGGCAAAGGCTCTAGCTCTGAGGATCAAGATCGCGTCTGATGAGAAGCTAAGAGAGTAATCACCCTCACATCATTGTTGCAAACAACATACATCAGTGTTGCAATTAGCTTTCTATCTTCTAATTTTTTTATTTTTCTGGTAACATATTCTGTTTTTCTGCCAACTACACAGGATGGCTCTGATTGATTTCAGCATCTTTTGCTCTTTTGATGGCAATGATCTACTTACCAGTTTTGCGGATGACAAAGATGGTGACTCTTCTGTTCTAGATTTCACTGTTCACTGTCTCCGTTATGATGATATTGTCCACAAGGAAAATTCAATCGGATATAGGCTGTTCCTCACCACCGGCTTCTATGTGAGTTTTTACTGAACCCCCATACACACTTTTTCTGTTTTGCACATTAGCTGTTGTTTTAATCTTCGCATATTTTTGTTTCCTCCAGCACCGGGTAAATGGCGTTAAGAGCGTCTACACAGATGATGGAAAAACTGAGACCGATGAATTCACTGTATTAAGACAGCACCTTGAGAATGAAGTCGAGCATTATCCTGATTTAACCAAAGCAAAGCTGGTTAGTATCTGATTTTATTTTGATTGGTTTTGCTTTTTCTCTCTCTTTTTTTAAATGTTTTTGGAACTGATCCAAAAACTGGATGCATCATACTCATCTGATGTGTAATTAACCAGCAAAGTAGTTCCACTGCAAATGTTAATTAACCAGGTTGCAATTGTGTCACATCCCATGTTGCAAATGGTGTACAGTAGGTGTAGACAGCAACTATTTTTTGTGTTTACTCAACTGATGCATGATACTACAACATACGCATGCAGATATTTATTCCAGTATGTGTTGGGAAGCATTATTTTGTTTACTGCATCAATCAAATTCACAATCGGATCGATATCCTGGACTCAATTGACTATTATTGGGCAGACACTAGCCCTGCATCACACCACGAGCCCATTTTTGAGAAGATCCCCATCATAAGTGTTGTATTCCAGAAGGTCAGCAAGAAAAAATTCCCTCAAATTGAGAAATGGAGCAGGCCATTCGTTGAGGTCCCAAAACAAGGCGGGCCTAGTGATTGCATGTTTTTCCTTTGGAAATATATGGAATTTTGGGATGGCGAGAAGCTGAACACAGACATCAATCCAGTGAGCATTTCCTTCTTTTTTTTTGCCCCCACATTTTCTTTGTGTTCAAATGTATATATGAGCTGCATGTTCTACTATCATTTTCAGCAGTCTGAAATGTTTTTTTTCTCTTTCTTCTTCACTGTGTTTTTAGTTCAAGGGCATGATATACAGGGTAGAGCTCATGCACTACTTGGTGTTTCATCCACTGAACCAGGCTGACCTACCCGACGAACTGGATGTTTATAGGATTGGTGGAAGGAAGATACTTTGGGATGCTGAGCAATGATGAACTTTTCATGACATGTTGTGTTTTTTGTTTCGCGTGTCATTGATGTTTATCAGCATCACGGACATTGTGTGTGTTTGTTAGTAAGATGATATCTGTGTATGTTTACACTGTATGAAAACTATGTGTCATAGCTTTTGCAACTCCTCAAGCACTCGTGTTGTAACTGGTTTAAAGACTTATTGTAAATTGCAACTCCTCCCTGGTGACATCTAAACGATGCAGCAAATTTGTTATTAATAACAAGGTTTGCATATGTGTCATAACTTGCAATGCTTTTTGTGCATATATTGTAATCGTTATATTTCTTCTTATTTATTTAAGCTGTACTATACCGTGTCCCATCGTTTTGCTTACGAATGCATACAACTCGATCAATTAACCAGAAAACTCAGTGGAGGCTGGAATTGGTTCTCATACTAAGATAATTAACTAGGTTGCAATTAACCATGTTGCAATTCGTAACAAAACCAGGTTGCAACTGTGTCACATATCATGTTGCAAATGGTAATTAACTACATTTGCAACTGTGTCACACCCATGTTGCAAATGGTGTACAATAGGTGTAGAGAGCAACTATTTTTTTTGCCAGCATTCTCATTATTTGATGTTTGTCCAGAAACAGCAACTAGCAAGTATTCAAAAACAAAACAAGCATGTGTTTCAAAGATGTAATCATATAGTTTTTAATTTATACACATGTAACCTATAATTTGTAGAGGTTATAATCTACACATGCCACACTATGTGTTTTTACAGCAAAAACACACAAAGGACTTTTTTGTTTTTTTTGGTCCAGCACTTTTTACTCGTTGTAGTTCACACGCGGAGCTCTCCCCCCACAGCCTCTGGTTGCTGAACCTCTTCCTCTTTCAGGGCCTCTGTGCGCAGAGCTGCTTGGTTGTGTTTTAGCAACTTCAGCAACATCTACATCACTTTCTTCATGCAGATCCCTCACTATCTCTGGCCGTCCTCTTTTCCTTGGAGGCCTAGCATTTGCTTTAGCACTCTTTTCTTGGAGACGCATTTCTGCTGCCTTGCTTCGATCTGGGTTTATCAGACATGTCGTGACGTAATGTGAACCCCAGACCCCACACCCACTGCATTCCTTGTTACCATAGTTTTCTTTGTCATATGTGCTGAACGGGTTACCATCACGTGGAGGCTCAACTTCATTTTTCCTTTTCTTCCCTCTGCCTTTTGTGCGTGCTACAAGGGGCTCAATCAGCAACAATCCATCACGTAGCAGCGCTGATGATGGCTGCGATCCAGCGCTACCATTATCAGGTTGTGTTGTTGTCACCACTAGTCAGTTGCCGACGGCCCACTGCCAGGCGACCCATTAGCTGTGGTGTCATCAGTAGCAGGGTGTGCTGTTGTTGTCACCGATTCAGTTGCTGACGGCCCACTGCCTGGCGACCCATTCTCCATGCTTCTTGGAAACATTTCAATTCCTGGGATGATCTTGTCCAGCTGCCTATTTGTCTCTTGACAAGCATGATCTGACCTACTTCCTGCCCTTCCGAGCTTCATCAACTTAGGTAGCAAGCTAGACATCCGGGTCTGTTCCTGGCTTGCTGCTGGACCAATTCGCACACCGTCATGCCTATCCCACGGAACTTCTTGCCTCGCACTACGAGTGTACCTTTTCCGGATGTACTTCTCTGGGATTTTCCTGACCTGCAGGTGGGTGAAGGCTCTTATAATATGCATGCAGAATAGCCCTGCAATTTTTTTAAAAAAACAACATATGCATATGTCAGAAGTTGCAATCATTTGTATGATACATGTTGCAATTGTGTGCCCACGAAGTTGCAATTGGAGCTTTTAACAAATATTTTTTTAGATCCGCGCATACCTGTGTGTTCCCATTGTTTGCATTCGCATCTATATTCACCATTGTCCTTATCAGCAACCACCCAGAATTCATGTTGTGCCCAGCAGAAGCTCCCTCCCCCTTGTTCATGCTTCACTAACCACCCATTACTCATCTGTGGGTCTAGATCAGGGCGAATGACAAATGCTGTGCTGTTATTGTACTCCAGGTATACAGCTCTAGTGTACACTCTGCATAGCTGCTCATCAAATTTTGCTTTGCAAGCCCGCACCACCTCAGCCTGCATTTAGCAATCTTTATTTTTTTAGTATGTTTGTCTATTTTTTGCAATTAGAATATGGACTGTGTTGTAACTGGGGGAACAGTAATCATTGCAAATGCCATGTATTTTTTTGGGTTTTTCTTTTTACCTGTGCATAATATGTCTCTCCTGCGTCCATGTGGTCAGCGTGATGGAGTGAGTCTAGCATCCTTGTAGCGAACATGTGCAGGCTAGTGCTCTCACTAACATAGCCATCTTTGAGCACCCTGTTCTGGCTCTCCGATCGTTGCGTCGACGTCATCCTACCACAATACATCCCCTTGAAATAAGCAGCTATCCACCTCTCCCTCTTATCCCACAGGGCTCTAATGGTAGGATTATCAGCAATGCCACACTCATCAACTAGCTTCTCCCATTCAACCTCAAATTGCGTCGGGCCCAACAGATAGTTTATCAACAATTCAAGCCTTTCCTTCAAGTTTTTATCCTTGTGATCGGTGTACAGCTGGTCCAACTCAAACTCCCAAGGCCTTATTATGTGCCAGCGACAGTTTCTGTGTTGAGACTTGAGAAACACCAACTCAATCGCAACTTTCATTGCTGGATCTTCGTCTGATAAAAGACAGAAAACAGGATCAGCAACACACACAGCGGCATTTTGCTGTAGCAACTATACAAATTTTTAAAGGTTGCAATCAGTGTTTTTTTAGAAAAGAAGATAAAGCTCACCCGTCAGGATAACATGAGGTTCCTGTCCGCCCATGCAACTCTTGAACGTCTCAAACAACCATTTGAATGATCCAATCGATTCATCACCAATCAGAGCTTGTCCGAAGGTCACGTTCTTGAGGTTATTGTTGGCTCCAACAAACATCGCCAGCGGCATCTTCTTGCTGTTGGTTTTATGTGTCGTATCAAAGGTGATGGCGTCTCCAAAATCTCTGTATTCAGCTCTCTGGCTTGCATGACTCCAGAATATGTTCCTGATCACTCCAGTCTTTGGATCTGCATCCACATCCCAGTAGAAATATTTGTTGTTCTCCTTGCATTCTCTAAAGAACTGCAGAAGCTTGTTAAGATCATCTTCCCTTTCCTCCCTAGCCTTTGCTGCCTTCCTGTGATCATTTAAAAAATATAGGGCAATTTTTGTTAGAAAAAGTTTAGTCACATGTTTTTTTGCAATTCAGATATGTGACATCTTTTTGCAATTCAGATATGTGACATGTTGCAATTCAGTGAAAAAAAAATTCAGCACGTACATATTCTTTATGTCCTTCTCTGTAAAACCCCACATATGGCGACCATCATACAGATCCGCCATCACATTCAATGCTGCCAGATGTGGAACTCCGTTCCTTGTCATTATGTTAAATAAGTCACTCATGCCTTCTGTCATGTTCTTGTGTGCGTGCATGTATCTTGTCATCCTAGGAGATGGCTCAAGTTTGTAGTTGTGGGCTTCATGTACATGGTCAAAGAACCAGAAATTATGTTTCCCATCCTTCTTAACTTTCACAAAATTTGTTTGCTTAAAAAAAGACATCACTCTTCCAAGACTACGGCATGAATGTGTGATAGCACTACTAGTGGGACCCAATAACTCCGATGCAGTTTGTTCTTGTCTTCATGCTTGGACACTCACAGCATGATTGGATGGCATATGAGTAGTATTTTGAGTAGTATTTTTATATAGAGTTGGCACTGAGGCAAGTACTTGCCTTGCTCCTCAAATTTCTGGCGTCGGTGCCACCTATTGCAGTGTGTGGACACCTATTGCAGCGTGTGGAGTGATTCCCAAATCTTTTTGTTCTTTTCATTTTAAGCTTCACTTAATCAAAAAAAAATTAAGGGCCTGTCGGTACAGCTCACAGCTGTTATGAGCTATTTTCTTGCCAAACACCCGTTGCTAAAATAGCTTCATGGGTGAAACTGTTTTTCTTTCTCTCTCATAAGGAAATGAAGTGGGATGAAGCTGAAAAAAGTAGCTTATTCCAGCTCTCTTCCTCATTTCTCTCTGCCATCCATAATGAAATTGTTGGTGAAGCTGTTTTGCCAAATAATTTTTCCAAAACAACTCAGCTTCATCTAAAAAGTTGTTCATAAAGCTGTTTCTAAAAAATAGCTTTACTAGCAAAAGTTTTAAATCTCCAGCTAAGCCCCTTAGCTGTTGACCTCCAATGCAGCTAAGCCCAGCTATGCCGGAGAAAGCTTCAGCTAAGCCGTTTAGTTGTTTTTCTTAAACAAAAAGGAAAAACAGAGAAGAAGCAATATATCGAATGACAAATCTCGTATAGCTGTAGTGCATGGATAGGCAAAGCAATGGGCTAACGGGATGAGTCAGAGATATGAGAAGATGTCAGGGTTACGTTATTTTCCTGGGCTGGATGGAAGGGCAAAGCAATGGGCCGGCAGTGGCACACGTTTTAGTGGGCCGCTTGGTCAATTTCCTGGCCTAACATAGTTTAGCGGTAGCTAAGTTTGTCCCAATTAGCCGCAATCTCCAGCTATCTCGGGCTATTAGCGTTTTACTTTTCTTAGCGCTAAAAGTGACGTATCTTAGCTGTGACTTTGTCCTATCGCCGGCTATTTTAAACTTTATTTACTAGTAAAGCTGAGCTGTGTCAAATGAGACCTAAGCTTCATTTTAGGCTAACACTAACACCGTGGAGGGCCTAAGAACGGTATATGAAGTATCTCTTTTAAATAGTACATGGCCGAGGCAACTCCTTTCAACACGCCCGGGCTTGGAAGCCAAAGGTCATCTTCTGCAGATCATAGACAACCCAGAAAGATCTCAGGGCTTTGTTCCCTAGAATCTGAACATCCGGCACGCCAGCAGCGTCATTCGACTGGAACGCCAAACATATGCGATCAGTTGACTGCTGATGGAACACATTCTCCGGCGGCAGTTCCAGCGTAGCCCTTAGGAGCTGCATCTGCACCGTCGGCAAGCTCCTCCAGTTCACCGGCTCGCCGCCGGCAGGCCTGAAGCAGACCTTCCGACCGTACTCACGGTAATACGCCTTATCTTGCATCGCCGACGCTATCGCCTCGGCGAGAGCATAAAAAACTGAGGACGAGACGAAGGTGTCATCGGTCCCAGAGTCGACCACCAGGATCTGGCGCCCGTCGACCTCCAGAGGCTTCCCGTCGACGGCGATGCCCAGCAGCAGAACCGAGTAGACGTGCTGCCTACGCCCGTACCCCCTGATCAATGTCGTGACGAGCTCCAGCTTCTGCGGGTACGGCCCGACGATGAGAAACCCCTCGGCGCGGTGGTCGCCGGGAAAGCAGTAGGCGAAGGCGTTGTAGGTCGTCAGCCGTGCCATCTGGTTGAAGAAGGAGTAACGCTTGTCGCCGAGGCCGATGACGCCCGCCTCGCGGCCGTAGAACCTGTCGTCCTCGCTGCACCCGAAGACGAAGTCGTCGACGATGGTGTAGTTGTCGCCCAGGGCGAGCCTGTCCCTCCCGAGCTTCCCCGCCGAGTACTGCGACCCGTAGCGCAGGCCGTAGAGGCAGGTGTCCGTCTCGTCGACGCAGCCGTAGGGGACGCCGTTGTCGGCCTGGATGTCGAGGCAGTCCTCGTCGGAGCAGCCGACGTGACGGTACGTGGCGGAGCGGTGAGGGTCCAGATTGGGGCCAGCTTCGGCCGCCTGCTTGTGGCACCGTATCCGACACCTCTTGCAGTTGACCCAGGAGAGGGTGGAGCCGGTGTCGATGGTGACGAGGTTGAAGACGGCAGGGGTGCCCAGCCTGATGGCCATGAAGTACTTGCCTTGATGGATCTTGTCGTTCCCAATCACGGTGCCTGCGTCTGATACGCTTGCTGCGTGGATCGTCGATGGGTCTTCGTCAACACATGGGTGCTTCCTGTGGAACACAGGGAAGTGGAAGGCGCCATCTTTCCTCTGCCGAGACTCTGAGCATGCATCCATTGGGGGTGTAGGATCAAAATCAAAATTTAAAAACATGAAGAAAATATAGGAGTAAACTCTATTTGCAATGTACTACATCCATGGACAAAATAAACAATCACAAAAATAAAAAAGAAATGAAAAGAAAACAGAAACATGAAGGATCATGAAGACAAGGTTGGCATATATATATAATCTAGTGCAGATGAATGAAGAGAGATTACCGTACGTCGCTGGCGAGCATACTCCAGTGCAGTTGCACGGTCCGACCATATAGCTAAGAGCAAGCAACACCATGACAAGCACCGGTATAAATTCCATTTCGGGAAAAATCAGTAGTATTTGCTTGTAAGGTGTGTGCAGTGTGCACGGCAGGCTGCATATGTTTGGGCTTCAAGAAGCTACACTCTAAGAGCATGTAGTGTGCCCTTCAATTAGTAGTAAGGGCGATGAACTGCAATTTAATTAATTTGGACAATGCTCACACTTTCATGCGAAACGGTATCACCACCTAACCTAGCTTTATTGTTACTCACAGCATCGTCATGCATTTGTACATGTCGGGACTGGGGATTTTATTGCCGGCTTATATTTAAGGGGAAAGTTCAATTTACACCCTCCAACTTTCACCAAAGTCCGGATTTCAACCTCGAACTTCAAAACCGGACAACTTTGGCCCTCCAACTCTCGAAAAAGTTCAACTTTCAACTGTCTGGGTGGTTTTGCAGGTGAACAGTAACTTTTGATATTTTTTGGAGCGCCAAAATTTTATAGTATTTTTCCGAGCATCTTAACGTCCTCAAATGAAAAAATTCAAAACTACAAAGTTGTAGATCTCATCGAGGTCTACAATTTACATGTAAAAATTATCTTCATCCGACATCGTATTGAAGGGTTTTCTATTTTTTGAAATTTGAGTCTCATCACGTGACAAAATATGGTGCTAAAATTTTATATTATTTTTTCGAGCATCTTACTGTCCTCAAATGAAAAAACTCAAAACTACAAAGTTGTAGATTTCATCGAGGTCTACAATTTACATATAAAATTTATCTTCATTGTTTTGTCGCGACTTGGCATGTAAGAGATGAAAGAGTCCGACCAGCTCGTGACTTCTTTCATCACACCATTTGGCATGTACTGCTATGTGACTATGACGTTCGGCCTAAAAAACGCAGGGGCCACATACCAGCGATGCTTGACCCATGTCTTTGGCGAGCACATCGGGAAGACCGTCGAGGCCTACGTGGACGACATCGTGGTCAAGTCCAGGAAGGCCAGTGATCTCGTCGACGACTTGGAAATAGCCTTCACATGCCTCAGGGAAAAGGGCATCAAGCTTAACCCCGAAAAGTGTGTCTTCGGGGTCCCCCGAGGCATGCTTTTAGGATTCATAGTCTTGGAACGCGGCATCGAAGCCAAACCGGAGAAGGTCTCGGCCGTGACCAACATGGGGCCGATCCGAGACCTCAAGGGAGTACAGAAGGTTATGGGATGCCTTGCTGCCCTGAGCCGCTTCATCTCGCGCCTTGGCGAAAAAGGCTTGCCTCTGTACCACCTCTTGAGGAAATCAGAACGCTTTTCGTGGACCCCCGAGGCCGAAGAAGCCCTCGCCAAACTCAAATCATTGCTCACCAATCCACCCATTCTAGTACCGCCAGCCAAGGGCGAGGCTCTCTTGCTCTACGTCGCCGCCACGACCCAAGTGGTCAGTGAGGCCGTAGTAGTCGAGAGGCAGGAAGAAGGGCATGCTCTACCCATCCAACGACCTGTTTACTTCATCAGCGAAGTACTCACCGAGACCAAAACACGCTACCCCCACATCCAGAAACTGATCTATGCCGTAGTCTTGGCTCGACGCAAGCTGTGCCACTACTTCGAATCCCACCCGGTAACCATGGTGTCGTCTTTCCCCCTGGGGGAGATAATCCATAACCGGGAGGCCTCAGGTAGGATTGCCAAGTGGGCCGTCGAACTCATGGGGGAAGCTTGGTCCTTTGCGCCTCGAAAAGCAATCAAATCTCAGGTCTTGGCCGATTTCGTGGCAGAATGGACCGACACCCAACTGCCACCTGCCCAAATCCAGGCGGAATACTGGACCATGTACTTCGACGGGTCCCTGATGAAGACCGGGGCGAGCGCGGGTCTGCTCTTCATCTCACCCCTAGGAGTACACATGCGCTACATGATTCGGCTCCACTTCGCTGCCTCCAACAACGCAGCCGAGTACGAAGCCCTCGTCAACGGCTTGCAGATCGCCGTCGAACTTGGGGTACGGCGTCTCAACGTACGGGGCGATTCATAGCTCGTTGTCGATCAGGTGATGAAGGAGTCGAACTACCATGACCCCAAGATGGAGGCATACTGCAGGCTGGTACGTCGCCTTGAAGACAAGTTTGACGGTCTTGAACTCAACCACATCGCGTGAAAATTCAACGAGGCCGCGGATGAACTGGCAAAGATGGCGTCGGCATGGGCCCCGGTACCCCGAATGTCTTCGCTAGAGATCTCCATAAGCCTTCTATCGACTACGCCTCGGCAGCGGAAGAGGGCCCACCGGTTGAGCCCACCACAGGCCTCGAGGCCCCCTCGGTCGCCGAAACCCCCGTGGCCGAGACCGAGGTTATGGAAGTAAACGCAGAGCCTCCTGAGGCCAACCAGGGCACGGACTGGCGGGTCCTGTTCCTTGATTGCCTCGTCCGAGGAGAGCTCCCTACAGACAGGACCGAAGCAAAACGGCTTGCGCGACGAGCCAAGACTTACGTCCTTAGCAACGGCGAGTTGTACCAACGAAGCCCATCGGGCGTCCTCCAGCGATGCATCACCACCGAGGCAGGACAAGCCCTACGTTGGGACTTGCACGCAGGGGCCTGCGGGCACCATGCAGCGCCTCAAACGCTCGTCGGAAACGCCTTCCGCCAAGGGTTCTACTGGCCGACGGCGGTTATCGACGCCACCAAGCTAGTACGCTCCTACGAGGGATGCCAGTACTATGCACGGCAAATGCACCTCCCGGCCCAAGCCCTCCAAACCATCCCCGTTACATGGCCCTTTGCCGTGTGGGGGCTGGACATGGTTGGGCCTCTACAGAAAGCCCCTGGGGGCTACACCCATCTGTTGGTAGCAATCGATAAGTTCTCCAAGTGGATCGAGGCTCGTCCGATCAATCAAATCAAATCCAAACAAGCGGTGTTGTTCTTCACTGATATCATCCATAGGTTCGGGGTTCCGAACACCATCATCACTAACAACGGGACGCAATTCACCGGCCAAAAGTTCTTGACATTCTGTGACGACCACCACATCCGTGTGGCCTGGTCGGCCGTGGGACACCCTAGTACAAATGGCCAAGTAGAACATGCCAATGGCATGATCCTACAGGGCCTCAAACCGAGAATATACAACCGATTGAAGAAGTTTGGCAAGAAATGGCTTGCCGAACTCCCGTCAGTCATCTGGAGCCCAAGGAATACCCCAAGCTGAGCCACGGGGTTCACACCGTTCTTCCTGGTCTATGGAGCCGAGGCCATCCTCCCCACCGACTTGGAGTACGGTTCCCCGAGGCTTCGGGCCTACAACGGGCAGAGTAACCGCACTACCCGCGAGGACGCCCTCGACCAACTAGAGGAAGCCCGAGACGTTGCGTTGCTACATTCGGCCAAATACCAGCAAGCTCTACGGCGCTACCAAGCCCGGCACGTTCGAAGCCGAGACCTGAAGGTGGGCGACCTGGTGCTGAGGCTGAGGTAGAGCAACAAGGGCCGCCACAAGCTGACCCCACCATGGGAAGGACCGTACATCGTCACCCAAGTGCTGAAGCCCAGGACCTACATGCTAGCCAACGAGAAGGGCGAAATCCTCACCAACGCTTGGAACATAGAACAGCTATGTCGCTTTTACCCTTAAATTTCCAAGCATTGTATACATTGTTTCTCGGAATACAATTAAGAAGCTTTCTTTAGTTGTTCTAATTTTTTGAGAAACCCCCCGAGCCCATCACGGGTCTCGGCAGTACGATAACACCATAAGGGAGACTCAGCTCTGCCTCTGTAGAACCGAGCCTCCCTCAGGGGCTAGAAGGGGGGACTCCCCCCCTAAGTCCCACGCACTGTTTTTTCAATCGTTTTCGAAAAAATTCCTACGCCAAACTCTCTAGCGTGCTCTAACAAATTAATTGTGAAAAAACCTAAGGATCAAAAAGCTGCCTCAAGGCCAGAAGGCCGGCTGAGTCGCGAGACGGCCTACGCCTCCGGGCTATGGCACTCCCTCACCACCTTTTGCCCAGGGGGCGGCTCAGGCTCCGAGGAAGTTTTTTGCAAGGGATTTGTTCAGAGACGAGACGGAGGGCAGAGGCTCGAAAATACAATGAAAAACGATTAAAGAAGCGTAGACGCACGATTACTTTAAAAAGGCCTCGACGGCCACCAGCGTTATGATAGGGTAACATAATCCCTAATCTATTTACATGGCCTCTCGGGCCCAGGTCAAGGCTCAGGGTCTCCAGCATCGGCGAATGACGTGGGAGGGACCACCTCCTCTTCAAACAGTTGGGCCAACGCCGTGCCGGGGCCCTTCGTTGCCTCCATCAGCTTCGCAACCTCCTCATCAGCCTCCTCCTCATCATCAGGCAGGACGTAGCCATCGCTGATGGCCTTGAGATCGATGCCGATGTAGTGCGAGGCGATGACGGTCAGGGCACGCTTAACGCCCGTGTGCAGCGCCCCTCGGAGTCGCTCGCGCACTTGGCCGCTCAACGCAATCAGGCGGCTCCCGAGGGAGCGGCCTGACTAGACCCCCTCAACCTCTAGGGCCTCGCAGGCAGCACGGGTGGCGCTCTTCAGCACATTGTGCTCCCCGATCTCGGTCTCAAGCACCGCCTGCACTGCGATGGAGGCCTCGGCTGCCTGGGTGACCTCCTTCTCTAGCTCTGCGCCAAAAGAAACAGAATGGGGTTGAGCACAAAGGAAAACAAGCCAAATAGGGGCGGAAGCCTACGAGACTCACCCTCGGCCTTCTCCTCCCAGCGTCGGGCCTCGACCTAGGAGGCCTCAGCTTTCTCCTTCCAGCACTGGGCCTCGACCCGAGAAGCCTCAGCCTTCTCCTTTAGGCATTAGACCTTGACCTGGGAAGCCTCGGCCGCCCTGGAAGCCTCTCCCTCCAGCTCTGTATCATACCAAGGAGTTAGGGGCCAAACACAAGAAAAACAAATAAAACAAGGGGAATAAGACTCACCCTCGGCCTTTCCCCTCCAGACCATAGCCTCGGTCCGAGAAGCCTCAGCCGCCTTGAGGGCCTCGTCCAAGGCACCTTTCGTTAGCTGGTGCGCACCCTGCTCCATCCTAGCTGTCTAGCAAGGGCCTTGACAGAGGCCGTGGCTTCTCCAGCCCAGGACCTGAAGGCGTCTCGATCACCGGCCACGCGGGTCAGCTCCTCCTCCAACTCCTTGACCCGTGCCGCCAAGGGGGCGACCTGCTCTTGAGCCACCGCCGCAGTAGCCTTCATATCAGTACCATGTAAGTGGAGGTCCTCCACCTCCGCGCTCCGCGCCGACAGAAGCTCGTTGGCATGAGCGAGCAGGTCCTTCTACTGCTGGAGCTGGTCCCAGACGTCCCTCTCCCACCGGAGAAAGACTGACTTCCCAAGAGACCGGGTCTCGAGCTCCTGGGTAAGCAGAACAGGGGTCATTCACTACAAGAAAACTCAGAAAAAGACGACACCACATGAGAAAAGAAGGCGCGAACCTATGCGACCCCGGGCAGATCATCGGCCACCATGGACAGCGCCGTCCGTAGTGACCGCTCCGCCAACTGGCGGTATTGCTCGAAGGTGTCCCAGCGCCCGCCCTCGGCCGCATCCTCGAGGGCGAACAGAGGCTCCCCTTCAGGGTCATCCCGGCTCTGCCATAGGACATGCGAGTGATCCCACCCGTGGGGCTCGGGTCGTACCCACACGAGGGCCGAGCTTCCCTCGCCTAGGGTCGGAGCCGGCTGTTCCACGAAGCCAGCCACCTCGGCGTCGACCACCTCCTGCGCCTGGGAAGTATCGTCGGAGGAGATCGGATGGACCTCCGCCTCCCGGACGCTCCCCCGCAACAGTGGTAGGCCTAGGACCAGGGGCGCCACCGAGGCCTCCACCGCCTTCATCTCCACTGCCTGGGCTGATGGCTTCGCCGCAATCACGTCGGCCTCGGTGGTCCCGGGGGCTCCGGCCCCCGCCGCTGCGGCCTCGGCAGTCCTGGGCGCCTCGGCCTCCGTCGCCTCGGCCTCGGAGGCCCAGGGGGCCTTGACTTCGGTGGCCTCGGTAACTGAGGGCGCCTTGGCCCCATCTAACTCACGAGCCTCGGCCTCGCGGGACGGAGGCGCTCCCTCCCCCGTCTGTGTCGGGGTCGCCTCGGCAGCCCCTCCTTGGGCGACCGGCTCCTTCGGGTCGGCCCTCGCCGATGCTGCGCCATGTTGTATGGTGGCTTGCGCCTCCACCACCCAGTGGGCAGTGGAGCTGGGCCTCACCTTGAGCGCCTTAAGTGGTGCCAAGGTGGGCACCTCCGTAGGATGCTTCTGGCTGAAGATGAGATACTTACGGGGTCAGCATGAGACTAAAGAATGAACGGAAAATGCTGCAACTCTACCGAAAATACGCTTACCTCAAGCGGGGCTGCAACCGCTTTGGCACGACGACCCTCCTCTATGAAGGTGGTGGCGGTGGTAGAGGCACGACCTCTGTATTCACCGGCGCCGGCCGGTCCTCGACAGACCCCGGCGCCCCATCGGTCCTCTGTGGGGGCAGTTGCGTCGCCCCTGCCGCCACCTGCTCCACCGCTGCCGTCGAGCCCATCGGGCTGACGGTGCGCTTTCCCAACGCCCGCGCCTCGGGCGTGTCGGCCTCGACCCCAGGGCGGGCGATCACTGGCCCCGAGGCGTCTCCTCCTCCTCCTCCTGGGAGCGCCGGGCTGCTTGCCGACGCCCCGGGCACCATCTCCCCGATGTCAGGGAGATGATCTAGGGGACCCCGCCCCATCTTGCCCACGTCATCTCCATCCGAAGCGTCCGTCGACAGTGACGGCGACGGGGACGCCTCCAACGGAAGACCGTCCTACCTTTGTTGCCGGCGGCGCTTCTCTAGTCCCTCGCGCACGAGGATTTTCCTCGTACGCTTTGCCTCCTTGGCGTCCTTCCACCTCTTCTGCGCCTCGGCGTGCGCCTGGTTCACCGCCCGCCGCGCTGCATCCTTAGGAACAAGCGGTGGGGAGGCTCGCACGTCCCTCATGCCCTGTAGGAATGGCGAACGCAAATAAAGGACCGGAAAATAGTAAGGAATGAGGAGGCATCGGGGGCCGCAGCAGCGTGTGACTTACCAAAGAAAAGTACCCCCACGATGGGCGCATCGTGATAGGGGCTAGACCACCGCTCCTCAGCTTCCCATCCACCGTCTTCCTCACCCGATGTAGAATCTCCTCATCGGGGAGGGCGGAGGCGAACATCTGGATGCCTTCGATCGGCTCATCCGGTCTCATCTCGAACAGGCGCCGCCGTCGAGCCATCAGCGGCAGCACCCTCCGACGGTGGAAGGCTGCCACGACCACAGCCGCCGTGAGGCCACGGCCGCGCAGCCTCTCCAGTCCCTCTAGGAGTGGCTGTAGCTTGGGCTGATCCTCCTTCGGGACGCCATACCTCCACTTCTCCGGACAACTCTCCACGATCCACCCGGTGTAAGGGGGAAGCCCACCATCGTCGTTGTGGAGGTAGAACCAGCTGGTATACCAGCGGCGATTGGTCGAGGCGAGCTGAGCCAGGATGTAAAGGTGCTGCCGATCCTGGCGCACTTGGAGAGTGCAGCCATCGGCCCTCACCGCCCTCCTCGCACCCGTCGTGTCTGTTGGCTTGGTGGTATGCCCCGTCCGGAAGAGGTGGAGCCACAACTCCCAATGGGGAGCAATCCCCATGTACCCCTCGCAGACGACGATGAAGATGGCCGCCTGTGCGATGGAGTTGGGGTTGAAGTTGTGGAGCTCCACGCCGTAGTAGTGCGGGAGTGCCCGCATGAATCGATCCACCGGCAAGTCGAGGCCGCGCTCGTGAAAGGACACGAAGCTCACGACGTAGCCATCGCGTGGCCTCGGCTCCGGCTCGCCCGACGGAGCAATCCACTCTGGCCTATTGGGGTCGGTAACCGGGCGAAGAAGTCCGCCGTCGACGAGCGATTGAAGCGTCTCCACGGTGACGTCGGACTGACCCTAAGAATCCGCCTCAACGACAACGGCGCCGACCATGGGTGCGATGGAGAATACGACTACAACGGTGAGCCTCTCTCGCTCTCTCTATCTCGCCTCTCTCTCCTTCTCCCCGGCGCTCTCTATTCTAGCAATGGCGCAAGGGCGGCAAAGGCGAATGCAGGCAAGGTAAGGAGGAGAGGGGAGAGGCTCGTTGCGTATTTATGTAGGAAGGAGGTGAAATGGGCGGGCGACGAAATCGAGAAAGTTTCCCCTAGATCCGGCATAGTTAATCCAGATCCAATTTTACCGCCCACGTACCCACCTTTCCCTCATTAATCGCGTGAACAGTTATGTTCCATCCGCTGACATGGTGTCGCGTCCGACCACTGTAGTGGTAGGCGCCGTTCTGCCTCCTCGAGAAAGTCACCTCAAAAGGCGTGCCTGCTATTGTCGAACCGATGGGAGGAGGGAATATCCCCCACCCAATTCCTTTCAGACAAAGGAACTGGGCGCTGAGCCCGCTATGGTCCAGGGGTTTGAAGGCTAGGCCCCTGAATGTTTTGACAGCCGCCCTAGGGTAACAGAGTTAGGGACGACTATAGGTGAGCCCATACGGGGCCGAGACCCAAGCAAGCGAAACGCTTGGGACACCCTAAGTTGTGTCCGAGACCGGCAGGGAGGTCTCCGAATGGGATCCCACCGTAGGGAGCCACCGAGCCACCGGGGCCCAACGAACGGCCCTAGCACCCACTAGAGAAACCCTCTGGTACTCTTGGAGTGTGTCTCTGGACCGCTAGCCGACCCCTAGCGAATGGGGCATGGGCCTCCACTCGGACTTACCCGATAACAGCTCACCAGAAGTGCCACCGCTCGCGCCCATCGAGGGTAGCCTGGCATATTCCACCCCTCCTTCCAAACAAAAAGGAAGCGCGAGGGTCGTACAAAAAGCCAGGGAACCCCTAACGGCCCTCTTGCTCCATGCAGAGGCTAAGGGGCTCTTCCTACAACCTTGCCGAGACCTAGCGACCAAGGCTCGCACTCGAGGGGGCTCGGCAAACAACCCCTCCTTCTGAATGAAAAGGTTGCGCGAGGGTCGTACAAAAAGCCAGGGGAACCCCTGATGGCCCTCTCGCTCCGTGTAGAGGCTACGGGGCTCTTCCTGCAAATATGCCAAGACCCCGCGACCTAGGCTCGCACCCGAGGGGGGCTCGGCAAACAAACCCTCATGCACGAGGGGCACGCAAAAAGCCAGGGGAACTTTTGATCGCCCTCTCGCTCCATGCAGAGGCTCGGGGGCTCTTCCTGCAACTTTGCCGAGACCCAGCGACCTAGGCTCGCACTCGAAGGGGCTCGATAAACAACCCCTCCGTCCAAACAAAAAGGATGCGCGAGGGTCGCACAAAAAGCCAGGAGAACTCCTGACCGCCCTCTCGCTCTGTGCGGAGGCTTGGGGGCTCTTTCTGCACCTAAGACGAAGACAAGCAACCCAAGCTCGCACTCGAAGACTCGAAAAAACACGATAAAGGGCATCGAGCCCGTTACGGTCCAGGGGTTCGAAGGCTAGGCCCCCGAGGGTTTCGACAGCCGCCCCAGGGCAACAGAGTCAGGGACGACTAGGGGCGAGCCCGTGCATGGCTGAGGCCTGAGCAAACGATCGCAACGGATGCCCTAAGTCGTGTCCGAGACCGACATGGAGGTCTCCGAATGGGATCCCACCGTATGGAGGCACTGAGCCCCCGGGGCCCAGCGAACGGCCTCGGCACCCACTAGAGAAACCCTCTGGTACTCTTGGAGTGCGTCTTTGGACCGCCAGCCGACCCCTAGCGAATGGGGCTCGGGCCTCCACTCGGACTTACCCGATAACAGCTCACCGGGGGTGTCACTGCTCGCGCCCACCGAGGGTAGCATGGCACCCTCCACCCCTCCTTCTAAATGAAAAGGATACGTGAGGGCTGCACAAAAAGCCAGGGGAACCTCTGACGGCCCTCTCGCTCCACGCAGAGGCTAGGGGGCTCTTCCTGCAACCTTGCTGAGGCTCAGCGACCCGAACTCGCACTCATGGGCCCAGCAAATGCAATAAAACCCCTCTCACAACGCAAGAAAAGCCCCTGGAGGAATAAATTCATTCCTCCAGGGCCTCGGGGGCTACACCCGGCGGGTGCGCTCGCGTGCACCCACCGAGGCCTCGAGTACGAAACACCATCCTGCCAGGAGCTGCTGCAAGCCGAGCCTCGTCAAAACCTCAAAGAGAGCGCTCACACTCTCCCTGAGGCTCGAGGGCTACTGTCGGGTACCACGAAAAGGGGTCACCTAAGCAACAATCGAAAAAATCGCTTAGACTCCGTCAAAGTCAAAGCCAAGGGGCAACTATTGAACAAACCCTGGCCGTGTCCGAAGCCACCTACTCTCTGCCTCACTAGAGGCCTCGCACGAGAGGCTTCGGATGGCCTACCAGTTTTCCATCTCGCTCGAGGCCTCGCGCGAAAGGCCTCGGCCGAGGAACCAATTTTCCGTCTCGCCCGAGGCCCTGCGCGTACAGCCTCGGACGAGACGCCGATTCTCTGCCTCGCTCAAGGCCGGCTCGGCAAAACAACCCTATCGCCTCCGCCTCGACCAACTTCTCGGACAAAGACGTCGCGTCCGATCGGCGCGTACGACTGCTCCCATGATATCAGCCAAACGACGGCTCGACACAGCGGCGTGGCCGACTGGACGCCAGTCACATCGAAGCCGTGCCACCCGGGTTAGGACAGGATAGGGGTCACCAACCACTGTGCTCGGTACTGTGCCACGACCGGCGCCTGTACTGCGTTGTGCTACCTAACCCCTGCTCCAGAAACAATGCGGCGTGCGGAGTCAAGTCCAGGTTACTATAGCCTCGAAGTCAGTGTATAGAACCAACTGCTCCCTCCATGCCTCGGCAGTCTACTTCAGGGTCTTGGCAACCTCGGGGTTCGCGCCTGCTGAGCCCCCTATGACGGCTCGGCCTCGGCACCAACTGGGCCTCGGCTCTTCACGCAGTCAACGCACAGCAACCAGCACGTCGCTCGTCAGGCCCTGCGTCTAGCCATCACTGGAGCTCTCACGTCGCACAAAGTTCGGATGTGACCGGCGTGTTGCTCCAGCACTTCAAGGGCAGGACCACTCCACCAACCATACCGCCATAGTAATAGGCTACAGGGCTCGGACATGCCATCTCTATTCGCACGACGCCACATAGCTAACACATGTATCACCCCTGTCCCCCCTTCAACTATAAAAGGGAGGGATTTGGGCCGTTTCAGGGGAGAGGCACACAGGTTCACGAGGTAGACGAACGCACACTCGACATTCCGAAACACGCACGCTTCTCCACTGCCCGAAATCAACTCCTCAAGCGATCCACGCCACTCCGCGCAGAGATATGGGACTAGCTCCCTCTCTCGCCCTGCTTGTAACCCCATACTGCGAGCATTTCAGTGCAAGGAATACAAGATCGATCTCTCAGACTGGACGTAGGGCACCCATTGCCCGAACCAGTATAAATCTTGTGTCTTTTTGCATCACCATCCGGGATTAGGGGCACGCAGTACGTTTTTTACTAGTTGGTTGAGGGCCCGTCGGTCCAAAACACCGACAAGACATAATATTGTTTGTAGGCTTGTCAGATTTAAAACAGGTGTTCACCCGTAGGAACGCACGTGTATATTGCTAGTAAACTAATTTTCTAAAAACTTTTTTCAAACCAAAATTCTAAAAACTTCGTGCAGAAAAAAACGAAAGGGTTTTAAAAAATTGAGTTCAACAATCGTCCGGTTTAGTAGGCTGGCGACTGTTTTTGTTGACGGGCCAATTCGGCCTCACTCGGCCCACGTTCACTCTGCTTTCACTTTGGCTTATCAGTGGCAACTGGGCCAGTGACCAGTGTCGCCGGATTTCTCTTCTAAACCCTGCTTCTCCCCTTGCTTTAAACCCGCGGCGTCGCGGAGGCGCGGTGAAGGCGGTTGCTTCCCGGAGAAGCAACGTCGGGTCGGCGATCGTCGCGCCGCAGCAACGAGGGGCTTCCCTTCCGCTCCGCCCGCAAGTAGGCGAACTGATGGTATGCAAACAATCCCCTCGCCGATCTCACTCCAATCCCAATCTCGCCGCGGTTTCGTCGTTTGATTCCGCCGATTCGATCGGGACTTCTGCGCTGGGCGATCCATGGCGGGAAAGCACTGCCGCTCTAGTTGCATCATTTTGTGGGTCGCTGGGGTGGGGTGGGGTGTCCGGGTGTGTGCTGTGTCACTGTGTGCTTCGCTACCCCCAATTTGCTCGTCGCAGTTTTGGTTGGTTCCCGTCTGCACCTTGCTTTTTGTGGATCCCATCCCCACACTTTGATAGAAATTTGAAAGGATCCTCTGTAAAATTTCAACAAATTTCTCCTGTGCGATCGTATGGTTGGGGCTCATCCCTTCGGATCCGTTTCCTGTTCTTCGGTTTCCACAATAGCGTATTGCCCATTCATGACTGAATGATTATTCTAATCTGTCCGAAATTTTTTTTCAGGGATACATGGTAATGGACTGCACGGTTGATTCCCAAGAGTATCGGGCTACTACCCCTTCTAAAATGGCTGTAAGACAAGCGGACGCCCCAACCCCTTCGCTTTTTGGTTATATATATGTGCACGTGATCCTACCAATTATCTTGCTGCGCAGTTTTATTTACAACTGCTTTATGCTACACGTATAACAATTTATGGCTAACTGTGCTATACTAAGTCTTGTAAATTGGATCAATATTCATCTATGAGATCTTCTCCCTTGCTATATGCAGTGGCGGATGCACGATGCGGGATAAGGGGGGGGCTAAAACAATGGAGATATTGATTTGCATGAAGATTTAAGGGTGAAATCAAGCTTTTGCTACAGTGATTAGGCTTGAAATCAAGAAATTAGGGGGGGGGCTGGAGCCCCCCCAGCCCCCCCCCCCCCCCCCCTGTGGATCCGCCGCTGGCTATATGTTTACTGGTATGTCTGGGATTGTCTTTTTTTCCTATCTTTATATTCTAAGAAGTTTTAATCTGCCAATGCTACTTAATCTACCTTTATTTTAGTGATGCACATTTGCCAAAGAAAATCTTGAGAAATATGCATAGTGATATTGTGTGGAGGTTTTGCCCTATCTTATTTGGTGCTTAAACTTGTTTGAGCATGCTTTGTTTGTTTAAATGAATGGAACAACAGCTGCCAAGTTTTAAGAAAAGGTGTATGTGCTATTGTGCTGTGACATCAACTTCAGTTTCAGATGAAATTTGTTTTAACTTCCAGTATTTTTTAGATCATAAAACCTAGGAATCTTATAGTAAATCTTTCTGCTACTGTTCATCAGAGTGTAATGATTTGGAGTAGTAATCTCTACAATGCAGGCAATGAGGCGTAGAAAGGTTTCAGTTGTTGATGCAGAGATAAATACTCCTAATGCCAATGTCACATGCTGTGCGTTTCGCTCTTTCTTATTGGACTACCTTTTGCATTGGATATATTCAATACATTGTTAATGTCCTCATTCTTTTCAAACTGTACAATAAATTGAATGGCTAAAAAGGTCGTAAGTTTATTTTACTTTTGATTCTTCCATTCAGTTTTGTCATTGAGTTACATGCCCTTTCCAATTGCTAAGTACATTGTGTTCTAAAAAAATACAAACATACTGATATTACATGTTTTTGCTTTGTTTTGATTGGTAGTCCAAAAGTCTTGGTTGTGGGTGTTGCTGCTCACAATGCTTCTATCATCATCTGGAGCCTATTCAGCCACAGATACACAAAGATCTGAAGAGGGCACATGTCGTTATGACTTGACAAGCGTTGCCGTGTTATCATGTATGCAACCAAACGGTGTATGGAAGCCATCCTCGTCCTCACAGACATGCTGCAATGCTTTATTATATGCAATTGACCAAGTTCCAGCAAGTGATGAGAGTGGGGCTTGTTGCCTTTGCCGTTATATGAAAGAAAGATGGGGACCTCCTGAACTAGGTACCACATATATTCTGTGCAATGGAAAGGATAGACATATCATCTCCAAATGGTCAACATTTCATATGGAGGACTGCTCAGCAGGTACATGCTTATTTGTTGTTCCTTGAAGCTCAAAATACTTGCTATCTCAGTTACTCCATTGGTCCCTGAAGGCATGCATGTATTTCAAAATTAAAACTTTGTTATCTTTGACTAATAATTAGCCTAATTATATCAAAAGTTTGTATTACAAAAGTAGTTACATTAGATCCTTGAATTTAGAAATGTTTTGTAATGATCAAACTTTTGTTCCTATAAATTATATATTATAAGAGAAATTATATATAGGTGGCCTCACCAAGTCTAATCGCGCCTTATATTCAGGATAGAGGGTGTAATAATAATTTGTGCCTACTAATAGCTTTTTTTTTTAATCTTTTTCTAAGCAGAGTGTACAAAGACAAACATTTCTTCTGTGGACATCTCTGCGGACAGTGAAGTGGTTCACGTACATGACACTAGCAATAGCAAGGGTATATGGATAGCTGTTACCTTGTTCAGTGTGATGGCTCTTATTTGCTTATGGTATTTCTGGAGGTCCACAGCAGCTAATACAAGTGAGCAACGCCGAACATCATCCTACGAAGGTGAGCCTCAGGTTGGGCGCCAGCGATCCATCATCGCTTCATCGTCACCATCAAAAAAGCTTAAGGAGAGAAGAATTTCATCATCTTGAAAATATGATCCTCGATGTATCTATAGAACTGCACGGAGATGTTAGGATAGGTGTCTAGTATGATCATGCTTACATTAATTGCACGGGTACAAAATTGACATTGTTCAGCTGCTGTGCTGATATCAGATTAGGTACAGATGGATAAATGTTTTTGACAAGCCCTCAGTTGAAGTTGAGTTTAATCTTTTGCAACAACAAAAAAAAACAACATTATTTGTGTTTCGCCAGAGATTGTGTACGGCCACCGGTTTCTCGCCATGGTAAGGGAAGCTAAGAAAACGGAACTGAAGTTCGCACTGGAATCAGGAGATATATTTAGCCTGGTTCAGTACCATATTGGGGTCACCCGATATAAAACGGCAAGCTTAATACCTGCTCGGCCATACCCATCTGGTTATAGGATTGGGGCCATACCCATACTGGTTATAGGATTGGTGTAGGTACGTCTGGTAGTAGAAATGATTTCCCATCATATGCACTAGTCCATATGTTTTTAGCGTGTGCTGACGGCGGTAGCCTTCCCCATCAATTTTATTCCGGTCTGAGAGATGAGCTGTGTAAAAGTAAACTTGGAGCACACACCACAGCTATAAAAAAACATATTTATAGTTTTGGCTTTGGTCAATTGTGTCAGCAGAGTAATAATCTTCGTTCAATAATGGTTATGTGACCAAAAAATATTTCCCATTTTGAAGCAAGACCTTTTTTGTTTTGGCAAGGCAAAATTGTAGATTTTTATGGACGCAACTAGGTTCTGTCAGCACCCAAGAGGGGGGGGGGTCTGTGAATTGGGTCTAAACAAAACATAGATCCTAGGGGTCAAATTTAACTACCATTATAGCAACTCTAAGAGATTCTCTATATCCTTCCTAATTTTTAGGAATAGAGTTTTTCTATTTTAAAGTAACCTTCAACCGGTTCTTTAAATGATTATATCCAAATATAGTCATCCTCTATTTTGAATTTCTCGCTAACCAAAGATAGATACGAAAATGACTCTCTAAAGTGTATACAAGAATATAAGATACAGAAAAGTTGTTTGAGGGGGCGTGGGGGGAGGAACATATATTAAGTGATTTTTATGCAGATGCCTCTCCAAATGATGATGATTTAGAGGTGAATTTTAGAAACACTCTTTGGAGATGCTCTTAGAGAACCCATAAACTACTCTAACTCTAGTATGACGTGCAATTAACGTTTTTCTAGTGCACTTTTATCTTACCAACAACCCACAAAGAGTTTATTAACATATATAGCCAATCCTAACAACCAGTCTATAACTAAATCTTACAAAGGTAAATATTACACAAGTATGATAAGTAAAGAGCAAAGGATAGAGAGGATAAACTCTTGGCATCCTGTGCTATTGGTTGCTAAAACACAACCCTTAGTCTATGTTGGAGATCTATCGAGGTATGCTCCCAATCAATAAGTCTCTCTCGATTGCGGTGTTCGCTCGACCAAAACCAATGGAGTCACAAAATCTCCCTATGCCACCCGATGGTTACTATAGTGTTGGACTATCACACAAGGCCTTCGCCAACCAAAGTGTTGTGAGTCATCAAGTCTCAGAGTTGCCACTACTGTCACCCAATTCGATCATGGTGTGTCAAATACAGAGCAAAGGCGGGTGTGAGTCACATAGTCTCACTAGATCCACTTAGTCACGGTCACCTTGATGTTGTATCCACTACATGGTTTCTCCATTTAAGGGAGAGATGCTTCCTTGTCCTCTGCACACTAACACGTTGTCGTTCCACACCAAGAATGGAGAGAGTCGACGACTCGAAGGCTACCTCACCTTCACTGGAAGGTCATGAAGACTTGCACTCCGAATTGTCAAGATACAAGGGCATCAAGACCCAATCACTCAAAGCTCTCAGACTCTAGGGACTAACTCTCAACAAAGATGCATTAAAATATTGTCTATCCTAATTTTGGATGTAATTTTGAATGGGTTGTTCGGCTGATGGTTTAATTTCTACGGTTGATAAGCCGGCTGATGTTGTTTTGTTGTGAGAGAAAAACAGTGTACCATGGCTAATAAGCAGGGATGATAAGTTCAAGCGAACAAAAATGTCTTGAGAGGGTGGATGCAGTGTAGACAACCTTATATATAACCCCATTCACCTCAACTAGCCGTAGGAAACAAGCTGCGAAATCATAAGCATTGGATGACTCGTTGCCTTTTTCCATTCACGAGACGATCTACTACTTAGGGTGTCCCAAGGGGGTAGTGACGTCGCTGGCTGTGAGTCCGACGTGGAAGCCAAAAAGGTGGAAAGAGAAAACTCACTGGTACCTAGTAAGTCGCCGATCGATTATTCAATTTCACATCGTTCGATGAAAACAGAGATGAATAGGTGGGAACCAATAGGAGAGAACGATTACAGATCAATACTAATTTATTTCTCGTTCATCCACATTAGCCAGCGATTTCGCTGGGTCCGTTGCAGATGCCCTTATATTTTTCTGCCATATCATACGGTGACTCGGTGAGTGCAAGTTTCCTTTTGCCACCTTACTGATAATCACTAGATGTTCTGCCGCAGCCCATTTTCTTCTCGGCAGATTAATTGTGCGGTGCCTTCTACCAATCTACCTTGTGTTAAATAGGGCTGTGAAGTGGTTCCGTTATTGGTGTTTGCGTCGTTTCTCCGCCGATCTTTGCACCACTTCGTCTCTTGCATTCCTAGGACTTAGTATAATCTAACTCACTTTTCACTCGTGTTAGTCTTAGACTTGTGTTGTCATCTAAATCACAAATACTATGGTTTCACAAAAAAAAATCACAAATACTATAAGATATATACCTTTTCTTGTCTCTTTCTTTGTGTCTTGAGCTTGTTTGTATCGTCGCACTTTTCTTGGACAACAACCATATAATAGTAAAATTATGTAAGATGTTTGTACACAACCACATAGGGATAAAATATTTTTCCCTTTCGTTTTCAGTAGTTATAAAAAAAAGTGTTGACACTAATTCGGTTACATGTACAGTATGCATGATTGCAAGGGCCGCACACGATTGAGACATGCAGGTGAGGTAGGTATAAATGGTGATGCTGACTTGGGGTGTTGGCGAGACTGATCTGACACTCATTCTTCGCCCGGAACAACCACCTCGCAAAGATTTATCAGGGTAAAGCATAGCAGGGATGTCCTAGGTTCTGCAAGACCATTTAGAACTCTAGTAAATCTTGTATAGAAAAATGTTGGACAACAATAGGTTGTAAGAGTTTGAGGGTAAAAAAAAGTGTAGTAGATTGAACCTTTTTGATTGATGAGATAGATGGATTTCTGAATTAGCCATGATCCTGTCATATAAATCGAGGTGGATGGTCGTATTAGAACTTACAAGTTTAACCCTTCGAGATAGAGCGAGTCCCCAACAAAAAAACTCGAAATAATATTGGACTATCGAAATCAGCTCACACTAATGGAAATATGAAATTCCCTGATTGTTTTTAATTTTTTTGACGGTTATTGAATAAACCGTCAGGGAAATAGAATTACCTTGATGGTTTCAGGAAACTGGTGAAATTTGTACAATTGTTCCAAGTTTGATCTTCTTCAATTTAATTTGTTTTTTCTGGTTCTTTTACTCTCTCGATTATATTTGGCTGAGTATTGGCCATGGGCCCCTTGCTCACGGAGCTGGCTGAACAGAGTCGTCCAGTATTACGTAACGGATCCGATCCGATCGATGGTCTCTTCCAGAACCGGTGGGCGCGTGAAATTCATGGTGCGGACACTGTGCTCCTTCAGTACCTGCATGTGTGGGCAAACCTACGCGCCGTCGTTCTCGATCCGCATGTGCCGGACCGATTAACATGGAAGTGGTCGCCTGATGGGAAGTACAGCGTGTCGTCGACCTACAGAGCTTTTTTTCGAAGGATCAACTGCGCTCCTTGGTGCCAAGGAATTAGGGAAGACTAAAGCTCCACCGAAGGTCAAGTTTTTTACGTGGTTGGTGCTTCACCGCAAGATCTGGACTGCAAATCGACGATTGCGGCATGGCCTACAGGATTCAGATGACTGCAACCTGTGCAGCCAGGCATCCGAGACGTGTGATCACTTGTTCGTGGGGTGTGTGACTACCAGGCAACTCTGGTATAGGTTGCTTCTACCTTTGGGGTTACATGACTTGACGCCGCTGACAGAGGAAAGCTTGGGAATTTGGTGGCTGAGACAGAGAGAACGGCTGAGTGCTGACAGCCGGCCACCGTTCGATACCCTGCTACTGCTCATCACCTGGACAATCTGGAAGGAGCGGAACAATAGGGTCTTCAACCGAATCACGTCCAACTTGGCGGCAATCGCACAGGAGGTGAGGCAGGGTACTCTTCGTTGGCTCACTTGATTAGCTTATGGTCGCAGAACCAGGTGGTCTAGTAATACGACTTTTGGTAATCCAGTAGCTAGGCTGCGGTTTGCTTTGGTGATGGTCTCTCGCCACCATCAGCTAACGGCTTTATTGTAAGGTCTATTGACCATTCCCGTCCTCTTAATGAAATTCGGGCATATATGCCTGCACGCGAAAAAAGTATGAAATTCTTACTACAGTTAATAATAAAACAATTAGTCCACCACTATAATTGGATCATAAAAACTGCAGTTATGAATGATTCCAATTAATTATAAAAATTAATTATAGAAAACCATAGATCTAAAGCTTTTGCTAAAAATAGAAAACTTTCTAAAAAAGAAAAGTTGCGGAAATTTTTTTACAAAAAAAGGAAAGTTGCATGTGTCTGAAAAGCGTTCGCTCAAAACCCATCTGAGTGAACGTTTGCTAATTAGCTGCCCCGTGTTGGACCCTATGTGTTGTTGTGTGAGTCACGTATGACAGTGCACGATTTTTTTGTTTGGAATGAAAATCTGATGGCTTATGTGGCACTATAATATTGGTAGTTTAGCTTGCATGAGGAGATAGACTATTACCCTAAATAAAGATAGTGGATGATAGGGTTCGCTGACGTGGATATCTAGATACATGTTAGTTGATAATGTGGCTCACTTTACTTCAATAGCTTGTATATTAAGTGAAAGCTATAACATACTACTACTCCCTCCATTTCAGATTATAAGACGTTTGGTTTCTCTAAATAAATTGTTTTTGCTACATATCTTAACATAATAATATACATAAAAAATAAATGTATTTAAAAAAAAGGCCAAAATGTCTTATAATTTGAATAGAGGGAGTATTATTCTAGTGAGGTTTACTTTGGTAAACTATCTATAAATCGAGATTTTGTGGTCTGTTAAGCACTGTTGTTTAGTGCTACTTCTTTGCTAAAGTATTTCTGTTTAGTTATTAGTTAACAAGTTGCTGGTCAACCCTTTTTTTTTTTTGAGCAGATGGTCCCAATTTTGTTGAGCCATAAAGAAAAATAAAAATTTGAGTCAATGGCAGGCCAGGCCTCAAGCCTCCAGCTGGAGCTGGGCTATATGAGAGAGGATAGGCCTGTTACGGCCTGCTGCTGTCTGTTGGGCTGGACTGGGCAGCGTGGAAACTGGGCCGGACTGGGCACGAGGCGGTGTTCCATCCAAGCGGACGAGAACCAGCTCTTCAAATCTTCAGTCACTCCCTGTATCCGCTACATACGCATCCTTCAATTAGCCATGATCCTGTCATATAAATAGAGGTGGATGGTCGTATCAGAACTTACAAGTTTAACCCTTCGAGATAGAGCAAGTCCCCAACAAAAAAAAACTCGAAATAATATTGGAAACATGAAATTCCCTGACGGTTTTAAATTTTTTAATCTTTGCACCACTTCGTCTCTTGCATTCCTAGGACTTAGTATAATCTAACTCACTTTTCACTCGTGTTAGTCTTAGACTTGTGTTGTCATCTAAATCACAAATACTATGGTTTCACAAAAAAAAATCACAAATACTATAAGATATATACCTTTTCTTGTCTCTTTCTTTGTGTCTTGAGCTTGTTTGTATCGTCACACTTTTCTTGGACAACAACCATATAATAGTAAAATTATATAAGATGTTTGTACACAACCACATAGGGATAAAATATTTTTCCCTTTCGTTTTCAGTAGTTATAAAAAAAGTGCTGACACTAATTCGGTTACACGTACAGTATGCATGATTGCAAGGGCCGCACATGATTGAGACATGCAGGTGAGATAGGTATAAATGGCGATGCTGACTTGGGGTGTTGGCGAGACTGATCTGACACTCATTCTTCGCCCGGAACAACCACCTCGCAAAGATTTATCAGGGTAAAGCATAGCAGGGATGTCCTAGGTTCTGCAAGACCATTTAGAACTCTAGTAAATCTTGTATAGAAAAATGTTGGACAACAATAGGTTGTAAGAGTTTGAGGGTAAAAAAAAGTGCAGTAGATTGAACCTTTTTTATTGATGAGATAGATGGATTTCTCAATTAGCCATGATCCTGTCATATAAATAGAGGTGGATGGTCGTATCAGAACTTACAAGTTTAACCCTTTGAGATAGAGCGAGTCCCCAACAAAAAAACTCGAAATAATATTGGACTATCGAAATCAGCTCAGACTAATGGAAACATGAAATTCCCTGACGGTTTTAAATTTTTTGATGGTTATCGAATAAACCGTCAGGGAAATAGAATTACCTTGACGGTTTCAGGAAACTGGTGAAATTTGTACAATTGTTCCAAATTTGATCTTCTTCAATTTAATTTGTTTTTCTGGTTCTTTTACTCTCTCGATTATATTTGGCTGTCAACACGTCCCTTTTAATTTGATCTGCAAACGGAGTATTGGCCATGGGCCCCTTGCTCACGGAGCTGGCTGAACAGAGTCGTCCAGTATTACGTAACGGATCCGATCCGATCGAGGGACACACGACACGACCAATGTTTGCTATCCAAAGTTCCAAACCAAACCGTACTCGGCCTAACCGGATGTGTCAAAAAAAAAAAGAAGCTGATAACGAAACCTAAGAGACCTAGTAATTCTTCTGGTCGCAATGGCTGCTGGCGGTCGCCGCCCGGCGGTAACTCTGCCGGCGGTGCTCATCCTCGTATGCGTGCTGGTGGCCACGGCGCCCGGGCTCCAAATGCTCCTTGACGAGGACCCAAGTACGTACCCCGACAGTAGGCCGAGGGAGTTCTGGTACCGGCCCGGAGAAGTGGTCGTCATCGATCTAGGCAACACCAACTCTTGCGTCGCCGGCTACACCGGCTCCGGCAAGACGACCGACGACGACACCATGTTCCAGTTCTGCATCCCCTCCTGGGTCGCCTTCACCGACAACGGCACTTCCCTCGTCGGCGAGGCCGCCAAGAACCACGCCGCCGCCAACCCCGAGGCCACCATCTTCGGTTTCAAACGCTTGCTCGGGCTAAGGTATATATCGTTCCACTAAAAACAATACATATATATTAGGTTATATATAATTGATTGATGGATTCATGATTAGTGTGTATCGTTATTCGATCTGTTAATAGGCGAAACCGCTGGTACGACGAGGACATCGTGCAGGGAGCCATCCAGCGCGTGCGGTACAAGATCGGTACAAGAGATTACGACACGGCGATCGTCCAAGTGATGGCCAGCGATGGTTCAGTCAAGCAGCTCGAGTTCAGCGAGGGTCGCGTCCATGGTAGTGGCTGAGCTCAAGAACAAGGCCGAGGAGTACCTCGGCCGCACGGTCGAGTACGCCGTCATGACCATCCCGCAGCATTTCGCCGCGGCACACAGCGGGGAGGCTGAGTACGCCGGCAAGATGGCCGGGCTGGACGTCGTCTGGACGGTCACAGAGCCGACCGCTGCTGCCGTCGCTCACGGCCTGCACACGAAGCTGCGCGAGCGCGGCACTGCGCTTGTCTTGCGTGTCGGCGGCGGCTCGTCCGACGCGAGCCTTGTGGTGCTGCTGGACGGCAGGTTTCAAGTCTTTGGGTATCGGATGGACAATTTCCTTGGAGGAGACGATTTTGACGACAGGGTCGTGGACTACTTCGCCAAGCGCATCAAGCTGAAGCACGGAGTGGATATCAGTCAGGACAGGATCGGTCTAGGCAAATTGAGGGCGGCATGTGAGAATGCCAAGAAGGCATTGAGCAGTCAAGATCATGTCCAGGTGATTGTTGAGTCCCTCGTTGATGGTGTCGATTTCTCGGAGCCGCTCTCACGGTCGGAGTTTGAGGAACTGAATGATGATCTGTTCCGCAAAGTCATGAACTTGGTGGAAACAGCCATGGTGAACAGAGGTGGTATAAAGTGGAGCAAGAGCAAGATCGGTGAGATTGTTATGGTCGGTGGGAGTGCCGTGATACCCAGGATTCAAAACCTCGTCAGGGATTACTTTGATGGAAGGGAGCCTAACATACGGAGGAAACCGGATGAAGCGATGGCTCTTGGAGCTGCACTTTACGTCCATTCTCTTTAGTGACTTCATTATATTTACAGTAGTAGAGGTTTTGTTGTTAGGTCTTCGAGGGATCTAGACACATAATGGTAGTGTGCATACATGGCTGGCATGGCCCTTTTGCAATATATCCTCTTCTCACTGCATCTTGCTCATTGGCAGAATATTGGATGATGGGGATCCTCTTTCCAGGATCATGGGGAAGACGATCAACATCATAAATTCCCTCTTCTGTCTCTTGTTCCTCATGTATTTCTTCGTCACTAGGATTTTTAGGTCTTGCTTCTTGATCTTCCATCTCCTGTGTCTCATGTATTTCTTCCTCACAAGGAATTTCAGGTCCTACTTGCTGATCATGAATAATTAGTTGATTTGGAGTGGAAGAAGACACCTTTTGTGCTTTCTGTTTCTGAGCATGAGCATTCCATAGAGATGCAAGATTGTTATTCCTCTTCATGCTACTTGATCCTTGATGTTCTGCAGTCTGCAATAATCGGTCAAATTAGAAGAGGGATTCCGCAAACTAGAACTCATTATTGATGGGAATATTCCGGTAAAAAAAAATGATTGATCAGTGATCGCAATAGAACAAGATTGAATTTTTACCCTTTGCAACTTGTCAGTTTGGCAGTTCCTGGGCATATTGGCGTAGCGTGTAGGATGGGCAGACGGCAGGAGGAAAGGTCGGAAATCGGAAGCAGGCAAGCAGCGCCTCAGCCAGCCGGCCGGCCGTCAGACAACGACCGAACGACGACGACGAGGGTTTCCGTCTTTGCAGCGGCGGCGGGCGGGGTTGAGGAAGGAGTTGTATCGCTGTGACGCGTCGTTTCGTATTCGGCAGATCGGCAAAGTGCTCATTATACGTCAATATGTTTGGAAATGGGCTGCTGTACCCCCATGCTACTACTGTAGATCCGCCCCTGTTGGACCCTATGTGTTGTTGTGTGAGTCACGGATGACAGTGCACGATTTTTTTTTGTTTGGAATGAAAATCTGATGGCTTATGTGGCATTATAATATTGGTAGTTTAGCTTGCATGAGGAGATAGACTATTACCATAAATAAAGATAGTGGATGATAGGGTTCGCTGACGTGGATATCTAGATACCTGTTAGTTGATAATGTGGCTCACTTTACTTCAATAGCTTGTATATTAAGTGAAAGCTATAACATACTACTACTCCCTCCATTTCAGATTATAAGACGTTTGGTTTCTCTAGATAAATTGCTTTTGCTATATATCTTGACATAATAATATACATAAAAAATAAATGTATTTAAAAAAAAGACAAAACATCTTATAATTTGAATAGAGGGAGTATTATTCTAGTGAGGTTTACTTTGGTAAACTATCTATAAATCGAGATTTTGTGGTCTGTTAAACACTGTTGTTTAGTGCTACTTCTTTGCTAAAGTATTTCTGTTTAGTTATTAGTTAACAAGTTGCTGGTCAACCCTTTTTTTTTTTGAGCAGATGGTCCCAATTTTGTTGAGCCATAAAGAAAAATAAAAATTTGAGTCAATGGCAGGCCAGGCCTCAAGCCTCCAGCTGGAGCTGGGCTATATGAGAGAGGATAGGCCTGTTACGGCCTGCTGCTGTCTGTTGGGCTGGACTGGGCAGCGTGGAAACTGGGCCCGCATCCTTAAACGTGCGACGCGTGGACACCGACGAATCAGACGCTCGCGAAAACGACGCGGCGCTGCATCTCCTGAGACTCGGCTCGGCTTGGTTTCACCAGCACGGGCTTTACCAGAACGTCGGCTTGTTTGCTGAGCCTGGCATTAATAGCCAGCCTCCTTTGCCTTCGGATGCAAGATATCGCCCTCAGGCTTCCGACCTCTTTCACACGAAGGAAGTGGGTTCCAAGGAAGTGATTAGATTGTTTCTTGCCAATCGCCGGTAGGCGCTCATCATCCACCTCCGCCGCACCACCAAGAAGGTGTCGCCGGGCGCCAGCAGCTCCGCCACGTCCGCTGTGCCGCTCCTGGCCGCCAGCGCGTGGTCGTCGTCCTCGCCTCCTCGGCGCCCCACTGCCCCAGCACGCGTCCGCGTCGCACGGTTCCACCTTCCCGATGGACGCCCACGCGGACGCCGCCGTGGCTCTACCCAGCAACACCAAATTCATCCCACTTCCCTCCATTGTTGAAGTTGATCGAGTTCTCAACTTATGATCTTTCTGTTGTCAGTTCTTTGAACCAGGTTTTTTTGTTTCTCACATTTCTTTGACATATTTTTGTTATGTAGATGATTTTTATGAGCTTCTGTGGTGTATGTGCACTGTGCAGTAGAAATTCCTAGATTTTGGGTCAGCATCATGGCTCTTTCATTACGCATGTATTAAACGCTTTGCTAAGCTGAAAATGTTACTGCATAGTCGGCAGGTAGAAATCAGGGCTTCATGGTATTGCAAGGAAAAAACAATAATTCTGCTACTATTTGTTTATTCATGGCATGCAATGGATTAGAATGGAGTGTATACAATGTATATCATAATTTTCAACTTCTCTTTATTATATCCAAATCTTGAATGTCGATTCGAGTTCAGCATGCCCCATGTAAACGTTCCATCAATGAGTTACCTTTTTTAGTCTTTTTTCTCCTACTTGGTTTCCACATTGTCCAATCTATACTAAAATGAAAGTTTGATATTGCTGGTTTGTTGACTTTAGTTAGATGTAAATTGTATTATTTTTATGCATATGTTGAGATGGCCTATATGTTGTACACATGTTTGTGTGTACAACAATATGGTCTTGCTAACTGATTTTCTCCCGTTTGCTTATGCTATCTTGTAGCCACTATGATCCTTGAGGGTGAAGTGAGCATAGCAAAGCGATTGGATTTTAATGTACACTCTGATGTTGAGTCAGTGGCCCCAGATATTCCTGCTCAAGAATGTACCACACCACATAAGTCCTTTAGCATCCCATTATGTGTAAGTTTCATGCAACCATTACTTAAGACAGGTCTGCTATTGTCACGTGTTGTTTCTGACATATATCGCATACTTTGTAGGGTGGTCCTTGCGCAGCCATCTCCATGGACAACGTAGCCGGCATGACTGGAGGAGGCCAGGAAGGTGCTAGTCCTTGCGCCGTCGACGCAGCCGGCATGACAGGAGAAGGAGGCCAGGAAGGTGGTCCTTGCACCGCCGTCCCCTTGGACGATGGAGCCGGCATGATAGGAGAAGGATGCCAGGAAGAGAATTTGTCGCCATCCCAAGACAATTCATCGCCCATGGTTTCTCCCTCTATCCGTGGAGTCAAGGGAGAGCAAGTAACACATGTATGGTCATCATTTGGTCTTTGATCTTCCTCTTCTATCTTTCATGTAGTTTCATCATGTATAAATGTGTGCATACTGTACTGTACAGAACACTATTGTTGCTATCGACGATAACACTCGTGCTAATGGGAACGCTCTCCATCATCTAGTAGCTGAAGAAGTGATAGACGGAGTACCAAATAAGGTAACAGTCTTTTTTCCTCTAACTAAATAGCTAGGGCGAAGACAATTATAAATAACTACATTGTGGCGATATAGCTTTAATTCTGATTCGATTGCACAACAGGTGGTTGATAAAGTTGGAATAATTCCTGAAGTTAGTATGACTTTTGAATCAGAGGTCAAAGCTTATGAGATGTATAATGCCTATGCTGGTAATGTTGGGTTCAGTATAAGAGCCAGACAAGGCATCGAGGAGATGGTAGTATATGTCAAAAGTATATTGTTTGTAGTTGCCAAGGACATGGAGAAACTCAGACATCAAAGGATAGTACAAGGACAGGTTGTGATGCACGTGTTCAGTTTAGTGTCAGCAGAGAGGGGACTTGGACAGTGCAAAAGGTTGTACTTGATCACAATCATTATCTTGCTAGTCCAAATAAATCGCATAAGCTGAGATCCCAACGACGTGTTGTAGAAGCGGACAGGATGTTGATTAACCAGATACGACAAGCTGGAATGAAGCCAACACAGGTATATGAGTTTATGAAGGAGTTTTATGGAGGATCTGACAAAGTTCCATTCTCAAAGATGTACTGCAAAAATAAAATTGGTCATGAGCGTAGGAAGTACTTAGAATCAAATGATGCTCAAACAGTTTTAGAATACTTGAAGAATAAGCAGATAGAAGATCCTACATTCTTTTATGCCATTCAAATAGATGAGGACGATGGTCGGATGGCTAATTTCTTTTGGGTAGATGGTCAGTCTATCATGGATTATGCATGCTTTGGTGACGGTGTGTCATTTGACACCACTTTTCAAACTAATAAGCTTGAAATGCCATTTGCACCATTCGTTGGAACCAACCATCATAAGCAAACAATAATTTTTGGTGCTGCTTTGGTATTTAATGAGACCATTGAATCATTTGTTTGGCTCTTTGAAACCTTTCTAACAGCAATGTCAGGAAAGCATCCAAGTACAATTTTCACCGATCAAGACGCAACCATGGCAGGAGCAATTGCCTACGTATTTAGGAATACAAGCCATCATCTCTGTTTGTGGCACATCTATCTTAACGCCACTAAACATCTCGGGCATGTAATTCAGAAGCACCCTGATAAGTTTCTACCTAATTTTAAGAGATGTGTGTATGAAGATAGATCTGAAGATATGTTCATCCAGAAGTGGCATGAATTGTCGAGTAAGTATGACCTTGAGAAGAACCAATGGATGGCAAACCTATATGATTTGAGAAAAAGGTGGGCTATTGTCTACCGTGATTCATTTACAGCTAATATGGCCTCGACTCAAAGGAGTGAAGGCATGAACAATGTATTCAAGAAAAGATTCCGTAGGAGACTTGGACTTTTAGAGCTTCTTGTAGAATGTGAGAAGGTTTTTGCTAGCCTTCATGAAAATGAGTTAGACGCGGAATTTAACTCGCGTCGAAAAACCCCGATTACTTATAGCCCAAATTTGCCTTTGTTGAAGACTGCAGCTGAATCATATACAAGGAGGATGTATTCAGAGTTTGAAGAAGAATTTAAACTGCATTTCTCATTCTCTTGTAAATTGTTGCAAACAAATGGGTCGGTTTTGACATATATGGTTATGCATATGCATTCTGTTCATGGAGCAACTGTCATCTTCAACGCTGCAGATATGGACATTACGTGTTCCTGCAGAAAGTTTGAGTCCATAGGTATGTACAGACACTTTAAATTACAATACAGTTTGTTATAAATCAAGATTGAAAACAGAATCATTATCATGTAGGTATACTATGCAAGCATGCCTTCAAAGTCTTCAGTGGATGTTTTCAACTTGCCGTCCAAATATGTACTAAACAGATGGACAAAATATGGGAAAAGAGGATTTTATATTGAGAAACAAGGAGCGGAAAAGAAAAATATGAAAACACATGCTGCACGCATCTCACGAAAGGCGACATCCCTTGCACTGAAGTGCTCAGTGTCAAAACAACTTCTTGTTCACTTGGAGAAAGCCGTCGATAATTTAGTTTTGGAAGTGGATAACTCTCTAAGCAAGGAGCCAGAAAAAACAGATGAGGTTCCTTTAGTATCGACTAACTGTGACACAAACACATTGAAAGGATCAATATCATTTAGAGTTCCTCGGGTCGTAAAAAGTGCAAAGACTAAACGGCTCCAAAGCGCAGTTGAAAAGAACACAAAGAAGAAGAAGAAGAGAAGTGCAAAGAAAAAAGGTGTTTCTCCTACCCATTGCTGTCAGCTCCTTCTGTTTCTGTCATGGCTGCTTTTGTACTGATTTTTTCAATTTCATTATATATATTACACCTAGGTGCATTTTCTATATTGAATGCACCTAGGCCAAAACTGACCGACGCGCAGCACCTGGTCCGGCCCGCACGCTCCCGAGCCGGCCTCGCGCGCACCACCTGGTCCGGCCCACCCTCCCGCAAACCGCCTCCACTTCCTCTCTTCAGTTGCCGCTGCTCTCTTCCTCGCGAGCAACCGCCGTATTCGGTTGCCGTCGCGCGCGCTGCGCCGCCGTGATTCACGCGCTCCGCCGAGAAAACCGCCCCCACTCCCTCTTCATTTGCCGCTGCTCCCCCACCCCACTCCCCCTCCATTTGCCGCTGCGCCGCGGCGTTTTCCACGCTCGTTGCGCTTCGGCTCCGCCTACAGAACCGCATTGCCCCACCCTTTTTCCGCCGCCAGTTGCCGCTGCGCCGCGGTTCTGGTCCGCTCAGATTCGGGGCGGCGCACTCGGATTTGGTCGCCTGTGGAGCAAGCTGCACTACAACAATGCAATCGCCGGATTTCCTGACCTAGGGGTTCGAGCGTCGCCGTGTTGAGGCGCTCCCATCGTTTCATCCGATCCGCGGCCTCGTGTAAGTCATCTCCCATTCAAAACCCTACTGAAATCTATTTTGTAGCCTCGATTGGATGCGGACTTGTGTAACTATATTTTTGCGATGACTTGTGTAACTAGCTTATTATCTTAGTTGTAACTGGTAGGGTGTTCTAGTTGTATTTGGTTGACATTTCATCTGAAAATCAACTGATTTTGTAACTGTTGCTGCAACCGACTTAATTTTGAAGGTGCATCTCTAGTGTTTTATTGGTTGCAATTGGTTAACAATGCCGGTTCGTTCATTCTCGGGTCTATATGTAGAGGATGCTGTTCAATTTTTGTTTGCTTTTGAGCTATGGCTCAGGGGCTCAATGATACCATTTTTTGGTGGTGTGTGTATATATGCATGAATTGGGACTTTTGTTCGGATTACCTTACAAGTGTTTGGTTTACATGGATCTTACAAGTTCTGCGTTGTTAACCCTGCTTGGTTGTGCCCCCTAGGGGCCAGCAGATAATTCTCAGCCTTAATTATCTATCCTTAAAGTTATTTCTAAATTTAGCATTTCATTCAAATGATATGCTAAATTACTAAACCTCAGTCATAGTGTTCTGTCCTGATAGTTAATGCTTATTTAGTGTTTCGTTTCAAACTTTATAATACAGTGCACAAGTGCTAACTTTGTTTCAATCATACATCCATGTCTGTTGTCCATTACTTGATCCAGATTTGTATACCATTTCATTAGTGAAACTGTCTACTGCTAAATAAGTCAAACAAGTGAATAACTGGCTACATATCCTTTTGTTGCAATTGGCTATTTTATGCTTGTTGCTATTGGAGGATCCGGTCAATTACAATTGTTCCATTTTTTTTGTAACTATATTTTTTTGTGATGACTTGTGTATCTAGCTTATTATCTTAGTTGTAACTGGTAGGGTGTTTAGTTGTAATTGGTTGACAATTCATCTGAAACCCAAGTGAATTGTAACTGTTGCTGCAACTGACTTAATCTGAAGGTGCATCTCTAGTGCTATAAAGTGAATTGTAACTGTTGCTGCAACTGACTTAATCTGAAGGTGCATCTCTAGTGCTATATTGGTTGACAATGCAATTTTTGTTATTCTTTTTTTTTTGTCAACTGGTTTTGCCATTACTGTAATATGTATTTTGATGTGTATCATCTTTTAGGTTGTTGTATTCTGATATGTATGTTTTTTTCAATGGCAGTGGTTATAATGAATACGGAAGGGAATGTATCAGGTGCTCAGGGCAGTGACCCCCCCCCCCCCCCCGGCGTTCCCCCCGTTTTGCTGTGCAGGAGTAGAAAAAAGCTGAAAGTATACAAGTCGAAGAACGACAGGAAGAAGAGATTAAGGCTCCCCAGTCCCCCCCCCCGACCTGACGTTGATAGTGAAGTACATGAAGGACAGGAAAGTGAACAATGTGCCCAAGATCCAGATTTTGATCCTGGCGCTGATGGTGATGCAGGGAGTGAACAACAGGGAGAGCATGATGCCGAGGTTGGCGGCGATGGTGACACTGGCGCTGATGGTGATGTAGTGAATGTAGTCAATAAGAAGAGGCCCCGCAAGCAGCCTCCCTGCAATTCGGTGCTCTCCTTCAAAATTTCAAGAACTTCTTAAAGCTCTCCCTGGCGACCTCAAAGATAAAGTAAAGGCAAGGGGTTTTGGTGGACTATTGGGATTCGAACCAAGCTTTCTGGATAGGAAATTGCTCACCTGGCTTATGTTGAGGCTCAACCCAGAAACGATAAAATTAGAGCTTGGTGGTGGTAAAGAGATTGCAATTACTGAGCACACTATTTGGTGTGTGTTCCAGTTACCAAAAAGTTGGTGGTGATCCACCTGTTATGTCTGATGCTGAAGCTCGTTTTAGGCAGAACGAGTTGGGACAACAAATCTGTCCCAGTACATACAAAAGGCTAGGTATTAGGATTTCGGATATTGTGGATGGACTGAATAGCAAGACGCTTACGGGGGATTTGGGTCTCAGGGCATTCTTTATGGCTGCATTCGAGTCTCTACTTTTCTCTAACACCGATAGTTGCATCAGGCTTGAGGATGTGATATATACTGAGGATTTGGACAATATTGGCAAGATTAATTAGTGCAAAGCAGTAGTGGGCAACCTTAGCAAAGCTGCACGTTTGTATAGAAAGGATTTCGCGACGAAGGGCGTCCATGCACCTCTCACAGGCTGTGGTATCTTTCTGATGGTAAGTGTTTTTTGTGTTTCTCCCACAGCTGATTATCGATCTTTTTTATCTAGCATCCTTTGTATTTTTTACTAGTATTTTCTGTAGTAGTTTTTGTTGCATTTATTGGCTTGTTACACTAGTAGTATTTTCTGGCTGTGTAGTAGTTTCTCCAAACACACAATTTGTTCATGGCAAGAGTTGCAACTAGGTCATGGCACCAGTAGCAACTGTGTTGTAGTTTTTTCTTGCAATTGGGTCATGTCTCCAGTAGTAATTGGTCTCCTATTGTTTTAATTTTGTTTTTTTATACATGCAGATGCTATATGTCGATCACTTGCAGCATGGGCTACAGTTAGACTCATTCGCTCTGCCCCGATGTGCTATATTGGACAGTAAAACTATCGATAGAATTTCAATGTTGGATGGCAGGGGAGATGTCCCAGACGATGCTATTGAGTATGGCAACCTCAGGGTAAGCTGCTGATAATCAGTTCTTTCTTTTTTTTGATTTTTTCTTTTGCATGTTGTTTTTTTATCCAGTATGTGATTTTACGTTTCTGATAACCAGTTTCAATTTTTTTTTGTTTTTAAAAAAACCTGCAGTTGAGAAGTATTGCCGCCACATGTTATACCTCCCCCCCCCCGCTTTTGTTCCAGCTGCTGCTGCTGCTCCTTGCCCTGCTACTGTTCCTGAGGGAGCTTCTTATGCTGCTGGTACTTCAGCTGACGTGGCTGGCACACATCATGGCCCTGGTGGGCATGCTGCCATGGAGCTTCAGCCTCCTGTTCTACACCAATATCCGAGCTTTAGTTCTGCTTTTGGCCAGAGCATTGCTCATGTAGTTGGAAGAAGTAGGAAGTCAGAGGCGCATAAGATATTGAAGGCTTTTGATGACAGTATGACCTAGGCCCAGACCTACGCGACCAAGGCTGCTAAGTACATTACTATGGCCAACGATCTGATGGCAAAAAGTCACCATGAGTGCTTCAGTGCTATTCAGAAGCTGCTTGCAGACGCCCAGGCTGATAGGGAAGCTACTAACGAGCGTAGGAGGGGAAAGAGGAGGAAAAAGAATAAACCTGCAGCATCAGGTACTTTGTCGCAGTTTTTAACGTATTCACATTGCAATTACTAATATATATGCATTGAAATTGGGTGTCTCATACAAGTTTGAATTTTTATCATCAGTTTGTTTGCTAGACTAACAAATGTTTTATGTTTGGTGTCTCTTTTTTTGGTATGCAACAGCAGGTAAATCAGCTGTTGATCAAGATCAACGCAATGCAGCAGGTGACGAAGAAGATGCTTTACAAGAAGAAACTGTTGGAGGAAATTCTGGAGGACATATTCCAACTTTTCAACCACCACCAGGTACTTTTTTGTTGCATTTTGTCTTTCTTTCATGTTGCAATTACCATCATTATCTGTGTTGCAATTGGGCAGGGGCCCAACAAGCTTACAGTGTTATCCTGGTTTTTTTTCCCTTCAGACTTAAAAATGTTATTTTGGGTGTCTATTTTTTTGGTATGCAGGAGGAGAAACTAGTGGAGACGGATTTGCCCAAGATGATGTTCATGAAGAAGAATTTGATGGAGATGGATTTGGCCAAGGACATGATTCAGAAGGAGATATTGGCCAAGGATTTGAAGGCCGAGACAGAGATGGACAAGAAGATGCTGAAGAAGAATCTGGTGCAGGAGGAGAGCGGCAAAAAGATGTTGGAGAAGGTGGAAATCTTGGAGGGAATCCTCGAATACTTTTGTTGGAATGGAGGAAATCACCAGGTACTTTTTTGTTGCAATTTTTTTGTTATTCTTTTCATATTTTTTGTAATCACCACGGTATATGTATTGCAATGGGGTAGGGTCCTACAACCTTAATTATTTCAGCTTATATTTTCCTTTTTTCAAAGTTACAGATCCTCAATCTCAAATTCGACAACCAGCTAACAGTGAGTCAAGTAGCGGCAATGTTGATGCCCAGTCATCTCAGATCAGCCCCCATCCACGCCGCCAACACCTAGTAGCAATGTTGATGCCCAGGAGAAAGGCAGATCAAGTAATTCTTTTCCATGGATCCCCTCTCTTTTTTGCTGTATTCATTATGACTTTTCTTTTTTTTCCGTTTGCCATCCTAATTTTTATATACTTTTCTTTTCATCTACCCTAGCACCGCCTCCATTGCGTGGTCCTTCACAGGGGTTGGAGTCCATAATAAACCAGCTACAAACATCCATGCTTGTTGACCCCTCCACTGACCAGGTGACATGATGATCATTTCATACTATAGTAATTCATGTAGCATTAATATTGTAATTGGATTGACTTATTGGTTGCAATTTGTATTCTACAGAACATAACCAGCGAGATTGGAGATGCATCCAGGCAACCACAGCCTGCCAATCTTGAAGATGAGACACGGAGAAAGGAGGCATCTGATCACATGGAGGATCCATTGACGACCTCAAGTATTCGCCGCGAAGTTAGCACATCTGCTGTAAGCTATTTATGACACAAACACACACACAATTATATTTTTATGCAGGCAGCCTTTTTTTGTGTCTGTTTGCATATATATAGCTTTTTTTAATAGGTTGCAGCTCACTGTAATTTTCCATTTTTTTTCCAAGCCTCTGGTGCTGGTCGTAAGAAAATGAAAGCTGTTCGAAGGGCACCTGCCAGGAACAAGAGGTCTACGGCTCGTCTTAGGAAAGAGCAGCAAGCGCGCCATGATGAACATGAGAAATGGATGTGTCAGATGCGCGATCAAGCTAATGAAGAGATTGCTAAGTTGAAGAGCAGTGTCGTTGGTGAGGCAGGGCCCAGCGCAGCTGCATCTGATGCATCTTTTCCAGATGAACCAATCGATGACATTAAGTGCTTAACCCCACCTGTCCGGTTGTCTCAAGAGGAACGTGAACAAGGATCACAAGACTTCAATCAGTTCCAAAAGATGATCTTCAAACATGTGGGAGAGCGGTTGAAGAAGAAGCCAAGGAAGTACATATCTCCTTTCCTAATCCCCAACAGCTGCCCAAAAGTACCATTGGCAAAGGCTCTAGCTCTGAGGATCAAGATCGCGTCTGATGAGAAGCTAAGAGAGTAATCACCCTCACATCATTGTTGCAAACAACATACATCAGTGTTGCAATTAGCTTTCTATCTTCTGATTTTTTTATTTTTCTGGTAACATATTCTGTTTTTCTGCCAACTACACAGGATGGCTCTGATTGATTTCAGCATCTTTTGCTCTTTTGATGGCAATGATCTACTTACCAGTTTTGCGGATGACAAAGATGGTGACTCTTCTGTTCTAGATTTCACTGTTCATTGTCTCCGTTATGATGATATTGTCCACAAGGAAAATTCAATCGGATATAGGTTGTTCCTCACCACCGGCTTCTATGTGAGTTTTTACTGAACCCCCATACACACTTTTTCTGTTTTGCACATTAGCTGCTGTTTTAATCTTCGCATATTTTTGTTTTCTCCAGCACCTGGTAAATGGCGTTAAGAGCGTCTACACAGATGATGGAAAAACTGAGACTGATGAATTCACTGTATTAAGACAGCACCTTGAGAATGAAGTCGAGCATTATCCTGATTTAACCAAAGCAAAGCTGGTTAGTATCTAATTTTATTTTGATTGGTTTTGCTTTTTCTCTCTCTTTTTTTAAATGTTTTTGGAACTGACCCAAAAACTAGATGCATCATACTCATCTGATGTGTAATTAACCAGCAAAGTAGTTCCACTGCAAATGTTAATTAACCAGGTTGCAATTGTGTCACATCCCATGTTGCAAATGGTGTACAGTATGTGTAGACAGCAACTATTTTTTTGTGTTTACTCAACTGATGCATGATACTACAACATATGCATGCAGATATTTATTCCAGTATTTGTTCGGAAGCATTATTTTGTTTACCGCATCAATCAAATTCACAATTGGATCGATATCCTGGACTCAATTGACTATTATTGGGCGGACACTAGCCCTGCATCACGCCACGAGCCCATTTTTTAGAAGATCCCCATCATAAGTGTTGTATTCCAGAAGGTCAGCAAGAAAAAATTCCCTCAAATTGAGAAATGGAGCAGGCCATTCGTTGAGGTCCCAAAACAAGGCGGGCCCAGTGATTGCATGTTTTTCCTTTGGAAATATATGGAATTTTGGGATGGCGAGAAGCTGAACACTGACATCAATCCAGTGAGCATTTCCTTCTTTTTTTTGCCCCCACATTTTCTTTGTGTTCAAATGTATATATGATCTGCATGTTCTACTATCATTTTCAGCAGTCTGAAATGTTTTTTTTTCTTTCTTCTTCACTGTGTTTTTAGTTCAAGGGCATGATATACAGGCTAGAGCTCATGCACTACTTGGTGTTTCATCCACTGAACTAGGCTGACCTACCCGACGAACTGGATGTTTATAGGATTGGTGGAAGGAAGATACTTTGGGATGATGAGCAATGATGAACTTTTCACGACATGTTGTGTTTTTTTGTTTCGTGTGTCATTGATGTTTATCAACATCACAGACATTGTGTGTGTTTGTCAGTACGATGATATCTGTGTATGTTTACACTGTATGAAAACTATGTGTCATAACTTTTGCAACTCCTCGAGCACTCGTGTTGTAACTGGTTTAAAGACTTATTGTAAATTGCAACTCCTCCCTGGTGACATCTAAACGATGCAGCAAATTTGTTATTAATAACAAGGTTTGCATATGTGTCATAACTTGCAATGCTTTTTGTGCATATGTTGTACATAATCGTTATATTTCTTCTTATTTATTTAAGCTGTACTATACCGTGTCCCATCGTTTTGCTTACGAATGCATACAACTCGATCAATTAACTAGAAAACTCAGTGGAGGCTAGAATTGGTTCTCATACTAAGATAATTAATCAGGTTGCAATTAACCATGTTGCAATTTGTAACAAAACCAGGTTGCAACTGTGTCACATATCATGTTGCAAATGGTAATTAACTACATTTGCAACTGCGTCACACCCATGTTGCAAATGGTGTACAATAGGTGTAGAGAGCAACTATTTTTTGCTAGCATTCTCATTATTTGATGTTTGTCCAGAAACAACAACTAGCAAGTATTCAAAAACAAAACAAGCATGTGTTTCAAAGATGTAATCATATAGTTTTTAATTTATACACATGTAACCTATAATTTGTAGAGGTTATAATCTACACATGCCACACTATGTGTTTTTACAACAAAAAAACACAAAGGACTTTTTTGTTTTTTTTTTGGTCCAGCACTTTTTACTCGTTGCAGTTCACACGCAGAGCTCTCCCCCCACGGCCTCTGGTTGCTAAACCTCTTCCTCTTCCAGGGCCTCTGTGCGCAGAGCTGCTTGGTTGTGTTTTAGCAACTTCAGCAACATCTACATCACTTTCTTCATGCAGATCCCTCACTATCTTTGGCCGTCCTCTTTTCCTTGGAGGCCCAACATTTGCTTTAGCACTCTTTTCTTGGAGACGCATTTCTGCTGCCTTGCTTCGATCCGGGTTTATCGGACATGTCGTGATGTAATGTGAACCCTGGACCCCACACCCGTTGCATTCCTTGTTACCATAGTTTTCTTTGTCATATGTGCTGAACGGGTTACCATCACGTGGAGGCTCAACTTCATTTTTCCTTTTCTTCCCTCTACCTTTTGTGCATGCTATAGGGGGCTCAATCAGCAACAATCCATCACACAGCAGCGCTGATGATGGCTGCAATCCAGCGTTACCATTATCAGGTTGTGTTGTTGTCACCACTGGTCCAGTTGCCGACGGCCCACTGCCAGGCGACCCATTAGCTGTGGTGTCATCAGTAGCAGGGTGTGCTGTTGTTGTCACCGATTCAGTTGCTGACGGCCCACTGCCTGGCGACCCATTCTCCATGCTTCTTGGAAACATTTCAATTCCTGGGATGATCTTGTCCAGCTGCCTATTTGTCTCTTGACAAGCATGATCTAACCTACTTCCTGCCCTTCCGAGCTTCATCAACTTAGTAGCAAGTTGGACATCCGAGTCTGTTCCTGGCTTGCTGCTGGACCAATTCGCACGCCGTCATGCCTATCCCACGGAACTTCTTGCCTCGCACTACGAGTGTACCTTTTCCGGATGTACTTCTCTGGGATTTTCTTGACCTGCAGGTGGGTGAAGGCTCTTATAATATGCATGCAGAATAGCCCTGCAATTTTTTTAAAAAACAACATATGCATATGTCAGAAGTTGCAATCATTTGTATGATACATGTTGCAACTGTGTGCCCACGAAGTTGCAATTGGAGCTTTTAACAAATATTTTTTCAGATCCGCGCATACCTGTGTGTTCCCATTGTTTGCATTCGCATCTATATTCACCATTGTCCTTATCAGCAACCACCCTGAATTCATGTTGTGCCCAGCAGAAGCTCCCTCCCCCTTGTTCATGCTTCACCAACCACCCATTACTCATCTGTGGGTCTGGATCAGGGCGAATGACAAATGATGTGCTGTTATTGTACTGCTTTTTGTACTCCTGGTATATACAGATCTAGTGTACACTCTGCATATAGCTGCTCATCAAATTTTGCTTTGCAAGCCCGCACCACCTCAGCCTGCATTTAGCAATCTTTTTTTAGTATGTTTGTCTATTTTTTGCAATTAGAATATGGACTGTGTTGTAACTGGGGGAACAGTAATCATTGCAAATGCCATGTATTTTTTTTTTGGGTTTTCTTTTTACCTGTGCATAATGTGTCTCTCCTGCGTCCATGTGGTCAGCGTGATGGAGTGAGTCTAGCATCCTTCTAGCGAACATGTGCAGGCTAGTGCTCTCACTAACATAGCCATCTTTGAGCACCCTGTTCTGGCTCTCCGATCGTTGCATCGACGTCATCCTACCACAATACATCCCCTTGAAATAAGCAGCTATCCACCTCTCCCTCTTATCCCATAGGGCTCTAATGGTAGGATTATCAGCAATGCCACACTCATCAACTAGCTTCTCCCATTCAACCTCAAATTGCGTCGGGCCCAACGGATAGTTTATCAACGATTCAAGCCTTTCCTTCAAGTTTTTATCCTTGTGCTCGGTGTACAGCTGGTCCAACTCAAACTCCCAAGGCCTTATTATGTGCCAGCGATAGTTTCTGTGTTGAGACTTGAGAAACACCAACTCAATCGCAACTTTCATTGCTGGATCTTCGTCTGATAAAAGACAGAAAACAGGGGGGAAACAGGATCAGCAACACACACAGCGGCATTTTGCTGTAGCAACTATACAATTTTTTAAAGGTTGCAATCAGTGTTTTTTTTAGAAAAGAAGATAAGGCTCACCCGTCAGGATAACATGAGGTTCCTGTCCGCCCATGCAACTCTTGAACGTCTCAAACAACCATTTGAATGATCCAATCGATTCATCACCAGTCAGAGCTTGTCCGAAGGTCACGTTCTTGAGGTTATTGTTGGCTCCAACAAACATCGCCAGCGGCATCTTCTTGCTGTTGGTTTTATGTGTCGTATCAAAGGTGATGGCGTCTCCAAAATCTCTGTATTCAGCTCTCTGGCTTGCATGACTCCAGAATATGTTCCTGATCACTCCAGTCTTTGGATCTGCATCCACATCCCAGTAGAAATATTTGTTGTTCTCCTTGCATTCTCTGAAGAACTGCAGAAGCTTGTTAAGATCATCTTCTCTTTCCTCCTTAGCCTTTGCTGCCTTCCTGTGATCATTTAAAAAATATAGGGCAGTTTTTGTTAGAAAAAGTTCAGTCACATGTTTTTTTGCAATTCGGATATGTGACATCTTTTTGCAATTCAGATATGTGACATGTTGCAATTCAGTGAAAAAAAAATTCAGCACGTACATATTCTTTATGTCCTTCTCTGTAAAACCCCACATATGGCGACCATCATACAGATCTGCCATCACATTCAATGTTGCCTGATGTGGAACTCCGTTCCTTGTCATTATGGCAACCATCATACAGATCCGCCATCACATTCAATGCTCGATGAAGGGAGCAGAGCACAAGGTCCTTCGGCTTCGCAAGGCTCTCTACGAGCTGCGTCAAGCTCCAAGGGCGTGGAACGCCAAACTCAACGCCACCATGGCAGAGCTTGGGTTCACACGCTGTGCCACGGAGCACGCCTTGTACACGCGACGACGGGGGGAGGAGCTCATCGTCGGCGTGTACGTCGACGACCTGATCGTCACGGGGGCATGGGCGCGGGACATCAATGCATTCAAGGAGGAAATGGCGGCCCGGTTCAAAATGAGCGACCTGGGCGGGCTCTCCTACTACCTCGGCATCGAGGTGAAGCAGGGGAAGATGGCAGTGACGCTGGGGCAGCGCGCTGAAGCTGCTCGAGCAGGGCAGAATGGCAGACTGCAAGCCGATGGCGACGCCAATGGAGGAGCGGATCAAGCTATCCAAGGATAGCACGGCGCCGAAGGTGGATGCGACGCTCTACCGGAGCATCGTCGGCGAATTGAGGTGGCTCACGCATACTCGGCCGGACATCGCGCTCGCGGTCGGATATGTGAGTCGTTTCATGGAGGATCCAGGGGAGGACCATTGGACGGCGGTGAAGCGGCTGTTGCGCTATATCAAGGGCTCCATCGATCAGGCGCTAGTCTTCCCCAAGAACGGCAGGCTGCAGCTGACGGCGTTCAGCGAGGCGCCGCCCAAGGCCAAAGAAGGTGAGCTAGGGCTCATGGCTTACAGTGATGCAGACATGGCTGGCGATGTTCATGGGAGGTGGAGCACCTCGGGTGTGTTCGTCTTCCTCGGCTCGGTGCCAATCACCCGGCAGTCGTTGAAGCAGAAGATGGTGGCGCTATCGACCTGCGAGGCGGAGTACGTCATAGCGGCCACTGCGGTGTGCCAAGTTGTGTGGCTGCGCTGGTTGTTGGGTGAGTTCACCGGCGTTGAGGCTCGCCCACCAGCACTGATGGTGGACAACGAACCAGCCATCGCACTGGCGAAGAACCCCGTCCTCCACAATAGGAGCAAGCACATTGACGTGAAGTTCCATTTCCTCAGGGATTGCGTCGATGGAGGATAGCTTGTCATCGAGTTCGTCGAGACCGGCCGGTAGCTCGCTGACATCCTCACCAAGTCACTTGGGCGCCTCAGATTCTTGGAGATGAGGAGCATGATTGGCATGGTGGAAATCAAAGGTGGACAGCAGGATTAGGGAAAGAATTGTTAGATATAATCTGCTAGTCCCTTGTTTCTCTCCCCCTGCAGTAGCCGAAAGGATGGTGTTGGTCAGCCCTGTGCTGTCCATCCTTGGCACTGTGGCTTGTATGGCATTAGGCCACTCCATAGTTGGTAGATGTAGAGGTACATCAGCTAGTAGTGGGCTGATCTAAGCATGTACTAGGAGTTGGTAGGGCTGTACTCAGCCATGTCCTGTGTACCTTATAGTTGGTACAAGACTTGTATATATTGGTATGCAATGCAATAGAGAAAATGCAGTTCTTGACACAACATTCAGAGTGTTTCAGGTTTCAGCCAACGCTGAAACCGTGTGCTGAGTGTGTGTGTGTCCTGAAGAGCTCAAAGCTCTTCTTCTACCTTGGTTCAGGGGAAGAGGGAGACTCGTTGCCTTTTTCCATTCACGAGATGATCTACTGCTTAGGGTGTCCCAAGGGGGTAGTGACGTCGCTGGCTGTGAGTCCGACGTGGAAGCCAAAGAGGTGGAAAGAGAAAACTCACCGGTACCGAGTAAGTCGCCGATCGATTATTCGATTTCACATCGTTCGATGAAAACAGAGATGAATAGGTGGGATCCAATAGGAGAGAACGATTACAGATCAATACTAATTTATTTCTCGTTCATCCACATTAGCCAGCGATTTCGCTGGGTCCGTTGCGGACGCCCTTATATTTTTCTGCCATATCGTACGGTGACTCGGTGAGTGCAAGTTTCCTTTTGCCACCTTACTGATAATCACTAGATGTTCTGCCGCAGCCCATTTTCTTCTCAGCAGATTAATTGTGCGGTGCCTTCTACCAATCTACCTTGTGTTAAATAGGGCTGTGAACGAAGTGGTTCAGTTATTGGTGTTTGCGTCGTTTCTCCGCCGATCTTTGCACCACTTCGTCTCTTGCATTCCTAGGACTTAGTATAATCTAACTCACTTTACACTCGTGTTAGTCTTAGACTTGTGTTGTCATCTAAATCACAAATACTATGGTTTCACAAAAAAAATCACAAATACTATAAGATATATACCTTTTCTTGCCTCTTTCTTTGTGTCTTGAGCTTGTTTGTATCGTCGCACTTTTCTTGGACAACAACCATATAATAGTAAAATTATATAAGATGTTTGTACACAACCACATAGGGATAAAATAATTTTCCCTTTCGTTTTCAGTAGTTATAAAAAAGTGATGACACTAATTCGGTTACACGTACAGTATGCATGATTGCAAGGGCCGCACACGATTGAGACATGCAGGTGAGATAGGTATAAATGGCGATGCTGACTTGGGGTGTTGGCGAGACTGATCTGACACTCATTCTTCGCCCGGAACAACCACCTCGCAAAGATTTATCAGGGTAAAGCATAGTAGGGATGTCCTAGGTTCTGCAAGACCATTTAGAACTCTAGTAAATCTTGTATAGAAAAATGTTGGCCAACAATAGGTTGTAAGAGTTTGAGGGTAAAAAAAAGTGTAGTAGATTGAACCTTTTTTATTGATGAGATAGATGGATTTCTCAATTAGTCATGATCCTGTCATATAAATAGAGGTGGATGGTCGTTTCAGAACTTACAAGTTTAACCCTTCGAGATAGAGCGAGTCCCCAACAAAAAAACTCAAAATAATATTGGACTATCGAAATCAGCTCACACTCACGGAAACATGAAATTCCCTGACGGTTTTAAATTTTTTTGACGGTTATTGAATAAACCGTCTGGGAAATAGAATTACCTTGAAACTGGTGAAATTTGTACAATTGTTCCAAATTTGATCTTCTTCAATTTAATTTGTTTTCTGGTTCTTTTACTCTCGATTATATTTGGCTGTCAACACGTCCCTCTTAATTTGATCTGCAAACGGAGTATTGGCCATGGGCCCCTTGCTCACGGAGCTGGCTGAATAGAGTCGTCCAGTATTACGTAACGGATCCGATCCGATCGAGGGACACACGACACGACCAATGTTTGCTATCCAAAGTTCCAAACCAAACCGTACTCGGCCTAACCGGATGTGTCAAAAAAAAGAAGCTGATAACGAAACCTAAGAGACCTAGTAATTCTTCTGGTCGCAATGGCTGCTGGCGGTCGCCGCCCGGCGGTAACTCTGCCGGCGGTGCTCATCCTCGTATGCGTGCTGGTGGCCACGGCGCCCGGGCTCCAAATGCTCCTTGACGAGGACCCAAGTACGTACCCCGACAGTAGGCCGAGGGAGTTCTGGTACCGGCGCGGAGAAGTGGTCGTCATCGATCTAGGCAACACCAACTCTTGCGTCGCCGGCTACACCGGCTCCGGCAAGACGACCGACGACGACACCATGTTCCAGTTCTGCATCCCCTCCTGGGTCGCCTTCACCGACAACGGCACTTCCCTCGTCGGCGAGGCCGCCAAGAACCACGCCGCCGCCAACCCCGAGGCCACCATCTTCGGTTTCAAACGCTTGCTCGGGCTAAGGTATATATCGTTCCACTAAAAACAATACATATATATTAGCTAGGTTATATATAATTGATTGATGGATTCATGATTAGTGTGTATCATTATTCGATCTGTTAATAGGCGAAACCGCTGGTACGACGAGGACATCGTGCAGGGAGCCATCCAGCGCGTGCCGTACAAGATCGGTACAAGAGATTACGACACGGCGATCGTCCAAGTGACGGCCAGCGATGGTTCAGTCAAGCAGCTCGAGTTCAGCGAGGTCGCGTCCATGGTAGTGGCTGAGCTCAAGAACAAGGCCGAGGAGTACCTCGGCCGCACGGTCGAGTACGCCGTCATGACCATCCCGCAGCATTTCGCCGCGGCACACAGCGGGGCGGCTGAGTACGCCGGCAAGATGGCCGGGCTGGACGTCGTCTGGACGGTCACAGAGCCGACCGCTGCTGCCGTCGCTCACGGCCTGCACACGAAGCTGCGCGAGCGCGGCACTGCGCTTGTCTTGCGTGTCGGCGGCGGCTCGTCCGACGCGAGCCTTGTGGTGCTGCTGGACGGCAGGTTTCAAGTCTTTGGGTATCGGATGGACAATTTCCTTGGAGGAGACGATTTTGACGACAGGGTCGTGGACTACTTCGCCAAGCGCATCAAGCTGAAGCACGGAGTGGATATCAGTCAGGACAGGATCGGTCTAGGCAAATTGAGGGCGGCATGTGAGAATGCCCAAGAAGGCATTGAGCAGTCAAGATCATGTCCAGGTGATTGGTGAGTCCCTCGTTGATGGTGTCGATTTCTCGGAGCCCGCTTCTCACGGTCGGAGTTTTTTGAGGAACTGAATGATGATCTGTTCCGCAAAGTCATGAAACTTGGTGGAAACAGCCATGGTGAACAGAGGTGGTATAAAGTGGAGCAAGAGCAAGATCGGTGAGATTGTTATGGTCGGTGGGAGTGCCGTGATACCAGGATCAAAACCTCGTCAGGGATTACTTGATGGAAGGGAGCCTAACATACGGAGGAACAGGATGAAGCGATGGCTCTTGGAGCTGCACTTTACGTCCATTCTCTTTAGTGACTTCATTATATTTACAGTAGTAGAGGTTTTGTTGTTAGGTCTTCGAGGGATCTAGACACATACTGGTAGTGTGATACAAGGATCATAAATTGTGTATAAACAACTAGAAGTGATATGAGGTGCATGATATTCTTTTACAAACTTTTTTTTTATCCCACAACTTTAGATTCACCTGACCTGTTATCTTGAGCCATACAAGACCCTTATTGGATGTAGTCGGATTACAATTAATCCATATTAAGTTTATGCTGTTAAATCTAATAATTAAATCTATGACTAAGTTATATATATATATTATATATATCTATATATAGAACTACTATCCTGTAGCTGGCTACAGAATAACTTATTCTGTAGCCACTTTGAGTTACGATAATTACTATGTTATTTTACGAGATTATAGTAACTCCTTACTAAGTGGTTTAATATACGTTATGGTAATATCCCAGTGTTATAGTAACCCAAACTATCGTAAATATGTATTATATTATGGTAAATTAGTATATAAAATTATAGTAAATGGAGGTGGCTACAAAATAACTTATTTTGTAGCCGGCTACTGAATAGCCTCTCCCTATATATATATATATATATATATATATATATATGATTCAATGAGTATGAAATTCTACTACAGTTAATAATAAAACAATTAGTCCACCGCTATAATTGGACCATACTTAAAACTGCAGTTATGAATGATTCCAATTAATTATAGAAAACCATAGATCTAAAGCTTTTGCTAAAAATAGAAAACTTTTCTAAAAAAGAAAAGTTGCGGAATTTTATTACAAAAAAGGAAAGTTGAATGTGTCTGAAAGCGTTCGCTCAAAACCCATCTGAGTGAACGTTTGCTAATTAGCTGCCCCGTGTTGGACCCTATGTGTTGTTGTGTGAGTCACGGATGACAGTGCACGATTTTTTTTTGTTTGGAATGAAAATCTGATGGCTTATGTGGCACTATATATTGGTAGTTTAGCTGCATGAGGAGATAGACTATTACCCTAAATAAAGATAGTGGATGATAGGGTTCGTTGATGTGGATATCTAGATACATGTTAGTTGATAATGTGGCTCACTTTACCTCAATAACTTGTATATTAAGTGAAGCTAAACATACTACTACTCCCTCCATTCAGATTATAAGACGTTTGGTTTTCTCTAGATAATATGCTTTTGCTACCTATCTGACATAATAATATACATAAAAAATAAATGTATTTTAAAAAAAAGGCTAAAACGTCTTATAATTTGAATAGAGGGAGTATTATTCTAGTGAGGTTTACTTTGGATAAACTATCTATAAGTCGAGACTTTTTGTGGTCCCGTTAAGCACTGTTGTTTAGTGCTACCTTCCTTGCTAAAGTATTTCTGTTTAGTTATAGTTAACAAGTCTGCTGGTCAACCCTTTTTTTTTAGCAGATGGTCCCAATTTTGTTGAGCCATAAAGAAAAATAAAAATTTGAGTCAATGGCAGGCCAGGCCTCAAGCCTCCAGCTGGAGCTGGGCTATATGAGAGAGGATAGGCCTGTTACGGCCTGCTGCTGTCTGTTGGGATGCAAGATATCGCCCTCAGGCTTCCGACCTCTTTCACACGAAGGAAGTGGGTTCCAAGGAAGTGATTAGATTGTTTCTTGCCAATCGCCGGTAGGCGCTCATCATCCACCTCCGCCGCACCACCAAGAAGGTGTCGCCGGGCGCCAGCAGCTCCCGCCACGTCCGCTGTGCCGCTCCTCGGCGCCCCACTGCCCCAGCACGGTTCCACCTTCCCGATCGACGCCCACGCGGACGCCGCCGTGCCTCTGCCCAGCAACACCAAATTCATCCCACTTCCCTCCATTGTTGAAGTTGATCGAGTTCTCAACTTATGATCTTTCTGTTGTCAGTTCTTTGAACCAGGTTTTTTGTTTCTCACATTTCTTTGACATATTTTTGTTATGTAGATGATTTTTATGAGCTTCTGTGGTGTATGTGCAGTAGAAATTCCTAGATTTTGGGTCAGCATCATGGCTCTTTCATTACGCATGTATTAAACGCTTTGCTAAGCTGAAAATGTTACTGCATAGTCGGCAGGTAGAAATCAGGGCTTCATGGTATTGCAAGGAAAAAACAATAATTCTGCTACTATTTGTTTATTCATGGCATGCAATGGATTAGTCTGGAGTGTATACAATGTAGGCAATATACTATATCATAATTTTCAACTTCTCTTTATTATATCCAAATCTGAATGTCGATTCGAGTTCAGCATGCCCCATGTACACGTTCCATCAATGAGTTACCTTTTTTAGTCTTTTTTTCTCCTACTTGGTTTCCTCATTGTCCAATCTATACTAAAATGAAAGTTTGATATTGCTGGTTTATTTGTTGACTTTAGTTAGATGTAAATTGTATTATTTTTATGCATATGTTGAGATGGCCTATATGTTGTACACATGTTTGTGTGTACAACAATATCGTCTTGCTAACTGATTTTCTCCCGTTTGCTTATGCTATCTTGTAGCCACTATGATCCTTGAGGGTGAAGTGAGCATAGCAAAGCGATTGGATTTTAATGTACACTCTGATGTTGAGTCAGTGGCCCCAGATATTCCTGTTCAAGAATGTACCACACCACATAAGTCCTTTAGCATCCCATTATGTGTAAGTTTCATGCAACCATTACTTAAGACAGGTCTGCTATTGTCACGTGTTGTTTGTGACATATATCGCATACTTTGTAGGGTGGTCCTTGTGCAGCCATCTCCATGGACAACGTAGCCGGCATGACTGGAGGAGGCCAGGAAGGTGCTAGTCCTTGCGCCGTCGACGCAGCCGGCATGACAGGAGAAGGAGGCCAGGAAGGTGGTCCTTGCACCGCCGTCCCCTTGGACGATGGAGCCGGCATGATTGGAGAAGGATGCCAGGAAGAGAATTTGTCGCCATCCCAAGACAATTCATCGCCCATGGTTTCTCCCTCTATCCGTGGAGTCAAGGGAGAGCAAGTAACACATGTATGGTCATCATTTGGTCTTTGATCTTCCTCTTCTATCTTTCATGTAGTTTCATCATGTATAAATGTGTGCATACTGTACTGTACAGAACACTATTGTTGCTATCGACGATAACACTCGTGCTAATGGGAACGCTCTCCATCATCTAGTAGCTGAAGAAGTGATAGACGGAGTACCAAATAAGGTAACAGTCTTTTTTCCTCTAACTAAATAGCTAGGGCGAAGACAATTATAAATAACTACATTGTGGCGATATAGCTTTAATTCTGATTCGATTGCACAACAGGTGGTTGATAAAGTTGGAATAATTCCTGAAGTTAGTATGACTTTTGAATCAGAGGTCAAAGCTTATGAGATGTATAATGCCTATGCTGGTAATGTTGGGTTCAGTATAAGAGCCAGACAAGGCATCGAGGAGATGGTAGTATATGTCAAAAGTATATTGTTTGTAGTTGCCAAGGACATGGAGAAACTCAGACATCAAAGGATAGTACAAGGACAGGTTGTGATGCACGTGTTCAGTTTAGTGTCAGCAGAGAGGGGACTTGGACAGTGCAAAAGGTTGTACTTGATCACAATCATTATCTTGCTAGTCCAAATAAATCGCATAAGCTGAGATCCCAACGACGTGTTGTAGAAGCGGACAGGATGTTGATTAACCAGATACGACAAGCTGGAATGAAGCCAACACAGGTATATGAGTTTATGAAGGAGTTTTATGGAGGATCTGACAAAGTTCCATTCTCAAAGATGTACTGCAAAAATAAAATTAGTCATGAGCGTAGGAAGTACTTAGAATCAAATGATGCTCAAACAGTTTTAGAATACTTGAAGAATAAGCAGATAGAAGATCCTACATTCTTTTATGCCATTCAAATAGATGAGGACGATGGTCGGATGGCTAATTTCTTTTGGGCAGATGGTCACTCTATCATGGATTATGCATGCTTTGGTGACGTTGTGTCATTTGACACCACTTTTCAAACTAATAAGCTTGAAATGCCATTTGCACCATTCGTTGGAACCAACCATCATAAGCAAACAATAATTTTTGGTGCTGCTTTGGTATTTAATGAGACCATTGAATCATTTGTTTGGCTCTTTGAAACCTTTCTAACAACCATGTCAAGAAAGCATCCAAGTACAATTTTCACCAATCAAGACGCAACCATGGCAGGAGCAATTGCCTACGTATTTAGGAATATAAGCCATCCTCTCTGTTTGTGGCACATCTATCTTAACGCCACTAAACATCTCGGGCATGTAATTCAGAAGCACCCTGATAAGTTTCTACCTAATTTTAAGAGATGTGTGTATGAAGATAGATCTGAAGATATGTTCATCCAGAATTGGCATGAATTGTCGAGTAAGTATGACCTTGAGAAGAACCAATGGATGGCAAACCTATATGATTTGAGAAAAAGGTGGGCTATTGTCTACCGTGATTCATTTACAGCTAATATGGCCTCGACTCAAAGGAGTGAAGGCATGAACAATGTATTCAAGAAAAGATTCCGTAGGAGACTTGGACTTTCAGAGCTTCTTGTAGAATGTGAGAAGGTTTTTGCTAGCCTTCATGAAAATGAGTTAGACGCGGAATTTAACTCGTGTCGAAAAACCCCGATTACTTATAGCCCAAATTTGCCTTTGTTGAAGACTGCAGCTGAATCATATACAAGGAGGGAAGGTGAGTCGGTTGCTCACCTGGTTCTTGGTTGAAAGGGCCAACAGAGTATTGGTCAATAGTCAAAGGGCTATTTGTTCATGGATAGGTTAAAAATGATAATGCAATTTCATGTAATAGGAGAAGCCCACATGATTCTAGTGTAGTTCTATCACACCGAATTGCTACATGGAGAACTGAAGTGGAAGATGCAGGACGGCCTGTAATGGCTGGTGCGGGACGGCGGTGTCCGCATCGAGCAGGGCATCCCGGCGACTCGAGCAGCGTGTTGCGGCGGCGCTCATGCATGGCGGGCTGGCGGCAACTCGCACACGGCGGCCCGGCTAGAGGCGTGCACGTTTCCTGCGTCCGTGTCCTCGTCGTCGTCGTCAGCGGCGGCGGGGGCAGGGCGAGGCGAAGCAAGCACCCTGCGGTGACATTAGGGGCGCATGAGTGAGGGCGAGGCATGCTCTGGCGGCGGTCTGGCCTCCGAGTAGAGGGCGAGGAAAGGGTTTGGGAAATGCAGGGGAGTCGGGAGGGGCGAGATTTTTTGTAAACGCAGGGGTGTGGTGGAAGCGTGGAGGAAGGGAATCGGAGGCATGTTGAATCGTTGTTGACGTCCTTCTCTTTTGTCTTTTTAGTAGTGCTAGTATAATGCCCGTGCTAACGCCACGGCTTTATCTTGGGGATCCACATGAAAATAACCAATGATTTTTTTTTTCCATAGTTCAACTTTTACACAATTGTATTTGAGCATGTTTACAATTCGAGAAACACTTTTGCATAAGAAGGCATAGTAAAGTTATTTCTCATATTAACCATCTAAGTTACATTCTGCCTAAGTCCTTAATCATGACTTAGAGATCTTTAGGAAAGTTGTCAAAACATTCATTTGCACGGCTCTTCAAAATGTCCGCCAAGAATTCCATCCTCAGTGAAGTTGATAGCTGTACATAGCAGATAATAAGCTAAATTATTAATTTTCTCGTCGTAACAGCTCCTGACACCTGTCATTCATTAATCGTATCCATCAGTAAAACTCGCAAAGAGCAAGCAATGGTAGCGGCGATCCTGGTGCTGCAGGCCGGGCATCCAGCAGGCGTCCGCCTCCACCATAAATCAAGTAGTGTAGTCCTAAAAATTATGGATCTGACTAAAAATCATTTTTCAGTAGTGTATAATGATTAGATTAGTATTAGCAATTATTTATAGCTAAACTCTAAGACATAAAAGTCATTAGGGATCAGAAAACTCACATAACCATGAGAGATGGCAGCTGTGAAAAGACATCAGGAATTGAGACCTCCAACTTATTGTGTGATAAATCCCTGAAAATATATCAGAATTCAGAAACACAAATTTATCTTCGCTGACTAAAATTCACTGCATAATTAACATGACTGAAAATATGTAGTTACAAATACTCGAGTGCGATTTGAGTAAAACAATGACATTAGCCATTAACGACGCTAGTACGAATTCCATAATTTCCACTGCAAATCCTTTTTTCTAAATTTCCCCTACGGTGAAAGCTTTGTTTGACCATATAATAAGAAGAATTTTTTTTAATAAAGGGATTGAACCCGGCTTCATCCCTTAGCAGGAAATCGGACCACTTTTTTTTCCGACCGAAAGAAGAATTATATTAGATATAATAGCTGAGTACATCAACACGCTACAAGCACTCTGGATTACATAAATATCTAGAAACTGATTTTTATCTAAATTATACCCACGCTGTGAATAGCTCCAGATCTCAAAACCAAACTTGTACGACGCTTTGCAGTATGGATGACCGCACAGGCAAACACTCGGCAAAAGGCCTGAGAACAGATGGCTAACGAACGACGGTCAATATTCATGTAGGCGGAGTTAAGAAACTTCTTCTTTCTTGTGTCTTCCCTTCTCTTCTTTCGGCGAGGATGCTGACGCCGTAGTTATTGCCCCCATCTTCAACAGAGCCGCCATGGAGAAAACGGTTCCACCCTACCATCTCATCATTGCCGGAGAGGAGGAGGAGAAGATAAATCCCCAAAACCAAGATGGAGAGACTCTAACCCTAAGGACTCGATCTACTGAAAAAATTTATTAAAAACGTTGGATCCCCACTCCCTCCGGCCCCCGGCGATATGCCGGAGGGGGAGGGAAGGGACCAGCGGGGTGTAGGTGGGGAGCGGCGTCGCGTGGGGAATCAGACCACTTAGTATCATAAAACATGTTCTAACTTAAAACTCAATTCTAACATTATTTGGCTATCAACGGAAGAAAAAATGCATAGTCGCCGCTTCTAGCTCCGGGCATACTTTGATCTAAAAAGATGGATACTCGCGTTGCTACGGGTATTGTAAATGAATTCGAATAAAATTAGGATCTGTTTGGGGCTGCTCTGTTCTAATTTTTCGAGCTATGCTCCACCAACTCCACCGTAGAGCAGTTGCACTCTGGAGTTACTGGAGCAGGTGGACCTATTTGGCATTTAGCTTTGCTCCGCTTATAGGAATGGGAGGTTTTGGTTGTAATGGCCAATTTTGCCCTTGGACGTTGTATGTTGTATCTTATTATTTTAAAAATCATTTGCAACAAAATGATCAATTTTATAAAAAATAAACTCTTTCATATCTGCAGTATCACATATGAATGCCTGGTAATAAAAGAAACTATATAAATAAATGTTGTGTACTCCGTCAGTTCACATTAGTATGTCATCCAAAGAATAATGAACGCACTCTGCCGTGGCAATTTCCATGAAAACGAAAAGGCAGCAACGTCTATCTCCAGTGCTGTAATTCGTCGAACAGATAGCATGCGCTAGTAGACAAGATCTTGCGTCTGGTGAGCGCGGAGGCAGTATCTGCGCCGTCCCACGAACAATCCACGGGGAGCATCGCGGTGCAGCCATCGGGTTCCCATGCGCCGAGTTCGATGCTTGTGTTGCGGCCAGCAACGCTTGTAGCACGTGGCACGGAAGCACGTCATGGCCGTGGTGCGCCCGGTGCGCGGAGGAGGCTAGTGTCTAGCTCGTGGCCCAGACGGAGGTTGCGGGCCCACCCCGAGGCCCATCGGCCACACGCGCGCGTCCCCCGCACCCGTCTCTGTGGCCTGCCGCCGCCGCGCGCCCCCGCCCCCCCCCCCGCCAGCGAGACCCGCCACCGCCAGTGACCCCGCGCCCCCATCCCCTCGCCGCGTCCCCGCCCTACGCCCCTAGCCCCGCCGCCCGCCCGCCCCCAGCCCCACCGCCCCGCCCGCCCCACCCCGCACCCCCGCTGCCGTGGCCACGCCGCGTCGGCGGCCACCGACCCTGCCGCTGCCTTCCTGCCCGCCGCCGCCCATCCGCCGCCCGCCTCTCCTCCCCTCCCCTCCCCTCCCCCCCACCCACGCCCCCGCCGCGCCGCTGAACGTCGACGGCCCACTGCCGCCAGAGAAGGAGAGGGAGGGCTGCCTTCACCTCCCCTCCCTTGGGGCCGCGCCCAGCCCGCCCCCCCCCCCCCCCCCCTCACCGTCGGTTTCTTGGAGGGGAGGAGCAGAGGTGAAGTAGGAGGAAGGAGAAGAGGAGAAGGAGGAAGGAAGAGAAGGAGAAAAAGGAGAAGATAAGAAGGGGAAGAAGGAGAGGAGGAAGGAGGAAGAAGGAGGAAGGGGAAGAGAAGGAGGAGTTCTTGGCGTCTTCTTCTGCGCGTGCACATCCCACCCCCCAAGGTATATGCACCGTCCCTTTGTGAATGTCGGCCTTCGTGCCGTTGTGAATGTCGTGAATGTCAGCCTTCGTGCCCTTGTGAATGTCGCCTTCGTGCCGTGAATGTCGGCCTTCGTGCCATTGTGAATGTCGTGAATGTCGGCCTTCGTGCCGTTATTTTTTGCAGGTTTTGGAAACCTCCCTGTACAGGGGAGGTTCTGCCGAAATTTTCAACTTATAGTGTTGTGTTTCTTGTCTTGCAGAACAGGACCTGTCGGAGGGGACCCATAGTACCTAGGAGACCCCGATCGTCTTCGTCGGTGTTGCGGTCCTGCCTGCACAGCCGCGCTTCGCCACTGCATTGACTCGCCACTGCCCCGCTAGCCTGACTCCACCACCACCCTAGGTATAAATAACCTCTCTTCCTTATCATTGTCGTAGATCGGTGTAACCCAGTTAGGCGTCTCCCGTCCGAAAGAGATATGGTTGGAAGTATACAGATCTTTGCATATGTATAACCGTATCTATTTCAGATTGTCTACCTTTTCTGGACAACCCGTGGATGCGTAGACGAGGTTAGTTTCCATGTGTCTGCTCCAATCCAAGACAGAGTTTGGCATCACCTCCGTGTTGTTCTCCGGATACACACTCTCCCTGCCAGGACGTGTATCTGGAGAACAGTGGGGAGGTGCTGCCGCAATTTCTGTTTCGGCTCGGAGTAGACCATGGAACTGACCTCGTCTACACATCCGCGGGTGGGATTAGGACATATCCTCACCTATTAGATAGTAGGAACACCACGTAGATGCAGTTGATGGTTACATTACTCGTTGATATCTATTTTAGAGGATGGATGACCGTGAGTGGATGTACACGGGATACAAAGTCAGAGTGATTTCAGCACTGAATGGGGGCAGAAGACCGAGGCTTTCTTGGACCATGCATTCGGCAGGGGTGCGAATAGAGCGCATCTAATGAAGTGTCCCTGCAGCATGTGTGCAAACAGAAAATGGCAAAAGAAGGACAACATGGGTATACATCTTCAGAAGCATGGCTTTATGCCGGACTATACCCGGTGGATCCACCACGGTGAAGCCCTCGGATGTGAGAGGAAGTGGTGAGACCACGCCTCGAGCATGTTGATGATGATGGCGAGGTTGCACACATGTTAGATGACTATCAACAAGCACAGATCCCTGATGGACGTGCGGAGGAGATGGAGGCATCCGCAAAGGCGTTCTATGACATGATGTCTTCGGCATAGAAACCCCTTCATGATCGGACAATGGTTTTGTTCAACTCGATGCCATTGGACGCGTGATGGTGTTCAAGGCCGAGATCAACATGGGTCGACAACACTTTGATGGTATGTTGGCCTTGATTGCTAGCATGCTTCCGGAGGGCCACATTCTGCCAAAGAGCCTGTACGAGTGCTAGAAAACTCCTTGATTGGACACAAGAATGTCTTACAAGCAGATACATGCTTGTCTGAATGGGTGTGTCCTCTTTAGGAAGAACATGAGCATGAAAAGTACTGTCCGAAGTGCAAATCCTCACGGTACCCTGGAGGTAGACTCTGGGGATGGCCACAAGAAGCAGCTTACCGTCCCGATGAAAAATCTTACGGTACCCTCCTGTTCGTGCCGAGGATCCAACGGCTATACATGAGCGAGGAATCCTCTAAGCAGATGACGTGGCACAACAAGGGCACATGATACAATCCTGACAAGATGGTACATCCGTCCGATGGTGAAGCATGGAACCACTTTGATGGCATTCATTCATGAGAAAGCATCAGAGCCTCGTAACGTACGTGTTGTGCTGGCAACAGATGGGTTCAAATCCTTATGGTTTGATGGCTGTCCCCTACACATGTTGGGCCATGTTCGTCATCCCCCTCAATCTCCCCCGGCGTCGCCTTTGAACGTTAGAACGTATTCTTATCATTGATAATTCCTGGACACCCGGGGAAGAAGATGGGTGTCTTCATGGAGCCTCTGATTGATGAATTGGTCAGTGCTTGGGAGGATGGGGTATGGACATACGACAGAGCTACAAAGACACCCTTCAAAATGCAGGTTTGGTACTAGTACTCCATGCATGACTTCCTAGCGTATGGGATATTCTCCGGTTGGTGTGTCCACGGGAAGTTCCCATGTCCATTATGCAAGGATCGTCTGAGGTTCATCTGGCTCAAGAAGGGTGGCAAGTATTCATCGTTTGACAAACATCATCAATTCCTCCCTCCCGAGCATCCATTCAGGCAAGACACCAAGAACTTTATGAAAGGTGTCATAGTGACAGAACCTGCACCACAGATGATGATTGGTGCCGAGGTTCATGCTCAGATAGATGCTCTTGTGGAGAATCAAGAAGGTGATGGCTTCATGGGATACAACGAGGAACACATGTGGACTCATAAGTCGGGCTTAACAAGGCTCCCCTATTTTGATGACCTTCTTATGTCACATTACATTGATGTCATGCACACAGAAAAGAATGTTGCCGAGGCACTCTGGGGAACAATCATGGAAACTGAAAAGTCAAAGGACAACCCTAAAGCTAGAGTGGACCTGGCAGAGTTGTGTGATAGACCACATCAAGAGATGCATGCTCCTGGAGGCGGCAAGACATGGAAAAGGCCTAAGGCAGATTTCGTCTTGACCCCTAGACAAAGGAGGGAAGTACTCCAATGGATCCAGACGTTAATGTTTCCCTGATGGGTATGCAGCGAATCTGAGGAGGGGAGTGAACTTAACTACTCTCCGAGTGAACGGGGTGAAGAGTCACAACTACCACATATGGATTGAGCGGCTTCTTTCGACGATGGTTTGAGGCTTTGTCCCTGAGCACATATGGACAGTGCTGGCAGAGTTGAGCTACTTCTTCCGCCAGCTCTGTGCCAAGGAGTTATCTCGGACCGTGATTGCTGACTTGGAAAAAGTGGCACCTGTCTTGCTTTGCAAGTTGGAGAAGATCTTTCCACCCGGCTTCTTCAATCCGATGCAGCATCTGATATTGCACCTCCCGTATGAGGCACGAATGGGGGCCCATGCAGGCTTGTTGGTGCTATCCAATTGAGAGATGCCTAAAGACACTTCAGAAAAAGTGTAAAAACAAAGGCAAAATTGAGGCTTCCATTGCAAGTGCATTCACTATGGAGGAGGTGTCAAACTTCACAACATTGTATTATTCTGACAACCTTCCAAGTGTGCATAATCCACCTCCTCGTTACAATGCTGACAAAAATGCCTCGAGCCTCAGCCTTTTCCGAGGGCAACTTGGAAGAGCAGGTGCATCGACCAATAAGCCCCTGACAAATGTGGAGTGGCATAAAATCATGTTATATGTGCTGACCAACCTTGAAGAGGTGGACCCATATATTGTGTAAGTTCTCAACAAACTTGTTTCAATAATCCCGCACTATTCTACATCCAACCCCCTTGTTTGTCGTTACAGGGAATTCATTCATGAATACTGGCCCCATTCAAGGGAACCAACCCCGCCGGAATGTGATACCCTTCTTTCCAAGGGTGCGGGACAAGGGAGCCCCGATTTTATTTCCTGGTTCAAAACCAAGGTACTGTCCAATTTAGCCCCGATTTTTTGTTGCTCGTACGTCCAATTAATATAACGATGTATCCTGCTTGAGCTTGCAGGCCCAAACTGATGCATCTATCAGTGCCGAGTTGAGACAGGATGCCAATGGCTGTGACCAAAGGGTCAAGTCATCGGACGCCTATGACATGAATGGATATTGATTTCACACAGGAAGCTACAAGCGGAGGCGGCCCAATCGAAGATCCACAAATAGTAGGGTTTTTATGCCCGGCACTGATGGCGTAGACTATTATGGAAGAATTGAAGAAATATATGAACTTTCATTCCGTGGTAGCACAAATCTTTATCCTGTCGTATTCATAT